>NC_138776.1:217672150-218158150 GCF_965119305.1 Pelophylax lessonae | reverse complement strand
CACTGGCTGCAGGGCACGCCAGCACCTCCAAGGCGTAAAGGGCAAGCTCAGGCCATGTGCCCAATTTGGAGACCCAGAAGTTGAAGGGGGCAGACCCGTCATTCACTACATGTAGGCGTGTGCACACATACTGCTCCACCATGTTGGTAAAATGCTGCCTCCTGCTAAGACGTTCCATCTGAGCTGCTGGTGCTGCTGTTTGTTGTGGCGTGCTGACAAAGCTTTTCCACATTTCGGCCATGCTAACCCTGCCTTCTGAGGTGCTGGCGGTGCCCTGGTTGCGTTGGCGACCTCCTCCTCCTCCTCCTCTGCCTTGTGCTTCCACTGTGGCCCCGCTGTCAGATGGGAATGCCAGCAGCATGGCGTCTACCAGCGTGCGCTTGTACTCGCGCATCTTGCGATCGCGCTCCAGTGAGTGAATTAAGGACGGTACGTTGTCCTTGTAACGGGGATCCAGCAGCGTGGCCACCCAGTAATCAGCACAAGTTAGAATGTGGGCAACTCGGCGGTCGTTGTGGAGACACTGCAGCATGTAATCGCTCATGTGTGCCAGGCTGCCCAGAGGCAACGAAAGGCTGTCCTCTGTGGGAGGTGTATGGTCCGTGTCCTCTGTATCCCCCCAGCCACGCACCAGTGATGGCCATGAGCTGGCCTGGGTGCCACCCTGCTGTGAACATGGTTCCATCTCCTCCTCCAGCTCCTCCTCCTCCTCATCCTCCTCATCCTCCAGAACTGTGCCCCTGCTGGACAATTGCGTCCCTGGCGTTTGCGTGTGCAGGAACCCACCCTCGGAGCCCCTTGCGAATGACTGCCCTGAAAGCCTTGGAAATGTTACCTCTTCATCCTCCTCCTCCTCCTCATCCTGTGCCACATCCTCTTCCATCATCGCCCGAATTGTTTTTTCAAGGAGGCATAGAAGTGGGATAGTTAAGCTGAGAACGGCGTCATTGCCACTGGCCATGTTGGTGGAGTACTCAAAACAGCGCAACAAGGCACACAGGTCTCGCATGGAGGCCCAGTTATTGGTGGTGAAGTGGTGCTGTTCCGCAGAGCGACTCACGCGTGCGTGCTGCAGCTGAAACTCCACTATGGCCTGCTGCTGCTCGCACAGTCTTTCCAGCATGTGCAAGGTGGAGTTCCACCTTGTGGGCACGTCACATATGAGGCGGTGAGCGGGAAGGCCGAAGTTACGCTGCAGCGCTGCCAGGCGAGCAGCAGCAGGGTGAGAACGCCGAAAGTGCGCACAAACGGCCCGCACTTTCTGCAGCAGCTCTGACATATCGGGGTAGTTTTTAAGGAACCTCTGCACCACCAAATTCAGCACATGCGCCAGGCAAGGGATGTGCGTCAAACCGGCTAGGCCCAGAGCTGCTATGAGATTTCGCCCGTTATCGCACACCACCAGGCCGGGCTTGAGGCTCGCTGGCAGCAACCACTCATTTGTCTGCTGTTCCATGCTCCTCCACAACTCCTGCGCGGTGTGTGGTTTGTCCCCCAAACAGGCAAGTTGTAAAACTGCCTGCTGTCGTTTACCCCTGGCCGTGCTGAAGTTGGTGGTGAAGGTGTTACGCTGTCCGGATGAGGAGGCGGTAGAGGATGAGGAAGCGGAGTAGGAGGAGTTAGGAACAGGAGGCAAACTGAAGCGCCCTGCAATCCTCGGTGGTGGAAGGACATGCGCCAAATTGCTATCCGCCTCAGGCCCATCCGCCACTGCATTTACCCAGTGTGCCGTTAGGGAGATATAACGCCCCTGACCGTGCTTACTGGTCCACGTATCCGTAGTTAGGTGGACCTTGGCACAGATGGCGTTGCGCAGTGCACACCTGATTTTTTCCCCCACTTGGTTGTGCAGGGAAGGGATGGCTTGCCTGGAAAAGTAGTGGCGGCTGGGCACGACGTACTGTGGGACAGCCACCGACATAAGGTTTTTAAAACTGTGCGTCTCCACCAGACGGAATGACAGCATTTCAAAGGCCAATAATTTTGAAATGCTGGCATTCAGGGCCAGGGATCGCGGGTGGGTAGGGGGGTACTTCCTCTTCCTCTCAAGTGTTTGGGAGATGGAAAGCTGAACGCTTCCACGGGACATTGTGGAGATGGTTGTTGGTGACCCAGGTGGTGGTGTTGCTGACAGATCGTCTGTTTGCGGGGTGGCAGGTGCCGGTATCACTACAGATGTGGCTGGAGCGGCCGAGACTGCAGCAGAAGAGGAAGCAGGATGAGCCAGAGACGTTTCTTGGTTTTGAAGGTGTGTACTCCACTGCAGCTCGTGCTTTGCACTTAGATGCCTGATCATGCAGGTTGTGCTCAGGTTGAGAAGGTTCATGCCTCGCTTCAAGCTCTGATTGCACAGGGTGCAAACCACTCGTGTCCTGTCATCAGCACATTTTCTAAAGAACTTCCACGCTAGAGAACTCCTTTGAGCTGACTTTGGTGCGCTCGTTCCCTTGCTGCGTTGGGCAGTAGCGGGCGTAGTGTCTAGGGCACGGCCGCTCCGCTTCTGCACCCTGCTCCCTCTTCTGCTGTGCTGGTGGCTCTGTGCGACCACCGCCTCTTCCTCCAAACTACTCAGTTCACCTGCATGACGTTCATTCCATGTGGGGTCGAGGACCTCATCGTCCTCCACATCATCTTCCACCCAGTCTTCACCCCTGCCCTCCTTGTCGGTCTCCACAATGCTGAACGCCGCAGCAGTTGGCACCTGCGTTTCGTCATCATCGGAGACGTGCTGCGATGATCCTTGCATGTACTCATCTTGAGAAATAAGTGGTTGGGCATCGCTGCACTCAATCTCTTCCACTTCTGGGGCAGGGCTAGGTGGATGGCCCTGGGAAACCCTGCTGACAGAGTCCTCAAAAAGAATAAGAGACTGCTGTATGGCTTGGGGCTCAGACTGCTGGCCTGATTTGCAAGGGGGTGAGGTGAAAGACGGTTGGACATTGGCTGCAGGTGCCAACTCTGACCTTTCTGCAGTAGACTGGGTGGGAGACAATGTGAAGGAACTGGAGGCACTGTCAGCAGCAAACCAATCTACTATCGCCTCAACTTGTTCTGGCCTCATCACTTCTAGGGGCGTTTGATGCCCTACCAAATACTGATGCAGGTTCTGTCGCCTACTCACACTTGAGGAAGGTGTTTCACTTGTGCGTGTAGCTGGCACAGATCGACCATGTCCTCTCCTTGCAACAGGAGCTCTACCAGCAGCACCACGACCCAGGCCACGGCCCTTATTTGACGGTCTCCTCATATTTCTGTAATTTAAGATCTTGCCCTAGAAAGGTTTTTATTGAATAGCGGAATAGAAAATATGATCCAAAAAAAGTGTATGTATATCACACGTACACAACCACACTAGGCCCCAATTACTATTGTTTGTACCCCTAAAAGGCTAGATGAGGAGTAGGGGGAGTATGGAACAGGCAGCACCCTCAAACCTTCAGAAGTATGAGATGAACCCCAACAACTTGGAAAGGTGGATCTCTCTCACACGTACCGACACAGACTATCCCGCAATTCAATTGATCCTCAAAGGTTTTTATTGAATAGCGGAATAGGAAATATGATCAAAAAAAGTGTATGTATCTCGCACGTACACAACCACACTAGGCCCCAATTACTATTGTTTGTACCCCTAAAAGGCTAGATGAGGAGTAGGGGGGGTATGGAACAGGCAGCACCCTCAAACCTTCAGAAGTATGAGATGAACCCCAACAACTTGGAAAGGTGGATCTCTCTCACACGTACCGACACAGACTATCCCGCAATTCAATTGATCCTCAAAGGTTTTTATTGAATAGCGGAATAGGAAATATGATCAAAAAAAGTGTATGTATCTCGCACGTACACAACCACACTAGGCCCCAATTACTATTGTTTGTACCCCTAAAAGGCTAGATGAGGAGTAGGGGGGGTATGGAACAGGCAGCACCCTCAAACCTTCAGAAGTATGAGATGAACCCCAACAACTTGGAAAGGTGGATCTCTCTCACACGTACCGACACAGACTATCCCGCAATTCAATTGATCCTCAAAGGTTTTTATTGAATAGCGGAATAGGAAATATGATCAAAAAAAGTGTATGTATCTCGCACGTACACAACCACACTAGGCCCCAATTACTATTGTTTGTACCCCTAAAAGGCTAGATGAGGAGTAGGGGGGGTATGGAACAGGCAGCACCCTCAAACCTTCAGAAGTATGAGATGAACCCCAACAACTTGGAAAGGTGGATCTCTCTCACACGTACCGACACAGACTATCCCGCAATTCAATTGATCCTCAAAGGTTTTTATTGAATAGCGGAATAGGAAATATGATCAAAAAAAGTGTATGTATCTCGCACGTACACAACCACACTAGGCCCCAATTACTATTGTTTGTACCCCTAAAAGGCTAGATGAGGAGTAGGGGGGGTATGGAACAGGCAGCACCCTCAAACCTTCAGAAGTATGAGATGAACCCCAACAACTTGGAAAGGTGGATCTCTCTCACACGTACCGACACAGACTAT
Source organism: Pelophylax lessonae (assembly GCF_965119305.1). NCBI lineage: Eukaryota > Metazoa > Chordata > Amphibia > Anura > Ranidae > Pelophylax > Pelophylax lessonae. The sequence goes on along the minus strand of NC_138776.1, from coordinate 218,153,640 downwards.
CCCGCAATTCAATTGATCCTCAAAGGTTTTTATTGAATAGCGGAATAGGAAATATGATCAAAAAAAGTGTATGTATCTCGCACGTACACAACCACACTAGGCCCCAATTACTATTGTTTGTACCCCTAAAAGGCTAGATGAGGAGTAGGGGGGGTATGGAACAGGCAGCACCCTCAAACCTTCAGAAGTATGAGATGAACCCCAACAACTTGGAAAGGTGGATCTCTCTCACACGTACCGACACAGACTATCCCGCAATTCAATTGATCCTCAAAGGTTTTTATTGAATAGCGGAATAGGAAATATGATCAAAAAAAGTGTATGTATCTCGCACGTACACAACCACACTAGGCCCCAATTACTATTGTTTGTACCCCTAAAAGGCTAGATGAGGAGTAGGGGGGGTATGGAACAGGCAGCACCCTCAAACCTTCAGAAGTATGAGATGAACCCCAACAACTTGGAAAGGTGGATCTCTCTCACACGTACCGACACAGACTATCCCGCAATTCAATTGATCCTCAAAGGTTTTTATTGAATAGCGGAATAGGAAATATGATCAAAAAAAGTGTATGTATCTCGCACGTACACAACCACACTAGGCCCCAATTACTATTGTTTGTACCCCTAAAAGGCTAGATGAGGAGTAGGGGGGGTATGGAACAGGCAGCACCCTCAAACCTTCAGAAGTATGAGATGAACCCCAACAACTTGGAAAGGTGGATCTCTCTCACACGTACCGACACAGACTATCCCGCAATTCAATTGATCCTCAAAGGTTTTTATTGAATAGCGGAATAGGAAATATGATCAAAAAAAGTGTATGTATCTCGCACGTACACAACCACACTAGGCCCCAATTACTATTGTTTGTACCCCTAAAAGGCTAGATGAGGAGTAGGGGGGGTATGGAACAGGCAGCACCCTCAAACCTTCAGAAGTATGAGATGAACCCCAACAACTTGGAAAGGTGGATCTCTCTCACACGTACCGACACAGACTATCCCGCAATTCAATTGATCCTCAAAGGTTTTTATTGAATAGCGGAATAGGAAATATGATCAAAAAAAGTGTATGTATCTCGCACGTACACAACCACACTAGGCCCCAATTACTATTGTTTGTACCCCTAAAAGGCTAGATGAGGAGTAGGGGGGGTATGGAACAGGCAGCACCCTCAAACCTTCAGAAGTATGAGATGAACCCCAACAACTTGGAAAGGTGGATCTCTCTCACACGTACCGACACAGACTATCCCGCAATTCAATTGATCCTCAAAGGTTTTTATTGAATAGCGGAATAGGAAATATGATCAAAAAAAGTGTATGTATCTCGCACGTACACAACCACACTAGGCCCCAATTACTATTGTTTGTACCCCTAAAAGGCTAGATGAGGAGTAGGGGGGGTATGGAACAGGCAGCACCCTCAAACCTTCAGAAGTATGAGATGAACCCCAACAACTTGGAAAGGTGGATCTCTCTCACACGTACCGACACAGACTATCCCGCAATTCAATTGATCCTCAAAGGTTTTTATTGAATAGCGGAATAGGAAATATGATCAAAAAAAGTGTATGTATCTCGCACGTACACAACCACACTAGGCCCCAATTACTATTGTTTGTACCCCTAAAAGGCTAGATGAGGAGTAGGGGGGGTATGGAACAGGCAGCACCCTCAAACCTTCAGAAGTATGAGATGAACCCCAACAACTTGGAAAGGTGGATCTCTCTCACACGTACCGACACAGACTATCCCGCAATTCAATTGATCCTCAAAGGTTTTTATTGAATAGCGGAATAGGAAATATGATCAAAAAAAGTGTATGTATCTCGCACGTACACAACCACACTAGGCCCCAATTACTATTGTTTGTACCCCTAAAAGGCTAGATGAGGAGTAGGGGGGGTATGGAACAGGCAGCACCCTCAAACCTTCAGAAGTATGAGATGAACCCCAACAACTTGGAAAGGTGGATCTCTCTCACACGTACCGACACAGACTATCCCGCAATTCAATTGATCCTCAAAGGTTTTTATTGAATAGCGGAATAGGAAATATGATCAAAAAAAGTGTATGTATCTCGCACGTACACAACCACACTAGGCCCCAATTACTATTGTTTGTACCCCTAAAAGGCTAGATGAGGAGTAGGGGGGGTATGGAACAGGCAGCACCCTCAAACCTTCAGAAGTATGAGATGAACCCCAACAACTTGGAAAGGTGGATCTCTCTCACACGTACCGACACAGACTATCCCGCAATTCAATTGATCCTCAAAGGTTTTTAATGAATAGCGGAATAGGAAATATGATCAAAAAAAGTGTATGTATATCACACGTACACAACCACACTAGGCCCCAATTACTATTGTTTGTACCCCTAAAAGGCTAGGAGTAGGGGGGGTATGGAACAGGCAGCACCCTCAAACCTTCAGAAGTATGAGATGAACCCCAACAACTTGGAAAGGTGGATCTCTCTCACACGTACCAACACAGACTATCCCCCAATTTAACTGATCCCCAAAGGTTTTTGATTAAATAGCGGAATAGAAAATATGATCCCAAAAAAGTGTATGTATATCACACGTACACAACCACACTAGGCCCCAATTACTATTGTTTGTACCCCTAAAAGGCTAGGAGTAGGGGGGGTATGGAACAGGCAGCACCCTCAAACCTTCAGAAGTATGAGATGAACCCCAACAACTTGGAAAGGTGGATCTCTCTCACACGTACCAACACAGACTATCCCCCAATTTAACTGATCCCCAAAGGTTTTTGATTAAATAGCGGAATAGAAAATATGATCCCAAAAAAGTGTATGTATATCACACGTACACAACCACACTAGGCCCCAATTACTATTGTTTGTACCCCTAAAAGGCTAGGAGTAGGGGGAGTATGGAACAGGCAGCACCCTCAAACCTTCAGAAGTATGAGATGAACCCCAACAACTTGGAAAGGTGGATCTCTCTCACACGTACCAACACAGACTATCCCCCAATTTAACTGATCCCCAAAGGTTTTTGATTAAATAGCGGAATAGAAAATATGATCCCAAAAAAGTGTATGTATATCACACGTACACAACCACACTAGGCCCCAATTACTATTGTTTGTACCCCTAAAAGGCTAGGAGTAGGGGGAGTATGGAACAGGCAGCACCCTCAAACCTTCAGAAGTATGAGATGAACCTCAACAACTTGGAAAGGTGGATCTCTCTCACACGTACCAACACAGACTATCCCCCAATTTAACTGATCCCCAAAGGTTTTTGATTAAATAGCGGAATAGAAAATATGATCCCAAAAAAGTGTATGTATATCACACGTACACAACCACACTAGGCCCCAATTACTATTGTTTGTACCCCTAAAAGGCTAGGAGTAGGGGGAGTATGGAACAGGCAGCACCCTCAAACCTTCAGAAGTATGAGATGAACCCCAACAACTTGGAAAGGTGGATCTCTCTCACACGTACCAACACAGACTATCCCCCAATTTAACTGATCCCCAAAGGTTTTTGATTAAATAGCGGAATAGAAAATATGATCCCAAAAAAGTGTATGTATATCACACGTACACAACCACACTAGGCCCCAATTACTATTGTTTGTACCCCTAAAAGGCTAGGAGTAGGGGGAGTATGGAACAGGCAGCACCCTCAAACCTTCAGAAGTATGAGATGAACCCCAACAACTTGGAAAGGTGGATCTCTCTCACACGTACCAACACAGACTATCCCCCAATTTAACTGATCCCCAAAGGTTTTTGATTAAATAGCGGAATAGAAAATATGATCCCAAAAAAGTGTATGTATATCACACGTACACAACCACACTAGGCCCCAATTACTATTGTTTGTACCCCTAAAAGGCTAGGAGTAGGGGGAGTATGGAACAGGCAGCACCCTCAAACCTTCAGAAGTATGAGATGAACCTCAACAACTTGGAAAGGTGGATCTCTCTCACACGTACCAACACAGACTATCCCCCAATTTAACTGATCCCCAAAGGTTTTTGATTAAATAGCGGAATAGAAAATATGATCCCAAAAAAGTGTATGTATATCACACGTACACAACCACACTAGGCCCCAATTACTATTGTTTGTACCCCTAAAAGGCTAGGAGTAGGGGGGGTATGGAACAGGCAGCACCCTCAAACCTTCAGAAGTATGAGATGAACCCCAACAACTTGGAAAGGTGGATCTCTCTCACACGTACCAACACAGACTATCCCCCAATTTAACTGATCCCCAAAGGTTTTTGATTAAATAGCGGAATAGAAAATATGATCCCAAAAAAGTGTATGTATATCACACGTACACAACCACACTAGGCCCCAATTACTATTGTTTGTACCCCTAAAAGGCTAGGAGTAGGGGGAGTATGGAACAGGCAGCACCCTCAAACCTTCAGAAGTATGAGATGAACCCCAACAACTTGGAAAGGTGGATCTCTCTCACACGTACCAACACAGACTATCCCCCAATTTAACTGATCCCCAAAGGTTTTTGATTAAATAGCGGAATAGAAAATATGATCCCAAAAAAGTGTATGTATATCACACGTACACAACCACACTAGGCCCCAATTACTATTGTTTGTACCCCTAAAAGGCTAGGAGTAGGGGGAGTATGGAACAGGCAGCACCCTCAAACCTTCAGAAGTATGAGATGAACCCCAACAACTTGGAAAGGTGGATCTCTCTCACACGTACCAACACAGACTATCCCCCAATTTAACTGATCCCCAAAGGTTTTTGATTAAATAGCGGAATAGAAAATATGATCCCAAAAAAGTGTATGTATATCACACGTACACAACCACACTAGGCCCCAATTACTATTGTTTGTACCCCTAAAAGGCTAGGAGTAGGGGGAGTATGGAACAGGCAGCACCCTCAAACCTTCAGAAGTATGAGATGAACCTCAACAACTTGGAAAGGTGGATCTCTCTCACACGTACCAACACAGACTATCCCCCAATTTAACTGATCCCCAAAGGTTTTTGATTAAATAGCGGAATAGAAAATATGATCCCAAAAAAGTGTATGTATATCACACGTACACAACCACACTAGGCCCCAATTACTATTGTTTGTACCCCTAAAAGGCTAGGAGTAGGGGGAGTATGGAACAGGCAGCACCCTCAAACCTTCAGAAGTATGAGATGAACCCCAACAACTTGGAAAGGTGGATCTCTCTCACACGTACCGACACAGACTATCCCGCAATTCAATTGATCCTCAAAGGTTTTTATTGAATAGCGGAATAGGAAATATGATCAAAAAAAGTGTATGTATCTCGCACGTACACAACCACACTAGGCCCCAATTACTATTGTTTGTACCCCTAAAAGGCTAGATGAGGAGTAGGGGGGGTATGGAACAGGCAGCACCCTCAAACCTTCAGAAGTATGAGATGAACCCCAACAACTTGGAAAGGTGGATCTCTCTCACACGTACCGACACAGACTATCCCGCAATTCAATTGATCCTCAAAGGTTTTTATTGAATAGCGGAATAGGAAATATGATCAAAAAAAGTGTATGTATCTCGCACGTACACAACCACACTAGGCCCCAATTACTATTGTTTGTACCCCTAAAAGGCTAGATGAGGAGTAGGGGGGGTATGGAACAGGCAGCACCCTCAAACCTTCAGAAGTATGAGATGAACCCCAACAACTTGGAAAGGTGGATCTCTCTCACACGTACCGACACAGACTATCCCGCAATTCAATTGATCCTCAAAGGTTTTTATTGAATAGCGGAATAGGAAATATGATCAAAAAAAGTGTATGTATCTCGCACGTACACAACCACACTAGGCCCCAATTACTATTGTTTGTACCCCTAAAAGGCTAGATGAGGAGTAGGGGGGGTATGGAACAGGCAGCACCCTCAAACCTTCAGAAGTATGAGATGAACCCCAACAACTTGGAAAGGTGGATCTCTCTCACACGTACCGACACAGACTATCCCGCAATTCAATTGATCCTCAAAGGTTTTTATTGAATAGCGGAATAGGAAATATGATCAAAAAAAGTGTATGTATCTCGCACGTACACAACCACACTAGGCCCCAATTACTATTGTTTGTACCCCTAAAAGGCTAGATGAGGAGTAGGGGGGGTATGGAACAGGCAGCACCCTCAAACCTTCAGAAGTATGAGATGAACCCCAACAACTTGGAAAGGTGGATCTCTCTCACACGTACCGACACAGACTATCCCGCAATTCAATTGATCCTCAAAGGTTTTTATTGAATAGCGGAATAGGAAATATGATCAAAAAAAGTGTATGTATCTCGCACGTACACAACCACACTAGGCCCCAATTACTATTGTTTGTACCCCTAAAAGGCTAGATGAGGAGTAGGGGGGGTATGGAACAGGCAGCACCCTCAAACCTTCAGAAGTATGAGATGAACCCCAACAACTTGGAAAGGTGGATCTCTCTCACACGTACCGACACAGACTATCCCGCAATTCAATTGATCCTCAAAGGTTTTTATTGAATAGCGGAATAGGAAATATGATCAAAAAAAGTGTATGTATCTCGCACGTACACAACCACACTAGGCCCCAATTACTATTGTTTGTACCCCTAAAAGGCTAGATGAGGAGTAGGGGGGGTATGGAACAGGCAGCACCCTCAAACCTTCAGAAGTATGAGATGAACCCCAACAACTTGGAAAGGTGGATCTCTCTCACACGTACCGACACAGACTATCCCGCAATTCAATTGATCCTCAAAGGTTTTTATTGAATAGCGGAATAGGAAATATGATCAAAAAAAGTGTATGTATCTCGCACGTACACAACCACACTAGGCCCCAATTACTATTGTTTGTACCCCTAAAAGGCTAGATGAGGAGTAGGGGGGGTATGGAACAGGCAGCACCCTCAAACCTTCAGAAGTATGAGATGAACCCCAACAACTTGGAAAGGTGGATCTCTCTCACACGTACCGACACAGACTATCCCGCAATTCAATTGATCCTCAAAGGTTTTTAATGAATAGCGGAATAGGAAATATGATCAAAAAAAGTGTATGTATATCACACGTACACAACCACACTAGGCCCCAATTACTATTGTTTGTACCCCTAAAAGGCTAGGAGTAGGGGGGGTATGGAACAGGCAGCACCCTCAAACCTTCAGAAGTATGAGATGAACCCCAACAACTTGGAAAGGTGGATCTCTCTCACACGTACCAACACAGACTATCCCCCAATTTAACTGATCCCCAAAGGTTTTTGATTAAATAGCGGAATAGAAAATATGATCCCAAAAAAGTGTATGTATATCACACGTACACAACCACACTAGGCCCCAATTACTATTGTTTGTACCCCTAAAAGGCTAGGAGTAGGGGGGGTATGGAACAGGCAGCACCCTCAAACCTTCAGAAGTATGAGATGAACCCCAACAACTTGGAAAGGTGGATCTCTCTCACACGTACCAACACAGACTATCCCCCAATTTAACTGATCCCCAAAGGTTTTTGATTAAATAGCGGAATAGAAAATATGATCCCAAAAAAGTGTATGTATATCACACGTACACAACCACACTAGGCCCCAATTACTATTGTTTGTACCCCTAAAAGGCTAGGAGTAGGGGGAGTATGGAACAGGCAGCACCCTCAAACCTTCAGAAGTATGAGATGAACCCCAACAACTTGGAAAGGTGGATCTCTCTCACACGTACCAACACAGACTATCCCCCAATTTAACTGATCCCCAAAGGTTTTTGATTAAATAGCGGAATAGAAAATATGATCCCAAAAAAGTGTATGTATATCACACGTACACAACCACACTAGGCCCCAATTACTATTGTTTGTACCCCTAAAAGGCTAGGAGTAGGGGGAGTATGGAACAGGCAGCACCCTCAAACCTTCAGAAGTATGAGATGAACCTCAACAACTTGGAAAGGTGTCTCTCACACGTACCAACACAGACTATCCCCCAATTTAACTGATCCCCAAAGGTTTTTGATTAAATAGCGGAATAGAAAATATGATCCCAAAAAAGTGTATGTATATCACACGTACACAACCACACTAGGCCCCAATTACTAATGTTTGTACCCCTAAAAGGCTAGGGAGTAGGGGGAGTATGGAACAGGCAGGCACCCTCAAACCTTCAGAAGTAGAGATGAACCCCAACAACTTGGAAAGGTGGATCTCTCTCACACGTACCAACACAGACTATCCCCCAATTTAACTGATCCCCAAAGGTTTTTGATTAAATAGCGGAATAGAAAATATGATCCCAAAAAAGTGTATGTATATCACACGTACACAACCACACTAGGCCCCATTACTATTGTTGTACCCCTAAAAGGCTAGGAGTAGGGGGAGTATGGAACAGGCAGCACCCTCAAACCTTCAGAAGTATGAGATGAACCCCAACAACTTGGAAAGGTGGATCTCTCTCACACGTACCAACACAGACTATCCCCCAATTTAACTGATCCCCAAAGGTTTTTGATTAAATAGCGGAATAGAAAATATGATCCCAAAAAAGTGTATGTATATCACACGTACACAACCACACTAGGCCCCAATTACTATTGTTTGTACCCTAAAAGGCTAGGAGTAGGGGGAGTATGGAACAGGCAGCACCCTCAAACCTTCAGAAGTATGAGATGAACCTCAACAACTTGGAAAGGTGGATCTCTCTCACACGTACCAACAACAGACTATCCCCCAATTTAACTGATCCCAAAGGTTTTTTGATTAAATAGCGGAATAGAAAATATGATCCCAAAAAAGTGTATGTATATCACACGTACACAACCACACTAGGCCCAATTACTATTGTTTGTACCCCTAAAAGGCTAGGAGTAGGGGGGGTATGGAACAGGCAGCACCCTCAAACCTTCAGAAGTATGAGATGAACCCCAACAACTTGGAAAGGTGGATCTCTCTCACACGTACCAACACAGACTATCCCCCAATTTAACTGATCCCCAAAGGTTTTTGATTAAATAGCGGAATAGAAAATATGATCCCAAAAAAGTGTATGTATATCACACGTACACAACCACACTAGGCCCCAATTACTATTGTTTGTACCCCTAAAAGGCTAGGAGTAGGGGGAGTATGGAACAGGCAGCACCCTCAAACCTTCAGAAGTATGAGATGAACCCCAACAACTTGGAAAGGTGGATCTCTCTCACACGTACCAACACAGACTATCCCCCAATTTAACTGATCCCCAAAGGTTTTTGATTAAATAGCGGAATAGAAAATATGATCCCAAAAAAGTGTATGTATATCACACGTACACAACCACACTAGGCCCCAATTACTATTGTTTGTACCCCTAAAAGGCTAGGAGTATGGGGAGTATGGAACAGGGCAGCACCCTCAAACCTTCAGAAGTATGAGATGAACCCCAACAACTTGGAAAGGTGGATCTCTCTCACACGTACCAACACAGACTATCCCCCAATTTACTGATCCCCAAAGGTTTTTGATTAAATAGCGGAATAGAAAATATGATCCCAAAAAAGTGTATGTATATCACACGTACACAACCACACTAGGCCCCAATTACTATTGTTTGTACCCCTAAAAGGCTAGGAGGTAGGGGGAGTATGGAACAGGCAGCACCCTCAAACCTTCAGAAGTATGAGATGAACCTCAACAACTTGGAAAGGTGGATCTCTCTCACACGTACCAACACAGACTATCCCCCAATTTAACTGATCCCAAAGGTTTTTGATTAAATAGCGGAATAGAAAATATGATCCCAAAAAAGTGTATGTATATCACACGTACACAACCACACTAGGCCCCAATTACTATTGTTTGGTACCCCTAAAAGGCTAGGAGTAGGGGAGTATGGGAACAGGCAGCACCTCAAACCTTCAGAAGTATGAGATGAACCCCAACAACTTGGAAAGGTGGATCTCTCTCCACACGTACCAACACAGACTATCCCCCAATTTAACTGATCCCCAAAGGATTTTGATTAAATAGCGGAATAGAAAATATGATCCCAAAAAAGTGTATGTATATCACACGTACACAACCACACTAGGCCCCAATTACTATTGTTTGTACCCCTAAAAGGCTAGGAGTATGGGGAGTATGGAACAGGCAGCACCCTCAAACCTTCAGAAGTATGAGATGAACCTCAACAACTTGGAAAGGTGGATCTCTCTCACACGTACCAACACAGACTATCCCCCAATTTAACTGATCCCCAAAGGTTTTTGATTAAATAGCGGAATAGAAAATATGATCCCAAAAAAGTGTATGTATATCACACGTACACAAACCACACTAGGCCCCAATTACTATTGTTTGTACCCCTAAAAGGCTAGGAGTAGGGGGAGTATGGAACAGGCAGCACCCTCAAACCTTCAGAAGTATGAGATGAACCTCAACAACTTGGAAAGGTGGATCTCTCTCACACGTACCAACACAGACTATCCCCAATTTAACTGATCCCCAAAGGTTTTTGATTAAATAGCGGAATAGAAAATATGATCCCAAAAAAGTGTATGTATATCACACGTACACAACCACACTAGGCCCCAATTACTATTGTTTGTACCCCTAAAAGGCTAGGAGTAGGGGGGGTATGGAACAGGCAGCACCCTCAAACCTTCAGAAGTATGAGATGAACCCCAACAACTTGGAAAGGTGGATCTCTCTCACACGTACCAACACAGACTATCCCCCAATTTAACTGATCCCCAAAGGTTTTTGATTAAATAGCGGAATAGAAAATATGATCCCAAAAAAGTGTATGTATATCACACGTACACAACCACACTAGGCCCCAATTACTATTGTTTGTACCCCTAAAAGGCTAGGAGTAGGGGGAGTATGGAACAGGCAGCACCCTCAAACCTTCAGAAGTATGAGATGAACCTCAACAACTTGGAAAGGTGGATCTCTCTCACACGTACCAACACAGACTATCCCCCAATTTAACTGATCCCCAAAGGTTTTTGATTAAATAGCGGAATAGAAAATATGATCCCAAAAAAGTGTATGTATATCACACGTACACAACCACACTAGGCCCCAATTACTATTGTTTGTACCCCTAAAAGGCTAGGAGTAGGGGGAGTATGGAACAGGCAGCACCCTCAAACCTTCAGAAGTATGAGATGAACCCCAACAACTTGGAAAGGTGGATCTCTCTCACACGTACCAACACAGACTATCCCCCAATTTAACTGATCCCCAAAGGTTTTTGATTAAATAGCGGAATAGAAAATATGATCCCAAAAAAGTGTATGTATATCACACGTACACAACCACACTAGGCCCCAATTACTATTGTTTGTACCCCTAAAAGGCTAGGAGTAGGGGGAGTATGGAACAGGCAGCACCCTCAAACCTTCAGAAGTATGAGATGAACCCCAACAACTTGGAAAGGTGGATCTCTCTCACACGTACCAACACAGACTATCCCCCAATTTAACTGATCCCCAAAGGTTTTTGATTAAATAGCGGAATAGAAAATATGATCCCAAAAAAGTGTATGTATATCACACGTACACAACCACACTAGGCCCCAATTACTATTGTTTGTACCCCTAAAAGGCTAGGAGTAGGGGGAGTATGGAACAGGCAGCACCCTCAAACCTTCAGAAGTATGAGATGAACCCCAACAACTTGGAAAGGTGGATCTCTCTCACACGTACCAACACAGACTATCCCCCAATTTAACTGATCCCCAAAGGTTTTTGATTAAATAGCGGAATAGAAAATATGATCCCAAAAAAGTGTATGTATATCACACGTACACAACCACACTAGGCCCCAATTACTATTGTTTGTACCCCTAAAAGGCTAGGAGTAGGGGGAGTATGGAACAGGCAGCACCCTCAAACCTTCAGAAGTATGAGATGAACCCCAACAACTTGGAAAGGTGGATCTCTCTCACACGTACCAACACAGACTATCCCCCAATTTAACTGATCCCCAAAGGTTTTTGATTAAATAGCGGAATAGAAAATATGATCCCAAAAAAGTGTATGTATATCACACGTACACAACCACACTAGGCCCCAATTACTATTGTTTGTACCCCTAAAAGGCTAGATGAGGAGTAGGGGGAGTATGGAACAGGCAGCACCCTCAAACCTTCAGTATGAGATTGTGTTCACTGTACCCCACAAAGATTGAGTTCACTGCACCCCACAATGATTGTGTTCACTGCACCCCACAAAGATTGTGTTCACTGCACCTCACAAAGATTGTGTTCACTGTACCCCCCAAAGATTGTGTTCACTGCACCCCACAAAGATTCTGTTCACTGTACCCCACAAAGATTGTGTTCACTGCACCCCAAAAAGATTGTGTTCACTGCACCCCAAAAAGGATGTTGTTCACTGCACCCCAAAAAGGATGTTGTTCACTCCACCCCAAAAAGATTGTGTTCACTGCACCCCACAAAGATTGTGTTCACTGCACCCCAAAAAGATTGTGTTCACTGCACCCCAAAAATGATTTTGTTCACTGCACCCCAAAAAGGATTTTGTTCACTGAGCCCCAAAAAGGATGTTGTTCACTCCACCCCAAAAAGATTGTGTTCACTGCACCCCAAAAAGATTGTGTTCACTGCACCCCACAAAGGATTTTGTTCACTGCACCCCAAAAAGATTGTGTTCACTGCACCCCAAAAAGGATGTTGTTCACTGCACCCCAAAAAGGATTTTGTTCACTGCACCCCAAAAAGATTGTGTTCACTGCACCCCACAAAGGATTTTGTTCACTGCACCCCACAAAGATTGTGTTCACTGCACACCAAAAAGGATTGTGTTCACTGCACCCCAAAAAGATTTTGTTCACTGCACCCCAAAAAGATTGTGTTCACTGCAGCCCAAAAAGATTGTGTTCACTGCAGCCCAAAAAGATTGTGTTCACTGCAGCCCAAAAAGATTGTGTTCACTGCAGCTCACACACAGAAAAATGGATGTGGATCACTGACACCTGCCTATCTCCAATCCCACACCACACAGCAATATCGATTGTAGTTTGTAGAACACAGTTTCCCTAAAATTCAGCAGACTCTGTCCCTAACAGGATTGAGAAGAGATCGTAGATCAGGATTGAGTGCAGACCCCACCCCCCACACAGCAATATCGATTGTAGTTTGTAGAAGACACTGACCCTATATAATTCAGCAGACTCTATCCCTAAAATGCCTACAACTCGCCCTGCCTAAACACTCCGACCTGTCCCTCAATTCTATCCGGACACAAATGGTTTTTTCCTGCCTATCTTTCCCTAATCAGCAGCCAGCACGTTGATGTGTGCTCTGTCCCTGAATCTAAGCAGCATAATGACGCCGCTGCGGCTGCCTCGAACTTATAAAGACTTGGTCACATGCTTCAGACGGCCAATCACAGCTACTGAGACATTTGCAGGCATGGCTGGGATGGCTTAAGGCACACCAGTTAAACGATTGTTGATTGGCTGTTGAAAGCCCGCCATGAAAAGAGCGCCAAAGCATGCAAAACCCGGAAATAAAACGACCGAACATGGATTTTTACCCGAACATACAGTAAAGTGTCCGTGTCCGTGTTCGGGTACAAAAAATCCAATTATTCGGTACGAACACGAATAATACAGTCCGTGTTCGCTCAACACTATCCAGCACTTCTATCAAGCTACGGTGTGTCAGTGAGCGTCGGCTGGCGTCAAGGAAGCGCCAACAGGCATTTTTCCTGGATTAAGTCCCAAGTGTATTTAGTTAAGCCAAAGGAGTATCCCACTCATTCCCTTCTCCCATCCCTCAAATACAATAAAAACTACAAAACCAAGATGCCGGAGTTGTCCATGTCTCAGTTCTCACACCCAGGGTCGCAGCTCACATGGGCTGGAGAGGTAACCGGTAACAATGGCAGACCCACATTAGGCCCAATGCCTGGAAAACCTGCTACATTTAGAAAAGACTGTGTTGCATTGATGAGAAGAGTTCTTTGTCCTTGTTGTTGTTTTGAGCTGCCACTGAAGACAAAGTCTGACATTATTTTCTGTTTTGCTGAATAAAGTGGATTTTAATGATTGAACTATTTCCCAGCCGCCTGTGTACCCCTATTTTTATTTTTTATTTTTTTTTTGCACAATTTACTTGGATGGGAAAAATGATCAATAGAAACCCATTTTTTTGTTCTAAAGTTTTTTTTTACATTTGTTTTAGAAACACATTCTATTAAATTTTACAGTTTTCCTAAATATTACTGTATGTTTTTTAATTGTTTCAAGTTGTATCTTAAAGTGGTTGTAACTCAAAAAGAAAAAAAATGCTCCTGTTCCTTTAAGACATGATATACAGCATAGTGCTTTTGTAGTGTTATGTATCCCTTTCCATGTTGTACAATACCTGGTTAATCCTGTCTGTTCCCGTGTTTCCCTCTGTAATCTGGCTGCTGATCCATGATAGCATGGTCAGTTTACGTGCCTCTTTCATGCTGCTCTCTCCTCAGCATCTCTCTGCATCTCCCCTTCCACCTCAGCCTGTCATTTCCAAAGTCTGTGTGTGAGCCGAACTCCTCCCCGCCCTTCTCCTCTCCTCCAGCCTTCATGAAATTACTATGCCCAATCAGCTGCTCCTCCCCTCCTCTTTGTTAAAGCCGCAGTGTTTTCCAGAGTTTATTATCTTTGGAGACAGCAGTTAACGGGACAGTTTTCTATGCTTTCACATGGAAATCTTTTTGAACAATTTAAAAAACAAACTGTTCTATATACTAAATTAATTACTTCCGCAAAGTTTTTTTGTTTTTTTATTAATATTGCAATGCAGTGACATTAAGAAAAAAAAAGGAGGGGGGGGGGGTATACCTGCACTTAGCACAATAATCTGATATTATAATCAGGTGCTCAGTGGAAAATGGGCTACTGCTGATAAAAAGGAATGATTCCTGTAAAGGTGACAAGATGTAAATAAATCAGCGCTGCTCTTTAGACCAATAGACTCTCAATATACTCCTAAATATAACGGATGAAGGTAAATCAGTGACTCAACGTGCGGTCACCCTAAAATATATTTATCTAATGTGCATGTAGTAGTGTCTGTAATGTATAATCCAAATGAATATAAAGTGCTAACAACAATATTTGTGCTGTTTCTTATCCACTTGCCGACTGGTAACATTGACCGTACTGCGGCAAAGTGGCTCGATATCATCCAACGACGTAGACCTACGTCGCTGAACTCCTCCCCTTGCGGGCGGCGCGACAGCGCCGCCGGAGGCTCACTCCCGCTGTATTCAGTTACAGCGGGAGTTGGGCCAGGGGAGGAGTGGCGGTGATCACCGCCGCTCTTCCCCGATCGTCGGGGATCGAGTGTGGAAATCCGCCCGCTTTGTTTACACATCTCCTAAGTGACAGGCAGGGACAGATTGCAGGATTCAGCATAGCTGAACGTGCGATCTGTGTCTGTGTCACTCAGTCCCCTCCCCCCACACACGTTAGTAAGCACCAGGCATACATTAACCCCTTGATCACCAATAAAAGTTAACCCCTTCCCTGCCAGTGTCATTTTTACAGTAACAGTGCATATTTATAGCACTGATTACTGTAGTATTGTCACTGGTACCCCCAAAAGTGTCAAAAATGTCAGACAAGGGTCCGATCTGTCCGCCGCAATGTCGCAGTCCCGCAAAAAAAATTGCAGATCGCCGTCAGATCGCCGCCCTTACTAGTTAAAAAAAAAAAACAATAAAAATGACATAAATTTCCCGTAGTTAGTAGCTGCAATAACTTTTGCGCAAACCAATAAAAATACACCTATTGCGATTTTTTTTACCAAAAATATATAGCAGAAAACAAATTGGCCTAAAATATTAAAAAAATGTGATTTTTACATTTTTTTTGGTGGGGGGGGGGGTAATTTCATATAAAAAATGTGAAAAATATTGTTATTTTTTCAAAATTGTCGCTCTTTTTTTGTTTATAGCGCAAAAAGTAAAAATTGCACAGGTGATCAAATAGCACCAAAAGAAAGCTCTATTTGTGGGGAAAAAAGGACATAAATTTTATTTGGGTACAGCATCGCACGACCGCGCACTTGTCCGTTAAAGTAACGCAGAGCTGAATCGCAAAATATGGCCTGGTCAGGAATGGGGTAAAATTTTCCGGTCTTAAAGCGGTTAAAAATATGCTCATTGAGAATTTTTTTGTCAAAGACATGTAGCTAAATACATTTTGGCCTAAATATATGACAAAAATTGAATATATTTGATATTTCTTAACTGTCAAATTAGTAAAATATTGTTATTTTTTCAAAATTCAGATATTTTTTTATTAATATCGCAAAAAATAAAAAGCGCAGAGGTGATCAAATACCACCAAAAGAAAGCTCTGTTTGTGGGACAAAAGGGAAGTAAATTTCGTTTGGGTACGGCGTTGCATGACCGCGCAATTGTCAGTTAAAGTCGCACAGTGCCGAATCGCAAAAAGTGGCCTGGACTTAAGACAGCAAAATCCTCCGGTGGTAAAGTGGTTAAATAATATAAATATGCGACAGTGCCTGTGATATATAGTTGAATAAATACAAAATGCAAACAATATCTGTGCTATATAAATATAACAACAATAAACTCTGCTAAATAGATTAAAAGTGAATCTCATAAAATAAATCCAGTGAATAAATATATAAAGTGACAAGTGCTAGTGTATATCATCCATTAACTCCTCCTCCTTCTGTTCTATAGTCCTTTAGTAGTATAGTTCATAAATGCATAAAGTGACTGGTGTCCACTGTGCAAACACACCACACTTGTGATCTCTCACTGTGTTCAGTGCTGAAAACCGTGCTCCCCTCTCTCCTCCCTACTTACCAGAGGCAGGTAGAGTATGGGCCATTCAGATCTCCACTGGTGTTAAACTTGCACTTCCTGCAGGGATAAGGGTCACTCCAGTGTCTCCTCCTATGCTCTGGGGCTATCTCCTCCTTAACTCCACATACCAGCCACCTTATAAGGAGAGCATGCTTTCATAGTGTAGTATATTATATAAGGCTTTTATTAAGTAAAGATATTAAAAAATATACACTCACAAACTTTCCCAGTTGTAAAAGCAGTAATTTCTGGTGTGATGGACGCCGTAACCAGCCTGTGCTCCAACCACCAGAAACGGATGTGACGTCAGACGTCAGACGCACAACTAGAAGCTTTACCAGTTTCGCTCCTCCTACAGAGCGTCTTCTGAAGCTGCTTCCGAAGACGCTCTGTAGGAGGAGCTACATTGACTTCTATCGTTCCTTCCTTCGATCGAGCCTTCCAGTGATTGATCGACTGATTTTTGCATTGACTGATCAACAGATATTTTCATTGATCGATCCGCCCTCTGATCAATCCTTTTTTCCTTCGATCGGTTGACCCATCCTTCTTTCCATGGATCAATCCTTTTTTCGATTGAACGACTGACCCTTCCTTTGATCGATGGACCAACCAAACCTACCATCGACCCTTACTTTGATCAATCAACTGACCTTTTAATCGATCCATTCTTCCTATGATCAATTGATCCTTCCACCGATTCTTCCTTACTTCAATTGATCTTTCCTTTAATCAATCCTTACATCCTTTGATCGATTGACCCTTCCTTCTTTCTATTAATCCTTCCTTCACTATTTTTGTGTAAGTAATCTTTTGCAGAGTTTTTATTGTCCTATAACATCATATGACGTCCTCCCAGAACGAGAGCTGCACCGCTCCGTCATCATTTGACGGTGGGCGAGCGGCAAGTAGTTAATCAAAATACTTTAGAGTGTATTTATTTCCTAGGAAAAGACAGTGAAATATTGTAATGACTCCCTACCTTTTGAACAGGTGAGACACCAAGCAGCTTGTAATCAAAACATTAAAGGATAAGTTTACCTTTTAAAAAAAATAAATTCACATCTTTTTGCAGGTAAAAAATCGAAAATGTACATTTCTTATTTTTTTTTTTACTTGCAGCCTGTAAATCATTGCACGATCATCAGATCATGGGTGCATGCAGGACTCCTGCAGACTTGTCAATGTATCTGTCTGCTCGTACCTCATACGGGCAGGTAGATAAACACTGACAGGAAGAGACAATTAACTACCAGCAGTGTTCATTTTGTTAGTATTCATCAGCTACATGTTTTTAGTGATGACAACTAAATGATAATAAAACTAGAATTAAGTCAATTGGCAAAAACTATGCCAAAAATCAATTCCAATTTTCATTTAGTCAAATAAAATTTCCAGTACATGTTAGTCAACTAAAATCAAATGGGCTTCTTGTATGCTTGTCTAATAACTGTTTACAATTTTAGATGAAGCAAAGGCAGTAGACAAACACTGCAGGATTTCCTAAAGTACTTGTAAAGTCACATGCATGAATTACTGCAATTCTCCCTGTTTTAGGTACCTGTTCAGTACAGTGTGTGTGTTTTCCTAAAATTATAATGCTAAATACCTTCTTTGCAGAGCCCTGCTGTGCTGTCATGTGACATCCATCTGTTTCCCTTCCCGAGCTAAGAGAACTCAGTGGGAGGGGCTGAGATTTCCCTATGATGAATGCAAGCTGGGAGAGGGAGGTCACATGTCTGCACAGCAGGTCTCTGCAAAGAAGGTATTTAGCATTATAATTTTATATACCCTGAGAAAAAGAAAGCTGCCAAGGAGTGAGTTCTACTGTGGGTGATTCAGATTACACCAGATGGATGCCCAGAGGAATTGAAGACTTTTTACATTATAGATGTTATCTCGGATTGTGGGTGACGAAAAGGTTGCCATCATCCCATAAACCCATTAAGAGTAAACATGTTTTTTTTCTCCTCTTAATCTGGATTTTTCAGGCAATCAATTGAAAACGCAAGCAGTTATATAAAATTCAAAAATGTTTATTTAGAAAAATGTTAAAAATAATTTTTTAAACCATCTGAACATATCAACTATATAGGTGATATTGAAAATCACCTGTTTGGACAAATATAATCATAAAATTAGTAGAACCATGACAAAAAAATATAGGGTGAAAGAAAAGAATGGGGATAGGGACACAATACACCTCCATGAGGAGAGAATCCGACGCGTTTCGAATAACTTGGATAAACTTTATAGTTCAATTCTCTTCATCAGGGAGATATTGCTGTCCCATTTCTGTAGATAAAAAAAAAAAAAAGGGAGCGAGAAGAAAGAAGAAAAAAAAAAGAAAAAAATATGTACAGAATACATCATTCATTTACATATAAATGGCTTGAAATGTGAATCCTCCATATGGGACAAAGCTATAGCAAAGCTATAGTGTCGTAAATACCCACCATTTCACATGTCATCATTTGTGTTGATTAATTCATGTAAATGTAAGACTTTTTACATACCAAAGGCGCTGTTTGACCTAGTGGTCTTTTCTTAAGTTGAGCAGCCAATGCACACAGAGGTGGCTGGTGGAGGATAATTAATCACTAAATCAATAGTGTTTTGGCACAAGGGCAGGCACCATCCCATGTTTGTATAGAAAAATCTTTGGACTATCTCAGATTTAATTATTTTGAGATTTTTAGGATTTCAGGGCTGATTGTATATCTATTTTATTTAACTCTGTGTGTTATTGTATCATAGTGGATATATTAATATATAGCCTTTAGCACTTATATTTTTCAGTACTAGTATCTGGATATGAGGAAATGATGGGTGTTTGTGTTTAGTGCTTCTAGTATACTTACATTGTAGTTGATTCACTTTATATACCGTATTTTCCGGCGTATAAGACGACTGGGCGTATAAGACGACCCCCCTATTTTTCATCTACCAGTAATACTTATACTTAGGTTACCTTGGAGATATTATACTCGGCGTATAAGACGACCCCCCATTTTTGGAGGATTTTTTTGAGGTTCAAAAGTAGTCTTATACGCCAGAAAATACAGTATATATATTAGGTTGTTGGAACAAGCGCACTATTATTCTACTGGTATATATTTTTGTGTGTGAGATCACTAGAAAATGGTTGCAGCTGTTCTATACTAAAATTTAGGAGGAAGGGTTATAACACACATAGAAGCACAAGTTTTTTTACACTTATTATAAGATGAAAAAAAAAAAAAAATTTCTATTTACCCATTTAGCGCTCCCGCCGTATAATAAAAAGACAGCGGTTCGGCTCTTGTTCTGGGTCGACGTCATGTGATGTCGGCTCATTCAAACTGTGCATGCGCAGGATTGGGAGCACGCATGGGATGTATGTGGCGGTGTGTTCCCAGGACACAACTCGTCACCGACAGTGGTAAACAGCCAATGAGTGCGGCTGTTTACCACGTGATTGGCCATGATCCATTCACAGTTGATCACAAATGTAAACACAGACAGGTAACTGCCTGTTGCCGTCTTTTCTCTCCTCACACACCCTTTCCATTGTGAGGAGAGAAGAGCCAGGGATCAGTGAGTTACCGATCTGTGTTCTGTTATTGTACTGCACACACACCTGAAAAAAGAGAACATATGGTTTAGCAACTTCATTCATTTACTTTATTTTTTTTTTTAATAAATCGTTTTTTATTAAGTTCTATACATAGAAAAACATACTTACAACCGCCCTCTACTGGGCGAACAATACATATATACATACAACCAAACAAAATAGGGGAAGGGAAAAAAAAAAAAAACCCATGTCAACAGTCAGCTTGTTACTCAACCATATGGCCCATAGGCCCTATATATACTGATATATTCCACACAATTAACCCTACATATAGAATATGACCTCATCTCTCTAAATTGTTAGGCTATACACCCACGCTCCTCCCTCATCGTACAGAGAACCCAAGCTACACATATGTATATATCCTTACTCCCCAGAGGTTCCATTTGACCCGGCCAACCCTATCTTCAGGGTCCGCCCGGGTGTAGTATGGTAAGCAACGGGTTAAGTTGCTGTCTGCAAAATTTTACAATTATGTATATGTCTGGGAGCTGGGTGTGGCTGAAGTTGGTTGCATGCGTGATGTTCAGTGAATAAAGAAGCAACCTGTACAGCCTGGTCTGTGTTAATACACCAAATTTTGGCGACGAGGATGGCTAGCTTTCTGGATTTACCGGCTATCGGACCGTTTGATGTGTCTGGAGACCACACTAGTCTCTCACAGCGCTGGGACAAGTGGAAGAAGGGATTTCAGCTCTATGTTATAGCCACAGGAGTGACTGCACCTGCTCAGAAGAGAGCCATGCTGCTGCATCTAGCTGGACCTCAAGTTCAGGACATTTTTGAAACCCTGGGAGCAACAGGGGATGATTCAGACTATGAGACAGCCATGAATAGACTGAGTGAGTACTTTGAGCCAAAGAAAAATATTCCCTATGAAAGATATAAGTTTAGACAGGCTGTGCAAGAACCGGGAGAAACCACAGACAGTTATGTGACTAGGCTGAAATATCTGGCAAAGTCTTGTGATTTTGGGACTGTAACTGAGGAGATAATCAGAGATCAGGTCATAGAGAAATGCACATCTGTGCACCTCAGGAGGAGATTATTGAGAGAACCTAGTCTCACACTTACTAGTCTGCAGGAGATTGCAAGAGCCATTGAACTGTCTGAGCTCCAGGCTCTGCATATTGAAACCAAGGACACTGCATCTGTCAATACAGTCTCCAAACCTACCTAATAGGAATATCTGGAGTAGGAAAGAGAGTTTTCCAAAGAGGACTTTACATATAACCTGCAGTAAATGTGGCAGAGAGGGACACACAAGTCAGGACTGCACTGTGGTACAGAATAAAATGTGCTATGCTTGTGGAAAGACAGGTCATTTTGCAGCTGTGTGTAGAAGTACAACCAGAGATAACAAAACCAAAGGACCATCAGCACAAGTAAATGTTATAGCTGAGGATAAAGAGAGTGCTCCTGACTGTGAATTTATATTCTCCCTGTGTTCTCTGCAAGCTGGGACATTAACCATTAAGATTGGAAATACAGATGTGTCAGTGTTGATTGACTCTGGAGCTACATGCAATGTTATGGACTTAGCTTCTTGGCACAGTCTTAATAGCAGAGAAAACCACCTTAAATTGTGTAACACCACTAAACAGATTTATATTTATGGCTCCAGTACACCACTACAACTTAAAGGCAAATTTTATACCTCTGTTCAAACACATGAGACTGGTCCTCCATTGCAGACCGAATTCTATGTTGTAGATGGCACAGGGTCGCCTCTGCTTGGTCGTCAAACCGCAATGGCACTAGGGGTGTTAAAGATTGGCTGTGATGTAGGCAGCGCAAGAGTGAATATGCTGTCTCCTGCTATTTCTGCATTGAAAGAGGAATTTAAAGATTGCTTCTCTGGGTTTGGAAAATTAAAGGATTTTCAGTTGGAGCTTCACATTGATCCACATGTAAAGCCTATTGCACAGCCAGTACGCAGACTTCCTTATAGCCTGAGATCACCTGTTGAGCACAAACTGGCAGAGCTGCTAGACCTTGACATTATTGAACCTGTGGAAGGACCCACTCCGTGGGTATCGCCGTTAGTTGTTGTACCAAAGGGCACAGATATTCGGATTTGTGTGGACATGAGATGTGCTAACCAAGCTGTGCAGAGAGAGAGACATCCAATTCCCACTATTGAAGATGTTCTACATGCAATGAATGGGGCAAGTGTCTTCAGTAAACTGGATTTGAAATGGGGTTATCATCAGATTGAATTGACTCCAGCATCTAGAGTCATCACTACATTTGCAAGCCATAAAGGTCTTTTTAGATACAAGAGGTTGATGTTTGCCGTCTCGTCAGCACCGGAGGCCTATCAACATGTGATTCAGCAAGTGCTACATGGTTGTGAAGGCACGCATAACATTTCTGATGATATAATTGTGTGGGGAACAAACACACAGGAGCACGATGAACGTCTCCGTGCAGTGCTAAATCGCTTGAAGGAGAAAGGGTTAACATTAAATGAGAAGAAGTGCACATTTCAAATGAATAAAATGACTTTTATGGGCCATGTGCTGTCTGACAGGGGCATTGGTCCGGAGGACTGTAAAATTAAAGCTGTGTCTGATGCCAGAAATCCTGAAAACCCTGCAGAAGTACGCAGTTTTCTTGGGCTAGTGAATTACTGTGCCAAGTTTATTCCAGATATGGCGACTGTCAGTGAACCTCTGAGATTGTTAACTCGCAAAGCAGTCCCTTGGAAGTGGGGCCTTTTGGAACAAGGTGCATTTGATGAACTTAAGAGACGGCTGACTTGCGCCACAACTTTGGCTTATTTCAATCCTACTGCACACACCCAAGTTATTGTCGATGCTAGCCCTGTGGGGTTAGGCGCCATCTTGGTTCAGAGACAATGCACAGGCGATTACAGGCCTATTCAGTATGCAAGCAGATCCCTTACTGATGTAGAGAGACGTTATTCTCAGACCGAGAAAGAAGCTTTGGCTGTTGTTTGGGGATGTGAAAGGTTTCACACCTATCTCTACGGTCTTGATTTTGAAATCATCACAGACCACAAGCCTCTGGAAGTGATATATTCGCCACGCTCAAAACCATCCGCCAGAATTGAAAGATGGGTTCTCAGATTGTTACCGTACCGATTTACAGTGCGGTACAGACCTGGACCGACTAATGCAGCAGATGCACTTTACAGATTGCCTCAGTCTTCAGCACCTGTTCATAACCTAGCAGAAGAGTACATTCGTTTTGTGGCTACTAACGCCATGCCTCAGGCATTGACACCGCGGGAGGTTGAAGAATTGTCATCTGTGGATCCGGACATTGCTCGATTGAGAAAATGTGTAAGACAAGGGGTTTGGGTGGATTGTGACCCAAGCTATCACAGAATCAAACAAGAGCTGAGTATTGCTGGACAACTGGTTTTACGTGGCAATCGTATTGTGATGCCTAGAGACTTACGGAAACGTACATTACATTTAGCCCATGAGGGCCATCAAGGCATTGTACGCACCAAACAAAGATTACGTGAGAAAGTCTGGTGGCCAGGAATTGACAAGGATGTGGAACGTTTGGTTTCTTCATGTCGAGCATGTCAGTTGGTGGGCAGCAAACCTAAACCAGAACCAGTAACTCACACTGTTGTACCTGAGGGACCATGGGAAGATTTAGCCATTGATCTGTGTGACATTCCATCTGGACACCATCTTTTAGTTGTTGTGGACTATTATTCAAGGTGGCAAGAGGTGGTAGTTCTCACTAAAGCTACATCATCAACTGTAATTGAGGGGTTGGAGAGCATTTTTGCGTCTCATGGGTTGCCTAAACGGATTGTGAGTGATAATGGTGCCCAATTTACTTCTCAGGAATTTCAGGACTATCTGAAATCAAATGCTATTGAACATCATTGTACAACTCCATACTGGCCACAGGCTAACGGGGAAGTGGAACGCCAGAATCGAACCTTTCTGAAAGCTTTGCGGATTGCTCATTTAGAGAGAAGAGACTGGAAAAAGGAACTGTGGCGTTTTCTTTTGGCTTATCGCACAACTCCGCATACTGTCACTGGAGTTAGTCCTGCGGAACTTCTTTGTGGTCGCAAATTCAGGACAAAATTGCCAGACATTGGGGGTCCTCCTACGAGTCAGAAACCTTTTCGGCATATTGATGAGGAAAGGAAGATCCGGGCTGAACAGTATGCAAACCACCGCCGCCATTGTCAACCTAGTGGCCTTCAACAGGGTGATAAGGTGTTGCTTCAAAATGATCGGTTTAACAAACTGGCTCCGTCCTTTGAACCTGAGCCTTATGTTGTAAAGGAGAAAAGAGGTACTCAAGTGGTTTTAGAGGATTTAGATGGACACACAAAAGTGCGTAATTCCTCATTTGTGAAGAAATTTATTGAGTCAGAAGGTCAAGTATCGGACGACGGCGAACAGGCAAAGAGTAGTGATAATACTGCCAGTGATCCAGACTTCAATCCACAACCATCCACATCGGAATGGCCAAGAGAAAAACGAGCAACTAATCCACCGGCTTACCTTAAGGACTATGTGTATAGTCAGGAGTTTATAGTTTAAATTTCTAGTTGTTCATCCATGCATTTTGTTAATCTTATTAATATGTTGTGCATGTTATGTTTTATTCAAAGAGAGGAGGGAATGTAGTATGGTAAGCAACGGGTTAAGTTGCTGTCTGCAAAATGTTACAATTATGTATATGTCTGGGAGCTGGGTGTGGCTGAAGTTGGTTGCATGCGTGATGTTCAGTGAATAAAGAAGCAACCTGTACAGCCTGGTCTGTGTTAATACACTACACCGGGTCATTCGGATACCGAGGCTATGCTATCAACCCAAGACCACCATACCTTATTGAACTTGGCCTGTGTTCCCCTGTTCATGTATGTAGCTTTATACATCGAGAGTGTCTTATTTATAATTGCTTTCCAAGTCTGTACTGTAGGCCTAGATATTTTCCATGACAGTATTATTACTTTCCTTGCATAATACAGTAGAATCGTCAAAAGAGTACTGGTGGCATTTTTATGTGCCAATCCATCCACTAAACCTAAAAGACATACAGTGCCTTGCGAAAGTATTTGGCCCCCTTGAACTTTGGGACCTTTTGCCACATTTCAGGCTTCAAACATAAAGATATAAAACTGTAATTTTTTGTGAAGAATCAACAACAAGTGGGACACAATCATGAAGTGGAACGAAATTTATTGGATATTTCAAACTTTGTTAACAAATAAAAAACTGAAAAATTGGGCGTGCAAAATGATGCAGCCCTTTACTTTCAGTGCAGCAAACTCTCTCCAGAAGTTCAGTGAGGATCTCTGAATGATCCAATGTTGACCTAAATGACTAATGATGATAAATAGAATCCACCTGTGTGTAATCAAGTCTCCGTATAAATGCACCTGCACTGTGATAGTCTCAGAGGTCCGTTTAAAGCGCAGAGAGCATCATGAAGAACAAGGAACACACCAGGCAGGTCCGAGATACTGTTGTGGAGAAGTTTAAAGCTGGATTTGGATACAAAAAGATTTCCCAAGCTTTAAACATCCCAAGGAGCACTGTGCAAGCGATAATATTGAAATGGAAGGAGTATCAGACCACTGCAAATCTACGAAGACCTGGCCATCCCTCTAAACTTTCAGTTCATACAAGGAGAAGACTGATCAGAGATGCAGCCAAGAGGCCCATGATCACTCTGGATGAACTGCAGAGATCTACAGCTGAGGTGGGAGACTCTGTCCATAGGACAACAATCAGTCGTATACTGCACAAATCTGGCCTTTATGGAAGAGTGGCAAGAAGAAAGCCATTTCTTAAAGATATCCATAAAAAGGGTCATTTAAAGTTTGCCACAAGCCACCTGGGAGACACACCAAACATGTGGAAGAAGGTGCTCTGGGCAGATGACACCAAAATCAAACTTTTTGGCAACAATGCAAAACTTTATGTTTGGCGTAAAAGCAACACAGCTCATCACCCTGAACACACCATCCCCACTGTCAAACATGGTGGTGACAGCATCATGTTTTGGGCCTGCTTTTCTTCAGCAGGGACAGGGAAGATAGTTAAAATTGATGGGAAGATGGATGGAGCCAAATACAGGACCATTCTGGAAGAAAACCTGATGGAGTCTGCAAAAGACCTGAGACTGGGACGGAGATTTGTCTTCCAACAAGACAATGATCCAAAACATAAAGCAAAATCTACAATGGAATGGTTCACAAATAAACATATCCAGGTGTTAGAATGGCCAAGTCAAAGTCCAGACCTGAATCCAATCGAGAATCTGTGGAAAGAACTGAAAACTGCTGTTTACAAATGCTCTCCATCCAACCTTACTGAGCTCGAGCTGTTTTTCAAGGAGGAATGGGCAAAAATTTCAGTCTCTCGATGTGCAAAACTGATAGAGACATACCCCAAGTGACTTACAGCTGTAATCGCAGCAAAAGGTGGCGCTATAAAGTATTAACTTAAGGGGGCTGAATAATTTTGCACGCCCAATTTTCAGTTTTTTATTTGTTAAAAAAGTTTGAAATATCCAATACATTTCGTTCCACTTCATGATTGTGTCCCATTTGTTGTTGATTCTTCACAAAAAATTACAGTTGTATATCTTTATGTTTGAAGCCTGAAATGTGGCAAAAGGTTGAAAAGTTCAAGTGGGCGGAATACTTTAGCAAGGCACTGTACTTCCACCACTGGCTGTACCGAAATGGCTGTCACCTCAGCTACGCAATCCATAACTCTTCTCCAAAATGCCTGGATCTCAACACATCCCCAAAAAATATGATCAAAGTCTGCATGGACAGAAGTACACCACCAACAACTAGGGGACTGTCCAGGATACAGCTTCGCCAACTTGACCAGGGTGTAATAGACCTGATGTAAAAATTTGCATTGCATAAGTTAATCTCTGGAAGATACCAGTCTGGACAAATTTATGTCCCATAGATCATCCCAATCATCTCCATCCAATTGTGGGAACACAATCTCCCATGCTGCTCGACAGCGCGCGATGTAATCCGAGCCATCCTTAAATAAATGTTTATAGATAGTGGACAATGATTTTACCAAGGGATCTTTTCTAAGAAGGGATTCCATCTCACCCAGATGGATTTAAAAATCTGCTATATCAAATTGAGCCTGGAAAGCATGTCTAAGCTGTAAATAACTAAAAAGATGGGAGTTGGGGAGATTAAACCTGTACTTTAAGACCCCAAATTGGAGAAGCCCCCCCTCCCCAATGATATCACCCAACCTCCTAATATTATATTGCGTCCAAACACCTGGATCCAAGTGGGTAAAAAAGTGTGGCAAACGAGGGTTCCTTCATAATGGTGTATGGGGTAAAATTGCTCCCCTTACCCCTATCTCCTCAGCCTTACTTACCACCACCCATGCTCTCACTGTTGCCTTCATAGAGATGGTAAAATTATATGGTGCCTTAAGGCCCCCTGTAACGGAACAGGGCACCCCTGACCGGGTACCTTCATTGACAGATGCTCCTAGTGCTTCCCGAGGGGCTCCAAGCACTCCACCAGACACCGTAACCACTTCAGACCCCACTAACCGCCGCAGCCTGGTTTGGGTCTCGCAATCTCCTACCCACCCTGGACCTACGACAAGGCTCCAGGTTCCTGTGGGTGAACCTCTCTTTCCCCAGAGAGTGCAGGAAGAACAAGCTCTTACACAAGCTCTTACAAGAGCTTAGTGATTCTCTAAGGGAGTATGGAAGACCATAGCAATCCCTTGCAGCAGATTACCCCAATAAGAGACAGGACTCTAGATGAGGGTGAACTAACTCTAGAACAACTTTATTGAACAGACTTATATACAGTTTTCACCCACAAGGTACCACCCAGATGGACCTAGTTGAAGACTGGACATAACATTCACCATCCAATAGGAACATAGTTTTACACTCTCATACAGTGTACACAAAAATATACAATGTGGGACAATCCCCCCTCCCCCTTAGCATCCAATCCACATATATTTATACATCCCATAATACGTTTCTCTTAAGGCAGACAGACAGAACAATGGGAGGTCATTAGCACTTAATGATGAGCCAGGGCAATCCACATTCCCTCCCAATACACAAACAAAAGGAAAACCTTTCTGGCATTGAAAGATATGTAATATACACAGCATTTAGGAATTACAGATTTCATGGCAAATGGGAATAAATCGTAATATTTCTATATGGAGATATTGCTGACAAATATGAAGCAATCCAAACCATTACTTATATGTCTTTAAATTCCAGTGACGGTGAATACTGTAACACCCCTCATCATGAGATATGACAAAGGCTCGTAGGAGCCAACAATGGCCACCTCTAAAGCTATAGCATCATCGTCCGGGCTATTGAGGCACCTGTGGACAAAATCGAACTGACCTGCCAGGAAATAATGATAAAAATCAGGGTTTGCCAACCCTCCTTGCCTCCATGGCTGCTGTAAGATTTGTAACCTAATCCTGGGGTGCTGACCCTTCCATAAGATATTAGTAATAAGGCGATCTATGTTTTTAAAAATATATTTAGGAATCCACACAGGAGAGTTCCTAAATATATACAAAAAAAGTGGCAAGAATTTAATTTTAAGTAGATTATTTCTACCTATAAGTGTCAAAGGTAACTTTTGCCAAGATTGTATCTAGTACTTAAGCCGCTGCTGCAGTGGAATAACATTTAGAGTTAGAAAATCTGAGACTGAATTAGAAAAATATAGGCCAAGTTATTTTACCTTGTCCACTTGTTCAAGTGGGCACCTCTCCGGCACGCTACACCCTGGGGATGGTATTTTCAAAGGGAGAATTTGGGATTTACTCCAATCTATCTTTAATCCTGAGTATTTTGAAAAGGAGTTCAAATATCCAAGACTGCCGATAAAGAAGATTCCGAATCACGTAGAAAGAGAACCATATCGTCCACATAGAGTGCAATTTTCTCGATCAATTTACCCACTTGAATCCCCTGTATCTCCGTAGACTTTCTTAGAGCGGTCGCCAAGGGTTCTACTGTATCGTCAAAGCAAAAAGACCAGGGAACACGGGACATCCCTGACGCGTTCCCCTTCCCACAGAAAAACTTTTGGACAGCATGCCATTTAATTTAATTGCAGCTGTAGGGTGTTTATACAAAATATCAATCCATTTCCTGAATTTAGGCCCAAACCCAAGCTCCTGAAGTACGGCTCCTTTTCAATATCCAAAAAGAACAATACTCCACCACTGGAGATCTCAGGTCCCAACTGGGTGTGTGTAAATACCCTTCTCAGGTTAATATCTGTAGTTTTTTTGGGCATAAACCCCGTCTGGTCTGGGGAGACAAGATGTTGAAGCACCTTCATCAGGCTGGTAGCTAAAGATTTAGCAAGAATTTTTGTGTCCCCATTAAATAGCAAGATAGGCCTATAGGAGGTACACAATGAAGGGTCCTTGCCCGATTTAGTTAGTACTACAATAGGCACTGTGTACATGGAGAGGGAAAGAGTACCTTTTCGGAAGCAATCCATATACAGGCCAAGAAACCTAGGAACCAGGAGTACAGCTATACCACTCCACCGGCAGTCCATCCATTCCTGGTGCCTTGTCGACGGGAAATTATTTAAGTGCCATAGCTATCTCATCCTCCCTTAGATCAGCCTTGAGACGTTCCCCGGCATCCTCTGACTTAGGCAAATGTAGTGGTTGTAGGATACCGAGCAACTCCTAAGCATCGTAAGGTGGTATAGACCTGTAAAGTGTACTATAGAAGGACCTGAAAGTCTGCAATATATCCTCTCTACTTGTCAATACCTCCCCAGTAGGAGAAGTTAAACACGGGACTACAGTCTGAGGACTACCAGTCGCTGTAAGTAGGGCCAGTAGACTACCATTCTTGTCCCATTTTTCAAATACATTGCATACCTTCTTTTGCAAGGAAACTGAAGTAAGATTTTGATAGTAAAGCTGTAATTCCCTCCTAGCTAGCTGCAATGCCGCTGCGGTGTCTGATGTGGACGCCAGCACACTCCTTTTCTTTGTTTCCCAATAATGCCACCTCTCCCCTGCATTCTTTCCTTAGGGCCTTAATGACAGATATATACATCCCTATGGTAGTGGCTTTAAAGGCATCCCACTACAATTGTGGAGAGGCAGAGCCTTCATTTACCTGCCAAAAAAAATCCATATGGGGCTTCAACATTTCCACCACTACTGGCTCCTCAATCCTGCTCGGGGCCAGCCGCCAGGGTCCCCTCAACCCACCAAGCCTAAATTGCAAGGTGATTTGCAAAGGGATATGGTCAGAGACCCCCCCCCCCCCCCCAGGTAGATAAGTGACATCCGAGACCAAGGGCAAAAGAGAGGCTCTGGCAAAGGCCATATCTATTCTGGAGGAGAAGGCATGTACCGGGGAAAGATAAGAGTAGCATCTTCCAGTAGGATGCCTCCACGGCCAAAGTTCCGTAAGACTAGCCGTCTCTGCCCAATGCCTCAGATCATAATTTATTGCCTGGCTTGGGTTTGAGGTATCCAACGAGTAATCCAAAATCGTATTAAAGTCCCCAACAACCAACACTTGAGCTGGGAAGAATGGCGCCAACTTCTCCAATAGTTCATCAAGAACCTTACCAGAGAATGGAGGAGGAATGTATACCCAGTTTTGGGGTAGTTACTCAAAAAATGTAACTAGTTACTAGTTACTTCTGTAAATTGTAACGAGATTACTTTACTAGTTACTGCATTTGAAAAGTAACTTCACTACTTATTACTTTACTTTCCTCTTTTTTAATTGACCGTGTAGAAGAAGATACATGACACTCTTTCTGCATAGAGTTTATTGTATAAACACAGGCTTTGGGAAACATGAGAACAAAACCTGAAAAAACAGAATAAAATATAAAGGGCAACAAAAAGTCATAAACTTCATCCCTCTCTATTCTTCGAAATAACGATTGTATCGCACGGCTTGGGTAACGCAGGACAGTGCGTTCCTATAGCCTAGTAAAGTAGTGTAGTTACCTCCTATAGCCTAGTAAAGTAGTGTAGTTACCAATATTAGTATTGTAACTAGTTGCGTTACTTCGTTACCAAAAAAAGTAATGTAGTTACTGTAATCCGTTACTTTGTAACTAGTTACCCCCAACACTGTGTATACCCCCACTAACCGGTTACATATCGACCGCCAGGATCAGTAACAATCACCTCCACCGTACCTGGTAAAGATTTATGCAGGAGAATAGACGCAGCCCTAGCATATGAAGAGAACATGGCACGTATAGCTCTATGCACCCATGAGCGTCTCATAGCTAAAATTCTATTACCCAGTAAATGGGTTTCCAATAATACCATAATTTGGGGTCGCTGAGAATGCAGATATTTAAATACCAATGCTCTTTTATATTTAGAAATCAATCCGGACATTCCAGGATATACTTTTAATGTCCATTGCCATGCTAGGTACCATTAAAATAAAAGATAAGGTAGATGTCTAATGTGATTAAAATGGTCCAGAGCCGTACACGTCCACGTTACCTGTTGACTTAACAGCTGACACAAAAAACCCACATACCAAAACATCTAAACCCCCCCCCCCCAAAAAACAAAAAAAACAAAGAGCCCACCCCCTCCCCTGGAATCCATCTCTGTCCTGCCAGCACAGTTGGCCTCTCTGCCACTCGGCTGTAGGACTTAAGCCCAAACCCCAAAATAAAGAAGGGAAGAGGAAAAAAAGAAAATATTATTCATTTATTGAGCTCTGCAATGTATTTACTTTTGTTTTATCCTGGTATTTGATATTTTGACCCTGAGTGTTCAGCTGCTGTACATTTTTAGATATTGTTTTGCGCTGATCTCATCTCTTTTCTATTCTGCTGCATGGACTGAACACACCTCTGCCTACTACCTGTACTATGGGAATAATTAGCTATAAAAGAGGCAGTATGTTTATGAAGGACTGGAGAGTGGTACAATAATGATTGCCTTCAGGTAACAGTGTACCAGGACCAATATCATGGCTGTAGAATAAATACTTGTATCAGCGCTGCTCCCTCTATAATGTATAAAGTGCTGAATATACAAGTAAATAAATAAATACATATATAAAATGATCTATCTAAATTGCAAATTAATATGTTGAACTAACTGATGTGTGACATCCTACAAGTGTCACTAATGGAAATGCTACCACTGTGCAAAGATACCATATATATACGTACAAATCATTAAATATAAAGTGCAATCACATATAAAGTGCAACAAAATGCTAGGTAAATATACAGTGCCAAGTGATAGTTGCAAAACCATAAATTGATTGAATGATACTCTGATAAATATATGCACAGTGCCAAGTAATAGACCAGTACAATTGCACTGGTTATTGCTGTGCTAATATGACATAAAAGTCCTGCAAAGGACATTTTTGGCCTGATGAGACCAAGATAAACTTATTTGTTTCAGATGGTGTCAAGTGTGTGTGGCCGCAACCAGGTGAGGAGTACAAAGACAAGTGTGTCTTGCCTACAGTCAAGCATGGTGGTGGGAGTGTCATGGTCTGAGGCTGCCGGCACTGAGGAGTTACAGTTCATTGAGGGAACCATGAATGCCAACATGTACTGTGACATCATACTGAAGCAGAGCATGATTCCCTCCCTTCAGAGACTGGGCCTCAGGGCAGTATTCCAACATAATGACTCCAAACACCTCCAAGACGACCACTACCTTGCTAAAGAAGATGAGGGTAAAGGTGATGAACTGGCCAAGCATGTCTCCAGACCTAAACCTTATTGAGCATCTGTGGGGCATCCTTAAACAGAAGGTGGAGGAGTGCAAGGTCTCAAACATACACCAGCTTTGTGATGTTCTCATAGAGGAGTGGAAGAGGACTCCAGTGGCGACTTGTGAAGCTCTGGTGAACTCCATGCCCAAGAGGGTTAAGGCAGTGCTGGAAAATAATGGTGGCCACACAAAACATGGACACTTTGGGCCCAATTTGGACATATTGACTTAGGGGTGTACTTACTTTTGTTGCCAGCAGTTTAGATATTAATGGCTGTGTGTTGAGTTATTTTGAGGGGAAAGCACAATTACACTGTTACACTGTTACATTATACAAGCTGCACACTCACTATTTTAAATTGTGGCAAGATGTAATTTCTTTAGTGTTGGGACATGATAAGATATAATAAAATATTTACAAAGATGTGAGGGGTGTACTCACTTTTGTGAGATACTGTAGATAAGTTCTTGCTGGAAAATATTTTAAGCCACAGACAGCATAGTTTCATGAAAGGCAGAAATGGTCAAACAAATCTGATTTCTTTTTATAAGGAGGTAAGCAAAACCTTGGACGGAGGGATGGCTGTGGACGTAGTATACTTGGATTTTGCAAAAGCGTTCGACACAGTTCCCCACACACGGCTAATGTGTAAGGTAAAGCCTACTGGCTTGAAAAGATCGGTTTGTAATTGGATATAAAACTGGCTAACAGATAGCATTAAGAGAGTAGTGGTTAATGATTCTTACTCTGAATGGTCTAAGGTTATCAGTGGTGTACCCGAATGTTCGGTGTGGGGACCTTTACTTTTTAATATATTTATAAATGATATAGGGTCTGAGATTAAAAGTACAATTTCAGTCTTTGCAGATGACACCAAGCTATGCAGTGGAATAACTTCCTTACAGGATGTCTGCACTCTCCAACTTAAACGTAAAGTTATTCACTTAGGAGCTAAGAATATGTATGCATCATACATACTAGGGGGAGGGGGGGTACAACTGGGGGAATCCATAGTGGAGAAGGATCTGGGCTTTCTGGTAGATCATAAGCTTAATAATAGCATACAATGCCAAGCTGCCGTTTCCAAAGCGAGCAAAGTCCTTTCTTGTATTAACAGAGGCATGGACTCCAGAGAGAGATATCATTTTGCCCCTGTACAAATCATTAGTAAGACCTCATCTGGAATATGCAGTTCAGTTTTGGGCAACAGTTCTCAAAAATTACATCATGGAAATGGAGAAAATGCAAAGAAGGGCAACCATACTGATAAGAGCCATGGAGGAGCTCAGCTGTGAGGAAAGATTAGAGAAACTGAATTGATTCACTCTTGAGAAAAGGAGATTAAGGGGGGATATGATTAGGGATGATCGAACTTTTGAAAAGTTCGGTTCGACCAGAACACCCGAACTTCACGAAAGTTCGGTTCGGATTTCAGAACCCCATTGAAATCAATGGGACCCGAACTTCTGTAATCAAAAAACACCATTTTTAAGCCCTAAACCCCAATAAATGCCCCTAAAAAGTGCCTAGGGTTCTGGGTCATGCCCCATTAACTATTAATCACACAAAAAAAAGTTCTTAAAAATTGTCATTTTTGATAAAAAAGCCAATTATTGAAAAATTAAAAAAAAAAAAAAAGAGATTTTTTTGATTTTTACTTTGGATTTAGTATCTGGGGGGTCTAAAAGGTGTACCTGTGAAGTTTCAGCTCTGTAGCATGTCCAGAACCATGAAAAAAAAAAAGATAATTTTTCAGTAGAACAGGGATGTGGTTCGGGAGCCTCCTTTAACTTTAACACCTATATGATCTTTTTTTCTGGTTCTGGACATGCTACAGAGCTGAAACTTCACAGGTACACCTTTTAGACCCCCCAGACACAAAATCACACAAAAAAAGTTCTTAAAAATTGTCATTTTTGATAAAAAAAGCCAATTATTGAAAAATTAAAAAAAAAAAAAAAAAAAAGAGATTTTTTGATTTTTACTTTGGATTTAGTATCTGGGGGGTCTAAAAGGTGTGCATGTGAAGTTTCAGGTCTGTAGCATGTCCAGAACCAGAAAAAAAAAGATCGTTTGTATTAGAAAACTTTAAGCACAGGAATATGGCTTCTCTGCTGTAACACCTTGCCGGTTTAATAGCAGGCATTTTTTTGGGTTCTTTGCAGTCAGGAAAAACATCTGAACTTGTGTATAGTAGTACTGTGCACAAGTTCTGATGTTTTGCCTGCCTCCAAAATTCCCCAAAAAATGCCAGCAAAAACACACCTGGGCATTTTTTTTTTTGACGCTAGCGTTTTTTTTTGGCATTTTTTGGGGTTCTTTTGAGGCAGGCAAAACATCTGAACATGTGTATAGGGGGGATATATAGACATATATGTCTGAATATATACCCCTAGACATATATAGGTGTGATAGTAGCAGAAATAAATGCTTGCGCTAATGAAATCATTTACAGTAATATATTTCTGCTACTATCACACCTATATATGTCTAGGGGTATATATTCAGACATATATGCCTATATATACACCCTATACACATGTTCAGATGTTTTGCCTGCCTCAAAAGAACCCCAAAAAATGCCAAAAAAAACGCTAGCGTCAAAAAAAAAAATGCCCAGGTGTGTTTTTGCTGGCATTTTTTGGGGATTTTGGAGGCAGGCAAAACATCAGAACTTGTGCACAGTACCACTATACACAAGTTCAGATGTTTTTCCTGACTGCAAAGAACCCAAAAAAATGCCTGCTATTAAACCGGCAAGGTGTTACAGCAGAGAAGATATATTCCTGTGCTTAAAGTTTTCTAATACAAACGATCTTTTTTTTTTATGGTTCTGGACATGCTACAGAGCTGAAACTTCACATGTACACTTTTTAGACCCCCCAGATACTAAATCCAAAGTAAAAATCAAAAAAATCTCTTTTTTTTTTTTTTTTTTTTTTTAATTTTTCAATAATTGGCTTTTTTATCAAAAATGACAATTTTTAAGTAGTGTTGAGCGAACACGGACTGTATTATTCGTGTTCGTACCGAATAATTGGATTTTTTGTACCCGAACACGGACACGGACACTTTACTGTATGTTCGGGTAAAAATCCGTGTTCGGTCGTTTTATTTCCGGGTTTTGCATGCTTTGGCGCTCTTTTCATGGCGGGCTTTCAACAGCCAATCAACAATCGTTTAACTGGTGTGCCTTAAGCCATCCCAGCCATGCCTGCAAATGTCTCAGTAGCTGTGATTGGCCGTCTGAAGCATGTGACCAAGTCTTTATAAGTTCGAGGCAGCCGCAGCGGCGTCATTATGCTGCTTAGATTCAGGGACAGAGCACACATCAACGTGCTGGCTGCTGATTAGGGAAAGATAGGCAGGAAAAAACCATTTGTGTCCGGATAGAATTGAGGGACAGGTCGGAGTGTTTAGGCAGGGCGAGTTGTAGGCATTTTAGGGATAGAGTCTGCTGAATTATATAGGGTCAGTGTCTTCTACAAACTACAATCGATATTGCTGTGTGGGGGGTGGGGTCTGCACTCAATCCTGATCTACGATCTCTTCTCAATCCTGTTAGGGACAGAGTCTGCTGAATTTTAGGGAAACTGTGTTCTACAAACTACAATCGATATTGCTGTGTGGTGTGGGATTGGAGATAGGCAGGTGTCAGTGATCCACATCCATTTTTCTGTGTGTGAGCTGCAGTGAACACAATCTTTTTGGGCTGCAGTGAACACAATCTTTTTGGGCTGCAGTGAACACAATCTTTTTGGGCTGCAGTGAACACAATCTTTTTGGGCTGCAGTGAACACAATCTTTTTGGGGTGCAGTGAACAAAATCTTTTTGGGGTGCAGTGAACACAATCCTTTTTGGTGTGCAGTGAACACAATCTTTGTGGGGTGCAGTGAACAAAATCCTTTTTGGGGTGCAGTGAACAAAATCCTTTTTGGGGTGCAGTGAACAAAATCCTTTTTGGGGTGCAGTGAACAACATCCTTTTTGGGGTGCAGTGAACACAATCTTTTTGGGGTGCAGTGAACAAAATCCTTTGTGGGGTGCAGTGAACACAATCTTTTTGGGGTGCAGTGAACACAATCTTTTTGGGGTGGAGTGAACAACATCCTTTTTGGGGTGCAGTGAACAAAATCCTTTTTGGGGTGCAGTGAACAAAATCATTTTTGGGGTGCAGTGAACACAATCTTTTTGGGGTGCAGTGAACACAATCTTTGTGGGGTGCAGTGAACACAATCTTTTTGGGGTGGAGTGAACAACATCCTTTTTGGGGTGCAGTGAACAACATCCTTTTTGGGGTGCAGTGAACACAATCTTTTTGGGGTGCAGTGAACACAATCTTTGTGGGGTACAGTGAACAGAATCTTTGTGGGGTGCAGTGAACACAATCTTTGGGGGGTACAGTGAACACAATCTTTGTGAGGTACAGTGAACACAATCTTTGTGGGGTGCAGTGAACACAATCATTGTGGGGTGCAGTGAACTCAATCTTTGTGGGGTACAGTGAACACAATCTCATACTGAAGGTTTGAGGGTGCTGCCTGTTCCATACTCCCCCTACTCCTCATCTAGCCTTTTAGGGGTACAAACAATAGTAATTGGGGCCTAGTGTGGTTGTGTACGTGTGATATACATACACTTTTTTGGGATCATATTTTCTATTCCGCTATTTAATCAAAAACCTTTGGGGATCAGTTAAATTGGGGGATAGTCTGTGTTGGTACGTGTGAGAGAGATCCACCTTTCCAAGTTGTTGGGGTTCATCTCATACTTCTGAAGGTTTGAGGGTGCTGCCTGTTCCATACTCCCCCTACTCCTAGCCTTTTAGGGGTACAAACAATAGTAATTGGGGCCTAGTGTGGTTGTGTACGTGTGATATACATACACTTTTTTGGGATCATATTTTCTATTCCGCTATTTAATCAAAAACCTTTGGGGATCAGTTAAATTGGGGGATAGTCTGTGTTGGTACGTGTGAGAGAGATCCACCTTTCCAAGTTGTTGGGGTTCATCTCATACTTCTGAAGGTTTGAGGGTGCTGCCTGTTCCATACTCCCCCTACTCCTAGCCTTTTAGGGGTACAAACAATAGTAATTGGGGCCTAGTGTGGTTGTGTACGTGTGATATACATACACTTTTTTGGGATCATATTTTCTATTCCGCTATTTAATCAAAAACCTTTGGGGATCAGTTAAATTGGGGGATAGTCTGTGTTGGTACGTGTGAGAGAGATCCACCTTTCCAAGTTGTTGGGGTTCATCTCATACTTCTGAAGGTTTGAGGGTGCTGCCTGTTCCATACTCCCCCTACTCCTAGCCTTTTAGGGGTACAAACAATAGTAATTGGGGCCTAGTGTGGTTGTGTACGTGTGATATACATACACTTTTTTGGGATCATATTTTCTATTCCGCTATTTAATCAAAAACCTTTGGGGATCAGTTAAATTGGGGGATAGTCTGTGTTGGTACGTGTGAGAGAGATCCACCTTTCCAAGTTGTTGGGGTTCATCTCATACTTCTGAAGGTTTGAGGGTGCTGCCTGTTCCATACTCCCCCTACTCCTAGCCTTTTAGGGGTACAAACAATAGTAATTGGGGCCTAGTGTGGTTGTGTACGTGTGATATACATACACTTTTTTGGGATCATATTTTCTATTCCGCTATTTAATCAAAAACCTTTGGGGATCAGTTAAATTGGGGGATAGTCTGTGTTGGTACGTGTGAGAGAGATCCACCTTTCCAAGTTGTTGGGGTTCATCTCATACTTCTGAAGGTTTGAGGGTGCTGCCTGTTCCATACTCCCCCTACTCCTAGCCTTTTAGGGGTACAAACAATAGTAATTGGGGCCTAGTGTGGTTGTGTACGTGTGATATACATACACTTTTTTGGGATCATATTTTCTATTCCGCTATTTAATCAAAAACCTTTGGGGATCAGTTAAATTGGGGGATAGTCTGTGTTGGTACGTGTGAGAGAGATCCACCTTTCCAAGTTGTTGGGGTTCATCTCATACTTCTGAAGGTTTGAGGGTGCTGCCTGTTCCATACTCCCCCTACTCCTAGCCTTTTAGGGGTACAAACAATAGTAATTGGGGCCTAGTGTGGTTGTGTACGTGTGATATACATACACTTTTTTGGGATCATATTTTCTATTCCGCTATTTAATCAAAAACCTTTGGGGATCAGTTAAATTGGGGGATAGTCTGTGTTGGTACGTGTGAGAGAGATCCACCTTTCCAAGTTGTTGGGGTTCATCTCATACTTCTGAAGGTTTGAGGGTGCTGCCTGTTCCATACTCCCCCTACTCCTAGCCTTTTAGGGGTACAAACAATAGTAATTGGGGCCTAGTGTGGTTGTGTACGTGTGATATACATACACTTTTTTTGGATCATATTTTCTATTCCGCTATTTAATCAAAAACCTTTGGGGATCAGTTAAATTGGGGGATAGTCTGTGTTGGTACGTGTGAGAGAGATCCACCTTTCCAAGTTGTTGGGGTTCATCTCATACTTCTGAAGGTTTGAGGGTGCTGCCTGTTCCATACTCCCCCTACTCCTAGCCTTTTAGGGGTACAAACAATAGTAATTGGGGCCTAGTGTGGTTGTGTACGTGTGATATACATACACTTTTTTGGGATCATATTTTCTATTCCGCTATTTAATCAAAAACCTTTGGGGATCAGTTAAATTGGGGGATAGTCTGTGTTGGTACGTGTGAGAGAGATCCACCTTTCCAAGTTGTTGAGGTTCATCTCATACTTCTGAAGGTTTGAGGGTGCTGCCTGTTCCATACTCCCCCTACTCCTAGCCTTTTAGGGGTACAAACAATAGTAATTGGGGCCTAGTGTGGTTGTGTACGTGCGAGATACATACACTTTTTTTGATCATATTTCCTATTCCGCTATTCAATAAAAACCTTTGAGGATCAATTGAATTGCGGGATAGTCTGTGTCGGTACGTGTGAGAGAGATCCACCTTTCCAAGTTGTTGGGGTTCATCTCATACTTCTGAAGGTTTGAGGGTGCTGCCTGTTCCATACCCCCCCTACTCCTCATCTAGCCTTTTAGGGGTACAAACAATAGTAATTGGGGCCTAGTGTGGTTGTGTACGTGCGAGATACATACACTTTTTTTGATCATATTTCCTATTCCGCTATTCAATAAAAACCTTTGAGGATCAATTGAATTGCGGGATAGTCTGTGTCGGTACGTGTGAGAGAGATCCACCTTTCCAAGTTGTTGGGGTTCATCTCATACTTCTGAAGGTTTGAGGGTGCTGCCTGTTCCATACCCCCCCTACTCCTCATCTAGCCTTTTAGGGGTACAAACAATAGTAATTGGGGCCTAGTGTGGTTGTGTACGTGCGAGATACATACACTTTTTTTGATCATATTTCCTATTCCGCTATTCAATAAAAACCTTTGAGGATCAATTGAATTGCGGGATAGTCTGTGTCGGTACGTGTGAGAGAGATCCACCTTTCCAAGTTGTTGGGGTTCATCTCATACTTCTGAAGGTTTGAGGGTGCTGCCTGTTCCATACTCCCCCTACTCCTCATCTAGCCTTTTAGGGGTACAAACAATAGTAATTGGGGCCTAGTGTGGTTGTGTACGTGTGATATACATACACTTTTTTTGGATCATATTTTCTATTCCGCTATTCAATAAAAACCTTTCTAGGGCAAGATCTTAAATTACAGAAATATGAGGAGACCGTCAAATAAGGGCCGTGGCCTGGGTCGTGGTGCTGCTGGTAGAGCTCCTGTTGCAAGGAGAGGACATGGTCGATCTGTGCCAGCTACACGCACAAGTGAAACACCTTCCTCAAGTGTGAGTAGGCGACAGAACCTGCATCAGTATTTGGTAGGGCATCAAACGCCCCTAGAAGTGATGAGGCCAGAACAAGTTGAGGCGATAGTAGATTGGTTTGCTGCTGACAGTGCCTCCAGTTCCTTCACATTGTCTCCCACCCAGTCTACTGCAGAAAGGTCAGAGTTGGCACCTGCAGCCAATGTCCAACCGTCTTTCACCTCACCCCCTTGCAAATCAGGCCAGCAGTCTGAGCCCCAAGCCATACAGCAGTCTCTTATTCTTTTTGAGGACTCTGTCAGCAGGGTTTCCCAGGGCCATCCACCTAGCCCTGCCCCAGAAGTGGAAGAGATTGAGTGCAGCGATGCCCAACCACTTATTTCTCAAGATGAGTACATGCAAGGATCATCGCAGCACGTCTCCGATGATGACGAAACGCAGGTGCCAACTGCTGCGGCGTTCAGCATTGTGGAGACCGACAAGGAGGGCAGGGGTGAAGACTGGGTGGAAGATGATGTGGAGGACGATGAGGTCCTCGACCCCACATGGAATGAACGTCATGCAGGTGAACTGAGTAGTTTGGAGGAAGAGGCGGTGGTCGCACAGAGCCACCAGCACAGCAGAAGAGGGAGCAGGGTGCAGAAGCGGAGCGGCCGTGCCCTAGACACTACGCCCGCTACTGCCCAACGCAGCAAGGGAACGAGCGCACCAAAGTCAGCTCAAAGGAGTTCTCTAGCGTGGAAGTTCTTTAGAAAATGTGCTGATGACAGGACACGAGTGGTTTGCACCCTGTGCAATCAGAGCTTGAAGCGAGGCATGAACCTTCTCAACCTGAGCACAACCTGCATGATCAGGCATCTAAGTGCAAAGCACGAGCTGCAGTGGAGTACACACCTTCAAAACCAAGAAACGTCTCTGGCTCATCCTGCTTCCTCTTCTGCTGCAGTCTCGGCCGCTCCAGCCACATCTGTAGTGATACCGGCACCTGCCACCCCGCAAACAGACGATCTGTCAGCAACACCACCACCTGGGTCACCAACAACCATCTCCACAATGTCCCGTGGAAGCGTTCAGCTTTCCATCTCCCAAACACTTGAGAGGAAGAGGAAGTACCCCCCTACCCACCCGCGATCCCTGGCCCTGAATGCCAGCATTTCAAAATTATTGGCCTTTGAAATGCTGTCATTCCGTCTGGTGGAGACGCACAGTTTTAAAAACCTTATGTCGGTGGCTGTCCCACAGTACGTCGTGCCCAGCCGCCACTACTTTTCCAGGCAAGCCATCCCTTCCCTGCACAACCAAGTGGGGGAAAAAATCAGGTGTGCACTGCGCAACGCCATCTGTGCCAAGGTCCACCTAACTACGGATACGTGGACCAGTAAGCACGGTCAGGGGCGTTATATCTCCCTAACGGCACACTGGGTAAATGCAGTGGCGGATGGGCCTGAGGCGGATAGCAATTTGGCGCATGTCCTTCCACCACCGAGGATTGCAGGGCGCTTCAGTTTGCCTCCTGTTCCTAACTCCTCCTACTCCGCTTCCTCATCCTCTACCGCCTCCTCATCCGGACAGCGTAACACCTTCACCACCAACTTCAGCACGGCCAGGGGTAAACGACAGCAGGCAGTTTTACAACTTGCCTGTTTGGGGGACAAACCACACACCGCGCAGGAGTTGTGGAGGAGCATGGAACAGCAGACAAATGAGTGGTTGCTGCCAGCGAGCCTCAAGCCCGGCCTGGTGGTGTGCGATAACGGGCGAAATCTCATAGCAGCTCTGGGCCTAGCCGGTTTGACGCACATCCCTTGCCTGGCGCATGTGCTGAATTTGGTGGTGCAGAGGTTCCTTAAAAACTACCCCGATATGTCAGAGCTGCTGCAGAAAGTGCGGGCCGTTTGTGCGCACTTTCGGCGTTCTCACCCTGCTGCTGCTCGCCTGGCAGCGCTGCAGCGTAACTTCGGCCTTCCCGCTCACCGCCTCATATGTGACGTGCCCACAAGGTGGAACTCCACCTTGCACATGCTGGAAAGACTGTGCGAGCAGCAGCAGGCCATAGTGGAGTTTCAGCTGCAGCACGCACGCGTGAGTCGCTCTGCGGAACAGCACCACTTCACCACCAATAACTGGGCCTCCATGCGAGACCTGTGTGCCTTGTTGCGCTGTTTTGAGTACTCCACCAACATGGCCAGTGGCAATGACGCCGTTCTCAGCTTAACTATCCCACTTCTATGCCTCCTTGAAAAAACAATTCGGGCGATGATGGAAGAGGATGTGGCACAGGATGAGGAGGAGGAGGAGGATGAAGAGGTAACATTTCCAAGGCTTTCAGGGCAGTCATTCGCAAGGGGCTCCGAGGGTGGGTTCCTGCACACGCAAACGCCAGGGACGCAATTGTCCAGCAGGGGCACAGTTCTGGAGGATGAGGAGGATGAGGAGGAGGAGGAGCTGGAGGAGGAGATGGAACCATGTTCACAGCAGGGTGGCACCCAGGCCAGCTCATGGCCATCACTGGTGCGTGGCTGGGGGGATACAGAGGACACGGACCATACACCTCCCACAGAGGACAGCCTTTCGTTGCCTCTGGGCAGCCTGGCACACATGAGCGATTACATGCTGCAGTGTCTCCACAACGACCGCCGAGTTGCCCACATTCTAACTTGTGCTGATTACTGGGTGGCCACGCTGCTGGATCCCCGTTACAAGGACAACGTACCGTCCTTAATTCACTCACTGGAGCGCGATCGCAAGATGCGCGAGTACAAGCGCACGCTGGTAGACGCCATGCTGCTGGCATTCCCATCTGACAGCGGGGCCACAGTGGAAGCACAAGGCAGAGGAGGAGGAGGAGGAGGTCGCCAACGCAACCAGGGCACCGCCAGCACCTCAGAAGGCAGGGTTAGCATGGCCGAAATGTGGAAAAGCTTTGTCAGCACGCCACAACAAACAGCAGCACCAGCAGCTCAGATGGAACGTCTTAGCAGGAGGCAGCATTTTACCAACATGGTGGAGCAGTATGTGTGCACACGCCTACATGTAGTGAATGACGGGTCTGCCCCCTTCAACTTCTGGGTCTCCAAATTGGGCACATGGCCTGAGCTTGCCCTTTACGCCTTGGAGGTGCTGGCGTGCCCTGCAGCCAGTGTATTATCTGAACGGGTATTTAGCACGGCTGGGGGCGTTATAACAGACAAGCGCAGCCGCCTGTCCAGAGACAATGTGGACAAGCTCACGTTCATTAAAATGAACCAGGCATGGATCCCACGGGACTTTTCCGTACCTTATGCAGAATAGCAATGGATACCGACCTTACCCACCCATTGTT
Organism: Pelophylax lessonae; assembly: GCF_965119305.1. NCBI lineage: Eukaryota > Metazoa > Chordata > Amphibia > Anura > Ranidae > Pelophylax > Pelophylax lessonae. The sequence continues at coordinate 218,109,322 of NC_138776.1, read as the reverse complement.
CCATTTTTGCTCTTTCTCACTCTTTTGGGGTGTACCCTCATTTAAAATTTGTGAAAAGAAGCAGTGTTGGCTACCTCGTCCTCCTCCTCAGGGCCAGATTAATGTAGGGGCTATTGGAGCTGCAGCTCCAGGCCCCTACCTTTTATATAGGCCCCGGGTTGGCCATATTCACTGTTACCGCTCTTCTGTCACTTGTAAACACAGAAGTCTGGCTTCTATGCTCGCTTCCCCAGGCAGCACCCTCAGAACCTCCCCACACAGCGTGAAGGCCGGACAAGGAGGGACAGTTGGCGATGCATGGATGTGTTTATGGGCTTCAGAGACAGCATCCCATGTTGAATTAGGCATACATGGCTGCACCCTTCCTCCTCTGGGTGCATGGCAAGGCACGGCCCTAAGGCCCTTCAAAATCCTCAGCACCAAGCCCATGATGCTGTTAATCCGGCCCTGGTCCTCCTCCACCGCCGCTTCCACCTACACCGCCCATAGGTGTGCGCAGCCTATTGCATTAAGGTGTGCACCCCACATTTGAAATTCACATGCATGTGTTTGCCAGCAGGGAGAGTAATGTATCGGGGCCATGTACCTGTAGGCAAGGAGAAATAGAGCAGAGCAGGTCCCAGGGAGATCTTTCCCATCTCCTCACTGGCAATGCTATGTGCCCTAGGTGATTAGGGTGTGCCCAGGCACACCCAGCACACCCTGTGCGCACGCCTATGTCACCGCCACATCCACCACCACCTCAACCTCCCTCCTACTCCATATGGGCCTCGTCCTTCAGAGATGAAGAAGAACATTGTTTTATTTTTCTGTTTTTTTTTGTTGTTTTAAGTTATTTCCCTATCCACATTTGTTTGCAGAGCACTTGCCATGCTCTTAATTACGTTTTGCTGCCATTTGCAGCACTCTAGCCCTTTCCTTTGGTGTTTTAGAGCCATTTTAGTGCCTTAAAGTTCGGGTCCCCATTGACTTCAATGCGGTTCGGTGTCCGGGAAAAGTTCGGTAAAAGTCCGGGACACGGACCCGGACTTTTTTTTAAAGTTCGGCCGAACCCGTCGAACACGGACATCTAGGTGTCCGCTCAACCCTATTTTTAAGAACTTTTTTTGTGTGATTTTGTGTCTGGGGGGTCTAAAAGGTGTACCTGTGAAGTTTCAGCTCTGTAGCATGTCCAGAACCCCAAAAAAAGATCATATAAGTGTAAAAGAGGGGTCCCACCATCCCTGCTCTACTGAAAAATTATCTTTTTTTCTGGTTCTGGACATGCTACAGAGCTGAAACTTCACAGGTACACTTTTTAGACCCCCCAGACACTAAATCCAAAAAAAGTCATGCCTGCCTCCAAAAATGCCCGATAAATGCAAGAAAAAGCGCCGTAGAGAAGCCGTATTCCTGTTCTAATAAAAATTATAAGAAAATGCTAATTTTTGGGGGGTTCTGGACATGCTACAGAGCTGAAACTTCACATGTACACTTTTTAGACCCCCCAGATACTAAATCCAAAGTAAAAATCAAAAAATCTCTTTTTTTTTTTTTTTTTTTTTTTAATTTTTCAATAATTGGCTTTTTTATCAAAAATGACAATTTTTAAGAACTTTTTTTTGTGTGATTTTGTGTCTGGGGGGTCTAAAAGGTGTACCTGTGAAGTTTCAGCTCTGTAGCATGTCCAGAACCATAAAAAAAAAGATCGTTTGTATTAGAAAACTTTAAGCACAGGAATATGGCTTCTCTGCTGTAACACCTTGCCGGTTTAATAGCAGGCATTTTTTTGGGTTCTTTGCAGTCAGGAAAAACATCTGAACTTGTGTATAGTGGTACTGTGCACAAGTTCTGATGTTTTGCCTGCCTCCAAAACCCCCCAAAAAATGCCAGCAAAAACACACCTGGGCATTTTTTTTTTGACGCTAGCGTTTTTTTTGGCATTTTTTGGGGTTCTTTTGAGGCAGGCAAAACATCTGAACTTGTGTATAGTGGTACTGTGCACAAGTTCTGATGTTTTGCCTGCCTCCAAAACCCCCCAAAAAATGCCAGCAAAAACACACCTGGGCATTTTTTTTTTTTGACGCTAGCGTTTTTTTTTGGCATTTTTTGGGGTTCTTTTGAGGCAGGCAAAACATCTGAACTTGTGTATAGTGGTACTGTGCACAAGTTCTGATGTTTTGCCTGCCTCCAAAACCCCCCAAAAAATGCCAGCAAAAACACACCTGGGCATTTTTTTTTTTTGACACTAGCGTTTTTTTGGCATTTTTTGGGGTTCTTTTGAGGCAGGCAAAACATCTGAACATGTGTATAGGGGGTATATATAGGCATATATGTCTGAATATATACCCCTAGACATATATAGGTGTGATAGTAGCAGAAATATATTACTGTAAATGATTCCATTAGCGCAAGCATTTATTTCTGCTACTATCACACCTATATATGTCTAGGGGTATATATTCAGACATATATGTCTATATATACCCCCTATACACATATTCAGATGTCATGTCTGACATCAAACATGTCCTCAAAAAAGCACTGGCAGTGGCAGCCCCTGCAGCATTAAAAAATGCTTGCTGGTGAGAAGCCACATACCTGTCCCGAAGCAGAGAAATGATCATTTCTCTATAGCGGTCACCCTGCTATGGAAGGGTTTTGTCACCCTGCCATAGCAGTCACTGTCAGTTAACCCTACACTACACTACGGTCCCCTGACACTTAACACTTTCCCTACAGAAACTAAATTTTTGAAGCTAACTTAAGTGTAAAGGAGCACTCTAACTACACTAGATATCCCTTTCCTCACACTAAAAATAGCTAAATGACACTTTTAAAGTAAAATTAACAGAACTGCTTCCACTCTCTTCCATGTCCAGTATAACAATGCTGGGAATATGGCGGGGGCGATCTTATATACTGGGGGGCGTATTCACTAATGATTGGTCTAGGGACCCCCTAGTCACTCCAATCACATTCCTAGCATTCTCCTGCCCCCTCAATTGGCTTTTGCTAATGGTTCTGGTCCAATCACGGGCTTTTAAAGCCCATTTCCTGAAGCATTGCATTTTGGGCGGTTCTGGTTGCCGAATTCCGAACTTTTTGGGCAAAAAGTTCTAAATTCGGCCGAACCTCGAACACCCAATGTTCGGGCCGAACCGATGGTGGACCCGAACCGTTCGATCATCCCTAGATATGATCAAAATTAACAAATATATAAGGGGCCCATATAGTGAACTTGGTGTTGAGTTATTCACTTTAGGGTCATCACAGAGGACAAGGAGGAACTCTTTACGTCTAGAGGAAAACCAATTTTGTCTCCAAATACGGAAAGGTTTCTTTACAGTAAGAGCTTTGAAAATGTGGAATAGACTCCCTCCAGAGGTGGTTCTGGTCAGCTCAGTAGATTATTTTAAAAAAGGCCTGGATTCTTTCCTAGGTGTACATAATATAACTGGGTACTAACATTTATAGGTAAAATTGATCCAAGGAATATCCAATCACCTCTCGGGGGATCAGCAAGGAATTTTATCCCCTGCTGTAGCAAATTGTGTCATGCTTTGCTTGGGTTTTTCGCCTTCCTCTGGATCAAACTAAGAGGGGTATATGCAAATGCCAGGAGCCTAGCTAATCAAATGGATGAGTTGGAAATGTTAGTACATGAGGAGGACATAGACCTTGTGGGAATAATGGAAACTTGGTTCGACTCCTCACATGACTGGCTGGCCAATATCCAGGAGGCAAATAAGAAAAGTAAATACGAAATCAAAATGTCTAAAATCAACTTTGAGAGACAAATAGCGGAGGATAGTAAAAAGAACCCAAAGAAATTCTTTAAATATATCAACAGCAAAAAAACTAGGGCAGAGCATGTTGCACACATAATTAACGATGATGGGAGGATGGTTACAGAGGACACTGAAAAAGCAACCGTGCTGAATGCTTTTTTCTCGTCAGTCTTTACAGATGAAAAGGAGGGGTACACTGACCATGACTGTATGGTTAGTAGTAATACACAGGACTTGCCGCTATGGCTAACAGAGGGTGAAATCAGGGAAAGGCTGGATAAAATAAACACAAATAAATCACCAGGCCCAGATGGCGTACATCCAAGAGTACTCAAAGAACTTAGTAAGGTTATATCTAGACCACTGTTCATGATGTTTGCTGACAGTATTATGACAGGAAATGTACCAGAGGATTGGAGGAAAGCAAACGTGGTACCGATATTCAAAAAGACCTTTGAAAACGTCACAGGATGTGACGAAACGCGTCAGTACGTGGAACGCATTACGTGACGTACACTGGAGCGCAAGCCAGAATTACCTCCGCTCGCCACTCTGCAGGGTTGTACATTAATGTCACAAGAATTTTAGCCCATTTTGCCTACAATTGCCGATTATTTCAATTGGAAAACCTGCTTTTATGGGAATAAAACCTTTTAAAAACGTTATCACACTATCTGGAGCTTTTTATCTCTTTTACCCATCTACTGTATGCTGACACATGGAGCGGTGAGGAGGAAATTATCACCTGCATATCCAGGAGGCACCATAAGGGGACCTACCGTGGCCCTGAGGGCCTACAAGCGTGATTGGTCTCAATATCATATGATATATGAGACCCATTACATCTGGTAAGTGACCCATCTTTTAACATACCACAGGATAAAGGAAACCAGCACCTGCACTTTTAAGAAAAGTCACAATAATTGTGGAAAATATCACTGAGCACCTTCACTTTATAATCCACTTTTGAAGAAATCCTTTTGCACTGAAGAAAACCAAAAATTGGAACTTTCACTGTCACTCGCTAATTTAATATCACGTGATGAACTTTTAAATATATATTTATTTACTATATGCAATTTATGTCACAATATTGATTCATATGTCACACCATTTATTTATTTATATTATCTTTATTTATCATTTACAAAATATTGATCAAGTATTGGGATCACTTTATTATATATTGTTTGCACAGTATTTTGCACATTTTTGATATTTATAAACATCAGCACGCGCTGTAGATAGTCCAAAAAATAGGACTATTTTCTCATTATTTTTCACAAAACCTTTTTCTACTACTGCTGCTGCTGCCTTTATAACTTTTACATTGTAATATTTAGTTTATTGTAAACACCAGGCACGGGGAGTACACTTTTTTTTTTTAAGTGTTACTTTACATTCACACTACACTAACTTCGCACTAAACTAACTCAACACACTATCCACTAACTACCTGCCTAATCTCTATTATCACACACTATACACAGCTGCTGTGTCAGCAGCAGCCTTATATAGTGTGGGTCGTGGACTTAGCCCCTGAGCCATGATTGGCTAAAGGCACCCTGCTTTTGGCCAATCATGGCTCTGACAGGACATTGGGCTGTGATTGGCCAAATCATACAGGTCAGGTGCATGCTTTGGCCAATCACAAGCACTTAATGCACTACAATCATAAAAAATATATGTGTAGCGCTATCAAAAATTGTTAAATATTACTAACAAGAATGAATATATAAATCAGTGTCCTGATTGTGTACTCATATGTTAATATAAATAAAACCACTGTGAAATTAATCAGAATGTTGTATCAATAAATTGTGCACACATATGTGAACCAAAATAATAGTCCATGCACCGAAAAAACGAAATAAAAGGAGAATCCAATCAAACAGTGTCCAAGAAAATGCATAAACAATATATATAGTGTTGAAAGGATTTCAAGGAACCGCTAGTCCCAGCAGGTAGGGCCAAATTCCACAGAACCAAGGATAAGAAAACGGGAAACACACCTGTGAAGGATCACCAAAAATGCAATCTAGCAGCTTACCAAAATGAATGGGTCAAACTAATGGATAGATCACTGTAGGCTTGATGGTAATATTAGGAAAATCCACCAGGTGTCACTCCACTATTAATAGACAACTCAGGTCCGATATTCATTGCCATAAAAAATATTATGATAGGGACATAGTGTGACTCCGTAAAAAACACATTTATTTAAAAGCACAAAGTATAAAACTCACATTTGGGTAGACATCATACAGCATGTAGATATAGGTATCAAGGATCCAAGTGTTGCGGCGTCTCCATACACACCAACAACTAGAAGCCGGCTAGTGGGGGTGTGGTTATGTCACGTCTGATTCCACCCGACCAGTTTCATCATACGTTTGACGTCGTCAGGGGCGTGGTTATCAGACGTGACTTCACGCCTATATATATCCCCAGTAAATGAGCAGTAGGCGGGTCCGCTATCGCTTTGCATAATTGATCAGTGAGGGCGGAAGTGTTGCACCATGTTTAACCACTGGTTATGCCACAGAAGGACGGAAGTGACTATATGCTAAGTAGAACTTAGAATGCAGGAAGTGTTATGATTATATTTATGCAGGGCCTCAATCTCAACAATAGAGGTATCAAACTGGAATACTCCAGCAATACTTCGCAAATTATTTTCTTGGATTTCAATTTAGGAGCACAAGGAAATTGTCTAATTACTAATACTCATTTTAAAAAGACCGATCGAAATGGCTTTATACCAACTGACAGCTGCCATCATAAACCATGGTTAACTGGTGTACCATAAAGTCGAACACACAAACACTCGATGTTTGAGTTGAACATCCAGCCCATCCCTAGTCATTTTTAGTTGCCTAGATAGATGGCCATGGGCGTCCGCAGGTAGGGGCAATCTCAGCTTCCCCTTTTAAGTGGTTGTTAAGCCACTTTATACCTTTATCCTGTCTGGTCTGTTTAATAATCCTGTGTGCCCGTGCCCCTGTGTCTGCGTATGTGTTTTAAAAAAATAAGCCATTCTATACCAGTTTCCAGAGGGCCGATTGCCGCTCACGTGACCCGTTGGCTTTCTCCTCTCCCCGTCTGACAGCCACCTGCAGCAGATGGGGCTGAGGATTCCTCACTGACATCAGTTGGGAGGGGAGGAGGAGAGAGGAAGCGTGTCACGTGTGCAACGAGTGGCGCTCTGAAAACTTGTAAAGAATGGCTTATTTTTATAAACACAGACACAGGGGCACATAGGATTATTAAACAGACTCTAGACAGGATATGAAACTTTAAATAAAACTACAGCAAGTCCTTACCCGACTAGTGAGGAGCCTTCCCTGGCTTGCAGACTGCATCCTTGGGTTTATCCAAGCTCAAGGAGTCCTTTAAGGAAGTGTCATGTCAGTGCCATATTAGGACTTCTGAGCCACCACTTCTTCCATAGAATTTCTGGCCATCATGTAAGCAATGTTGGTAAAACAGGTATCAGCAGGATCCTGAGGGGGAGAGGAAGCGATTGGTGGCAGCTGGGAGCAATAAAGTTGCCAGGGAGAGGTTCGATGTTCTGATCAGTTCAGGGATCCCCGTAAAGAACATCTCCTTGCATGCCCTGTGAGACTACACCCCCCTATTTTTTGTCTTTCATTTCTTCCTAGAGTTCAGCTTTACTAAATGTTGAAGAGGAGGTTTAAGTGTTAGGACTGTTCTATTCATAACCCAGTAAGGAAATTTACTAGGAGTTTAAACAAGGGGCTAACAAGAGAAAACCCCACTTAGTAAAAGATAAAGTCAATTTACATCGATTTTATTAATATTCTTATGTTATGAAAATTCTTATCAGTAAGTCAAAGATGTGAAAGAAAATCTCACTATCACAAGGTGAATCTGCGGGTAATTAGATGTAAAGATTTTAGATAAAGCTTTCACCTTACTGTGCAAGGTGATCTTCAGTATTTCCCACAGTGCACACTTGCATACTTTCACAATCCCATCTAGCTTATTGTCTGACAATTCTCCAGCTGAACTTGCTGCTAATTTTGGCTCAGTTAGATGTGCTATGTAACTCTGCAAGTGACGGCATTTCTTAAGCAGCCAGGAGGCAGTGGGGGGTTAGGTTGGCAGCCAAAATAACTTTTCTTCCAATGTTTTCTCATATATCTATGCTTTCCCAGTCTGACTACTATGCACTTTTTTGGCTGTGGACCTTGAAATGTATATAAATACATAGATAGATGGACTGATACAAATCCGAGGGAGGGCATCAAAAGGAAATTTAGAAAAGTTAAAAGGCAATTTAAAAGATAAGAAATCATATATTAGAACACATAGACGGCTGCAATTCACTTATATAAAGTGAGGCGGAGGATTAGGAATTTTGAGATGACACATTTATGTTTAATTACACCTCATGCACATTCTAAGATATTTTATAGTTAACTATAAGTCTGCGCTTATTAATCTTGATAAAATTATCCCACTAAAAAATAAAGGTGCTGTTATCACTTAAACAGTTTAGTTGTATTTATTATCATGCTGCATCACATGAAAATATTCAGCTTTCTAAGTGTATTTTCTTAACATAAAATTACCGGTTTGATTATATTTTAACAAAAAGCTTATGTACACATGTTTTTTCTTGATGCCTTGTTTACCGTATAAAATTATTAGAAAACCCTTCAGGGGTATATAATAATGTCTAACAGATATAACCATATTAAAAACTGCTAAATACCCAATTAAAATACATACAGTGGACCTTTGTGGTTCTGTCCAACTAGTTTGGATGTTTATACGATCCTGCAACACAGCACAGACCTTCCCTGATCTTCATCCACTGCAGTTTCACTTTACCTTGCACATCTTCTCCCAACCCTGAGACCTAACAGTCAAAAGAGAAAAGGACACTGATAATCACTGACAATCTTATCTCCTTGCCACTTTGCCCAGTTCTCCCATCAGCATGCTCCTTGCTCTGCTTCACCCCTGACTGTCTCCTTGTGATGCATCTCCCTCCTCTCTCTGCGCTTTGCTGAATTTTAGACTTTTAGAGGCTGATACCAAGTCTAATTCAGGTACTTACACTGCTTGCATTAAAATAAAACTGGTCATTGTATAACTTGCCCTGAGATAGCCCGACTGGGCCTGACACATCGCAGCTAACAGAGATCCAAGCATATCTACAGGATTCAGGATAACCCCGTCTATCAGATGCCCAGATTACTTCATTAGATGCCCCATCTCGGCTGAGGAGTTTGCTTTGGCTCTTTCCCAAACACCACGCCCCCTGATGATGTCAAGTGTGACAAAACATGGGGGGCGTGGCCGCAGCGCGGAAGATGGATGCTTGTTAATCCAGCTCCGCTCAGCCACCAGGGACACGCTACGATCATCGGAGCATCGGGACCCGCCGAACCCCGCAAACTACTCCCCGCACTCCCGCTCACTGCCGCCGACATGACGCGCCGCAAGAAAGGACCGGAGCAGGCGAACAAGCTGTCCGGTTTCTTCATATCTCAGAGCTCCGGGCTCCAACAAAATGGCGGCGGCCCGGGAAATCGAGGAGGACACGGCGCTGCACCGCTGAAAAAACTTTCTCCTCTTCTTACATCCCCTCAGGCACGCAGGGTAATTGCGAACCCTGACAGTGGACAATCCTCTGGATCTCCTTCACCTCCCTCTCCCTCATCCAGAAGCCCGGCTAAGACGCAGCAGAGAATGGACTCCCCACAGAGGTCTCGAGAGCAATCAGGTATGGACATCAGCCTCCCAGCACCATCCATCCCTGCCTCTCATCCCACTTTGTCTGACCCATTTGCAGCCTTCCCCTCTGGGTCTAATCCCATATCAGAAAGGGTCATGAAGGACATAATGTACACCTTACGTGCCACCATGCAGGCAGACATGCAAACATGTATGCAACAAATCAGATCTGATGTGGGCTCCCTGGGTTCTAGGGTGGATGTCGTGGAAAGGTCGGTGGATACACATGCCTCCACTATCAACTCCATTATTACCACAATTAATAAGCAAACGGATGAGATTCAGTGGCTAAAGGGAAAAGTGGCGGATTTAGAGGATCGTTCCAGACGGAACAACGTGAAAATCCGGGGAATACCCGAGACAGTTCTTCCTAATCAGCTGCTAGACCATGTTACCGCACTGTTCCGTGCCCTAGTTCCCTCACTCTCTGCTTCTGATTTAGTCGTGGATAGAGTACATAGACTACCTAAGCCACCGTTCCTATCAGGAGATGTTCCTAGGGACGTACTACTCAGGATACACTTTTATCACGTGAAAGAGCAAATTATGCTTGCCGCCAGATAATCCGCTACTCTCCCTGAGGGGTATGGTAACCTGCAATTGCTCCCGGATCTGTCCCGGCATACGCTACAAGCTCGAAGAAACCTAGCTACCATAACGAAAGCCCTGAGAAACCACAACGTGCCCCACAAGTGGAAATACCCAGCAACCCTTTCTGTCACTTATGGTGGCTCGACGGTGCTACTCAAATCATTGGATGAGGGCATACAAGCCCTAAGAAGGTGGAACATCTTACCGCAGCAACAAGTTGATCCTTCTGCCTCTCCGCCTCTCAGGCCTCTGGAAGAGGATTGGCATCTAGTCTCTCGAAAAAGATCCTCCAGGGCGGATTCCAACCTCCCGGGCTCTACCAGGTAACTCAAAATTTCTCTACAAGTGTCCCTGGCCATAGGAGCAGTTGCCCTTTGGCCCCACGAGTTTTGCATCGGATATGACCGATCACGGACTGCAGAGACGGTCCTGTTCTTATCTTTGTCTCCAGTTTCTTCTTTGTTTTTTTCCTATTTTCGATTTTCATTTTTCTTTTTGCATGGTTTCTTCAATGCATGTTTTGAAGCAAAGCTCCAGAGTGGAGAGTCTTGGATTACAAATCTTGGACGTTTGGCTGACACCTACTCCTGAGATGTCTACAGTACCACACCACCTGAACCACCGAACAGCTCCGCAATTTATCCTATGACCATTAAGTTTCTATCTATTAATTCGAATGGACTGAATCACCCTGCTAAACGGCGTACTCTTTGGAAGGAAGCTCTAGAACACAGGGTGGACGTTCTGGCGGTCCAGGAAACCCATTTTAAAAAGGGAGATCACCCACCTTGTCACCATAAGGACTATCCCCAAGTTCTACTGGCGTCTGCGGAAGATAAGAAGAGAGGAGTCCTACTGGCCTTTCGGGCTTCATTGTCCGCCAAAATCATTCATTCTGTCCAGGATCCTCATGGCAGGTTTATAATTGTGATTTGCAATCTCAATGACTCTATCTTCACTATAGTGAACTTATATGCTCCGAATTCACACCAACTTCGGTTCCTGAGGCGCCTGCTCAAGCAAGTATATAAGATTTGTCAAGGTCGTCTGTTGCTCTGTGGGGACTTTAATATTGTTGCAGACCCTGGGATGGACGTCTCCTCGTCCTCCCGGGGCCGGCAGCAATCGATGGGGGGGTTGTTGCATGCTGAGAAATTGTATGATGTATGGAGATGTCAACATGCCAGTGAGAGGGATTATTCCTTTTTTTCAGCTAGACACAGATCATACTCTTGTTTGGACATGTTTGTGGTTGATGTGGAGCTTCTCTCTAGGACGTCCTCCTCGAGGATCCAGGACATTACCTGGTCTGATCACGCCGCAGTAGAACTGGTCATCGGGGAGGATGCCGGAGTGGCTCCGTCGCCAGTGTGGAGATGCGACACTAGTATGCTGCAGGATTTGGGCTGTTCCACCCGGATCTCTGACAGTATACGGGAGTTTTTCTCGTTTAATGAGCCGTCGGCTCGGATCCCTGGGTGTTGTGGGGTGCACACAAGGCCTTTGTTTGCGGCGTGTGCATCCAGCAGCAGGCTAGGAGGATTAGGCTGCGGAACCAAAAAATGTCGTCACTGTTACATGATATCCATGTCTTTAGAGGAGCGCAATAAAACAAACCCCACTGCTATTGTATCCACGCAACTGACCCAACTTAGACAGGATCTTCGTCTCCTTCTACTAGAGCAATCGGATAAACATCTAAATTATCTAAAACAGACGTCTTATTCCCAGGCGAATAAAGCAGGCAAATTTCTTGCAGCCAGAGTCAGGAGCAAACAGGCCAAATCTCGAATCCCATTCCTTATTGACCCTATTACCAAACACAAAATTTCTCATCCCCAGGCCATAGCAGTTGCTTTTGCAGCATTCTATGAATCCCTGTATAACCTAAAGGACAACCCGGCGGAACACCAGCCATCCACTGCTGAAATAGAGAATTTCCTTAGTGCCATTAACCTGCCATCGACATCCGCTCCTCAACTGGACATTTTAAACCAACCTATTACAATTGAAGAACTTAGGACAAGTGTTAAGACTCTACCAAAAGGGAAGTCCCCGGGCCCCGACGGTCTCCCCAACGAGTTTTATCAATTTTTCTTCTCACATATAAGCCCTACTCTCACTGATGTATTCAATAAAGCTATGAGCGAATCTGCTCTTCCCTCAGATATCCTAGGTGCCCATGTGGTTACATTACCTAAACCTGGCAAAGACCCCACCACCCCGGCAAATTTTCGCCCCATTTCCCTCCTCAACTCTGACGCCAAGATATACGCGAGGATTATCTCCCAAAGGCTGCAACACCTCTTACCTGACCTGATTGCTAAAGACCAAATGGGCTTTACTCCCGGGCGACAGACTTCTGACGCCACCAGACGCATGGTTAATATCCTTCACTTAGCTCGCACAAATAAAAAACCCTCAGTTCTACTCACCCTAGATGCAGAAAAAGCTTTTGATAGGGTACATTGGGGTTATATGAATGCTACCCTACGCAAATTCGGACTTTCTGGCCCTATCCTATCAGCTATCCAAGCCCTTTACTCCTGCCCATCCGCCCAGGTGTACACGTCTGGTATACTCTCCAAGACATTCCACATTTCTAATGGCACACGACAGGGCTGTCCCTTATCTCCCACAATTTTTAATTTACTTATAGAGCCCCTTGCTGAGACGATAAGATCGCACACTCAGATAACAGGTTTCAAATTCCCTACATCCCATCATAAAATCACCCTATTCGCGGATGATATCATCCTGATGCTCACCAACCCCTCTAAATCCTTACCGGTTGCCTACGAAGTTCTTAGACGATTCCATCGCATCTCTTATTATAAATTGAATGAGTCTAAATCGACGATACTTAATCTAGGAGTAGACCCACACATTCAAACCAAACTTGCATCTTCAATACCCATTCCTTGGTCCTCTGATAAAATTCATTATTTGGGCATTGATCTTACCGCAGATCCTTCAAAACTACTGGCAGCTAACATTGCCAGACTTATACCTAAACTGGAAGCAGAAACAGTACACATGAAAACCCTGTTATTGACCTGGCACGGTAGGGTGGCCGCGTACAAGATGTTTCTATTGCCGCAAATTTTGTACTTGTTCAGGGCCCTCCCCATACACTATCCAGCTACAAGTATCGACAAATTCTCTGCACATATGAAAAAATTTATTTGGGATGGCAAGAAAGCTCGCTGCTCTCCATCAGTTCTCACTGCCAGGCGATGTTATGGAGGAGCTGCGGTACCTGATATCCATAAATACTACTGGGCCACAATTTTGAATCAAGCACGTTATTGGTTTAGTACATTAGAAGTTCCCCTTTGGGTGGATCTGGAAACTAACATGGCCCCTACAAAGAATCTCCGGGACATGCTCTTGGGAGATACATGGATTCCGTGGACTCTAACTACCCTATCCCCTACCATGCAGGCCACGCTCAGAGCCTGGCGGACAATCACTGGGATTCATAAAGACCGCGACATATCACTTTCTCACCCCATTCCTTCCTCGGTTCTAAATAGCCACATTCCTGACATCCCCCCGAGCCTTACAATGAAGGGAAACCTCAATACCCTGCAGAACTTTTATGACAATAACATTTTATTAGCACCGGGTGAGATACAGACCAAGTACCACATGCCAAGCTCGAATTTCTTTCACATTTACCGCATGCACCATTTCATGAAACAACACCCTTTACATTGTGCAAAAGTGGATGGCAAGATATGGGATCTATTAGTAACCTCTACCAAGACACCTCCAAAACTTTCTAGATACTATCGTATCCTACTAGGCAATGACATGTTTTTTAAAACGTGGACCATGTTCAAATGGGATAGGGACTTACGAGAAAGCTTCTCGGTATCACAATGGCGACGTGCAGTCTCAGAAGCTAATCGTCACACTCATTGTGCTAACCACTGGGAAATGACCCTTAAACTCACCCATAGGTGGTACTATACCCCTTACCGGTTAGCAGGATTTTCCAACAACTACTCCCAATTATGTTGGAGGGATTGCTCAAATGTTGGCACGCTATTACATATTATGTGGACATGCCCATCCCTTATTAGTCTGTGGAATCAGGTATTTAATTTCATTGCTAAACACACCGGGTGTATCATTAAACCTAACCCAGCTTTAGCAGTCCTACATTTGGGTATAGAACGACTCTCCACTCAATATAGACCTTGGACATCACATGTCCTGTTAGCCACTAGAACTCTAATTCTGAGGAAATGGAGAACCCCGGAAGTACCCAATCTATCAGATGTAATTGCACTATTGCGTATGAACTATCAGTTTGAGAAATCTCTGGCGACTAACAATGCGCACCTTAGGGAATTCGATAAGATGTGGGACTTTTGGTCTACCACATAACTTGACTCCATAACTAGTTTCCATATTACAACTTCTTACTTACTTTGCTTTATATTGATGTTGATGTTGTTGTTGATTATGTAATAATCTCACCAAGTTTTGATGTAACCATTACATATGTGTTTGATATGTAAAACATGTACCATGCAGTATCGGGAGGATACTTGTTGTTTTCTTTGTTATGTGCTTAAACTTAATAAAAATTATTTAAAAAAAAAAAAAGTGTGACAAAACATGTTGGGAGGAGCCTAACCACATGATGCTGGTATGCTGTTGGAGGTTGGCCATATTTTTGGATGAGAAACAGACACACGCTGTTTTCATTATATGCCTTTTATCTTTGGATGTAATGTGAGTACCCTTTGTGCAGAGTTCCATTATATGTATAATAAAGCTCTTTTAAGGATGTCTGCGCAATGATATTGTTATTTCATTTTTATTACGAGGAACTACTCTATATGTTGGGTTCCGCCATTATCCACACATCGGAGACCACCAGGAAAACGTGCCCCCATTCTGGGGATCACCAATATGAAGATCATATCCTCATAACCATGAGATGATAATTACTACTCCTCCTACTATCACGATATCCCACATCACGGACCTTTTGTTGTATGGGATCCTTGTGGTGATCGGGGACCGGAGAATTTTGGGACCATTCCGCTGCAGGGATTCCTAATTTGCTTCCCCAATTGTTCCTTGTGTCTTCCATTCAGCAAACTCTAGTTTGTTTTTGGGGTGATTTCTCCAAACAAATCTAACGTATGAGACATCTACAAACAAGTACTTTTGAAATGGCGGCTTTTTGGCACTAATGTGCCCACACTCCTGATAGGATTTTAATTTTTCACATGGTCAGTCGTAATCAACCTACAGAGAACAGTCCATCTAGTCTGAGATTTGGCTCTCATCACTGGACTATTGAAAAAGGAAAAACCGAAACGCGTCTGGTCCTCTCCAGCCATCTCAGACAATTTTCCTCTGTTAAGACGTATTTATGACCATATCTTTTCTCTCTCTTACACTGTTCCATGCGTTTTTTGTTATTGTCACAATATGCTATGCTAAATATTTCTTGCAAATAAAAGCAATTTTGAAATACTCAAGTCCTGGTTTCTGCCTCAAAAATCCCACCCCTAGGGGAATCGTCTCTGTTCTCTGTGTTATAGAGGGATGATGGCAGCATCCAGGATAAAGCACTGAACTCGAAAAACCTTTTTTGTTTATATGTTGGGTCCATTCCCCTGGACCGCTCTGTTGGAAACCGTAGCAAGCACCATCGTTCTCCATTTGAAAAAGATCTCCGAAATGAATGAGATTGAGGATCTGGTGGCCACAGAGAGGGGCCATCGGGACAAATTCCTCAAGAAAATGTACATTTTCAGATGGATATCCTTCCCTAATGGGTTGAATTGTCCTTCTGTGACATATGGAGGATGCACTGCTGGACTACAAAGTCCGGAGGTAACGGGGGGAGGATGCAGACCTTGCTTCTCTCTGCATTCCCTCCTCCTCCTTTTTTTTTTCCTTCTTCATTTTTCTCTCCTTCCATTTATATTTCTCCTCTTTGTCTTTTCTTCTCTCTAGCCATAATATTTAAAGAAAAACACAAGGTACAGAGACAACCGACTGCACAGTCCTTTGGTCTCCCTTGCCAATATAAACCAACAAAACTGCACTAGATACAAACTCTATTAGGCTGGGTTCACACAGTGTGCGGGACAGCTCACAGCAGGGGGTCTGGTGTGTCCCTGTTCACTGTTTCAGCTCAGAATTCAGTCCAAATTTCTGGCTAAATTCGGACCTGAAACAAACCAGAAGATGCACAGGTGCATTCTGCAAACTGCTCCGCAGCTGTCCTGGAGCTGTGTGAACCAGCTCCATTGAGAGCTGGTCACAGCCTCCTGACATGTGAATTGAATGTGGGGAAACCCATATCAAATTCACACCAGTGTGAACCCAGCCTAAAATAAATTGTAATATAATAAATAAGGTCCACGTAAAATAGTGAAAAGCATTAAAAATGAATAAAAGACACTACACACATTATTAGTTTGCTGGAAAATTGTGCATACAGGGAAGGTTATTGGTTAGTCACAGCCGATGTGACCTCCCTGTATACAATAATATCTCACCATTGGAGTTTATACTCCAATGAGTACTATCTTAATCAAGGATCTGATTTACCAACCGAACCAAAAGAGTTTGTTATGGAGCTCCTAAAGTATGCTACCACACACAATTTTTTCTGGTTTAGCAATAAATACGATTTTCAAAATAGTGGGCTTGATATGGGGTCAAAGTATGCCCCCACTCTGGCCAATTTATTTATAGCTAAATGGGAGGAGGACGTCATCTATGACCAACAAAGACCAGAATTGGTCTTATTGGCCAGGTATATAGATGACGTCCTACTCCTATGAAATGACAACTTGAAGACTTTACAAACCTTTATGCAGACATTGAACAACAATGATAGGGACATAGAAATAAAACATATGAAGCTAGCTTAGAGATAATCCATTTTTTGGGCCTAAAGCTTTATGTTGAGGATGGACAACTTATTACAACAACTTTTTTAAGCCCACTGATTGTAACTCATTTGTTCCCCTCAACAGCTGTCACCATCAATCATGGCTGAAGTCAGTTCCACTCAGCCAATACATGCGCTTAAGGCAGAACTGTACAAAAAAAGATGATTTTAATACCCAGGCCCAAACATTATTGGGAAGGTTTATTAAAAAATGTGATTCAATGGACATTCTAACAAAGGTAGGTTCCTCAGTTCAAAATCTAGATGGGGGAAAACTCTTAAGGGAAAGACCTAAGATAAATGTTGATAATGGGGGAAGCTTTTCCCTACATTTTGTCACCACTTATTCTAATCAGCACTATGCTATCACAAAGCTGGTACATAAACATTGGCATACTTTAAGGAACAACAGGGTATTATGTCCAACTTGAAATGAAATGGATTTATGACATTAAAACTCACACTCTTTTTGGGCTTAATGTGGATATAGAATCTTTAGGCTTGAACGAATTACAATTGAGACCTTGATCCTGGAAAAATGCCCGTTGACACTTCCTTGACGCTAGCCAGCGCCAGCCAACGCTCACTGACTCTGAGAACACTCTGTAAAACAGAGGGAGTGTTGAATGCCCAACCTATAGTCCAGTAGATCAAAGACTGAGAACTGTAGAACTCCTGACACTGCTCCACTGTGTAAGTCTTTGAATACTTTCCCCCGCCTGGCACAGCTTGAGGTAGTATTTTGTAGAACTCCAAATAGCTAACACTGTAACTTGCACACGCAACACAATTCAGGGCCCAGACTGCAGGTGCTCCCTTTGCTCCTTTAACTCTTCAGGGTCCACTGACTATGTACCCCCTTTACACTTCAGGGTCCTAAACCTAGGCACCCCCTATACAGCTAGCTGACCTTGGATCCCCAAACTCTAGGCATACCCCCAGGGGCAATCCGCAGCACTCATGACCTGTGTAGGCTTTCCTGGGACTGGACCCCTCTCTCTCTCTCTCCGCAGGCTCTCGGCACACCGGATCCCCCTCAGCTCAACTCAGCACTCTGGATTCTCAGGCGACACCCCGAGACATGCACCTTCTTCAAACAGGAGGAGAGACAGCTGCACTCTCCTTCCTGGGACTCTGCTCCTGTCAAAGACACCTAACCACGCATTTCCCCCCAAACTTATACCCACTCCCAGAATCCCTTGCAGCGTAATCTGCCTTCTGGGGTGGTTACAAGCTGGGATGTGTCCCCTGATTGGGCTTCCCACACTGCCCTATGAGAAGCCTCTCACAGGAGCCAGTGGGGATACTTCTCCCCTCAGCAGACACATCTGGAAGCCATGGCACCCTAATTACATAAATCACAGCCCTGCTGTTAGGCAGACAATGCCCACTATAGTTTTAGCTAGCCCCTATTTGTAGGGTGCTACACAAGTTTAAATCCAATGTGACAAAAAAAAAGGAATATAGTATTAGAGCATTTATTACGTGCGATAGCACTTATGTCATTAAATATCCATGTAAGTTGCAATATGTGGGGAGAACTACCAGGTGTCTCTCCAAGAGAATGGGTGAACATATAGATAACATTAAAAAAACGTTTTAGAGGACACAAATTATCCTGACACTTTAGAGAACACCATGGGAGAGATCCAAGAGGGTCGATCTTCTTTGGTATAGATAAAATCATGAACCACTGGAGAGGTAAGTGTCTAATAAAAAAATGAAATGGATTTACAGATTAGAATATAGATTTAAATTACTTTATTGTAAATTTTTACTTGGAGTGTACCTTTAAGTTTACAAAGCAGAGGCATAATTCTTTATTAGTGTACTTTTTAGTGAAGAATTCCCCTTAAGGATGCAAACAATCATCAACTATTCATATTTTTAGCATTAAGGTTAGCTTTCCTCTTTTGTAGGAATTATACTGTATAAAAAAACCATAACTCATTATTCTGTTTATATTATAATATTTTATTTGATTTCTAGAATTTATTTGTATATGTATTTTTTGTATGTAGTGTGGAGTTCCCCTTTAGAGTATATCTGGAGCTTCCCTTATATGGTGGAGTTTCCCTTTATGATAAATCGTGAAATGGGAAACCCGAGGAGGAGTCTATTGGATTAAGGAGTGAATAAAAAGGCAATCATAGGTGAAAATATAGTGAAGGGTTTTTGAAGCACAAGGTATAAAAAAGACGGAGTGCACTGTCATGGCGCCACTCCTAATGACTCCATTGTGATGAAACGCATTGGGCGTGGCTTGCTGGTATCACTTCCATCTACCATATTCCGATCTGTGGAACGCAGATGGTTGCCAAATGCCCAAACTGCTGCACTGCCATATATGTGATTCAGCTCGTGTGATGCGAGCAACAGTTTTATGTGAGTAGTATTTTATGTCTTTTTATCTTTAATAAAAAGGTATCATGCTATGGGGTATTGCCTGGTTTATGTTCCCCAACATGTATGCATAACGGATCCACATACAGGAGTACCGATCCATACAAAAGCCTAATAGTGGAGACAATCAGTGTGGGGGCTGTGGGTATATACAAAAAGAGCAAAATATCTTGATCTGAGGAGTACCAATCCATATGTAGCACTGCCCCCTAGGGAGCTGCTGAGTGTGGATTCCCCTTGGTTACCCATAGCAACAGTCCATAAAACGTATCACTTTAAGACTTGGCTTAGACAATGAACAGTCCAGTGGATTTGGTTTTTGTGTTTTATTTTGGAACTTGGATGGGAGAAGGGATGAGTGGGATACTCCAACTTGAACCATGCACAAATTCTGAGAACACTAAGTTTAATGAGTGCGGCAAGGCTGCTGCTTCACCTTGCCACTGAAGTGAAGTGGAAAATAGGTTCCTGACTGGATTTCTCTTCATAGTCCTGACTTGGCTCCCCCTTTCTCACTTCCCGTGCATGCTAGCCCCTATTCCACTGACTTTCCACTGGAGTGGTTCCCTTCCTGGGCAGACCCCTGGCAAGCTTCCCGGTATTCACAAACACTGTTTTTCCCTGGGTTGCTCTGCCTTCAGCTCCACTTGTCAGTATCCTGGACCTCCTGGCTCAGCATCACACACTGAATCCACTAGGCCGACTGCCTGTGACAACCTTCCTTGCTGACAGGAGGAGAGACCAACGTCACCCATCTCCTGGGACCTGGCTTCCCACCCAAAGATGCCCTGTCACACATGCTCCTGACTTTTTTAGCCTATGCCAGGATGCACCACTCTTGTGCCCTCCCACTAGGACAGCCACAAAAGCCTGTGTGTCACTAGCTATGTTTCCTCCACTGTCCAACATGCTCCCCTATTGGATACAGTGGGGACACTCCCTCAGACCAAGTGAATCACACATGGACACATGTAACAGGCAAAACTACTGATCAGGCTTCCCTGATAAGCAGAAGGAGAAAAACAATGCCTTTACCTAGCACCTACCTAGGAGGGTGCCACACATATAAAGCCTAATAGTGGAAACAACCAAAGTGGAGGCATTGGGTATATGCAAAGTGAGAAAAACATCTTGGTCTGGTGAATGTATGGGTAAAGGAGGGGAGCACGGAGTGGTGACCTGCACACATAGCACTGAATATATCTGAAGTTTACAGCACAGAGCACTTTTAATTATACAATGGATTTGGTTATATAATTTGTCATATATATGTGGACGAATGTGGATGGACACTTCAGCACTTTATGTTACATGAATTAATTTATGTATTTATAACACTTTATAGCACTGTTTATGAATGGATTTCTGCCCTATTTGTATATTGTAGGCGACTGGTCCTATGGCTGTCATTAGCTTTAAAAATATACCTCTATACACCACATGATGAATTCATTTAATGAAATTACCTTATGTAGTACGTTACTATTTTAATGCAAATTTTTGAACAGATTCATCCTCATTCGTATTAATGTTATCTGTCACTCTGTGTGTTTAATTGTTGTGTCATCCCTTCTGTCTACACCTCCCATAGCTTTTCCCACGCTGACTATATGTCTCCTTTTTATCAGTTTGCGTACCCACCCTGCTCCATACCTCTTTAACCTCTTTGTACCAGCAATGCCTAAGGCTATACTGTGCATGTGTTTATTAGCAGACAATACAGACTGAATGTCAGTCTGGGTCTGTGTAATGTCATACTCCCATTTAGGTTCAGCCCATGTACCTGTGTTTGTGAGATTTCCAATTCTGTACTGACAATCTTCTCTCCTCTCTCTCCCCTTGTTTGGTTGCTTCCTACTGCTGAATGGTCATTCCATATGACAATGTCACAACCATATCACAATGTGTACGTGTTGGGAATTTGTTAGCTTTAAAGCATAAAACTCTGGAGGAGGTTAGATCTGGCAGGAGAAATATATTTGACCACATGCAGAGGCGGCTCTAGGCTTTGTGAGGCCTAAGGCAAAACTCGGACATGAGGCCCCACTCACGCCCATAATGGGAAAAATAATTCAAGCAATAAAAATTAAATGTATAAATTGCATATATTAAGAGCCTTAACCTTTGTACTATGAATTCACATTTTCTAGAATTTTCTCTAACCAATTCTTCTTTAATCAAAGATCATTAAATATTGGGTATGTATGTATATATGTATGTCTGCTCTTACATCACAGTCCCCAGCATTTCCCTATAGGTCATGATTCCCTGATTCCCTCCTTACATCAGAGTTCAGTGTCCCCCCTTACATAAGAGTTCTCCTTTAAATCAGATTCCCCCAGCATCTCCTCCTTACATCAGAGTCCACAGAATTCCTCTTAACATTAGAGTCCCCCTCTTAAATCCAATTTCACAGAGCCCCCTTTACATCAGAGTCTCCAGAGTTTCCCCCTTACACTATAAGAGGGAACTCTGAAGACTCTGATGTAAGAGGAGTTCTGGGAACCCTGATTTAGGGGGAATGTTGGGGACTCTGAAGTAAGGGGAGTTCTGGGAACCCCGATTTGAGGGGGAAAGCTGGGGACTCTGGTGTAAAAGGGAACTCTGAGGTCACCAAAGCTCCCCCTTTCATCAGAGTTTCCAGAGACCTCCTTACACTTCCCTTCCTCAGTCTGCCACAGTCTAGGGCATGACAAGTCCCACTGCAGAAGGCTGCCATACCGGAGTCCCCACAGAGGGCGCTGTAAATTCCAGTATAGTGCACTGCCATTCCTCCCTGAGGAATGGAAGCCTGCTATGCTTGGACGTGTACTGCTCTCTGTAGGGGACTGAGGAACTACTGCCTGCTATGCTAAGACTTGCAGTGCCCTCAGTGAGGGACTGAGGATTCCTCAGTCCTCCACATTCTAGGGCACTATAAGTCCCAGCATAGTGGGCTGTCATTCCTCAGTCCCTCACAGCTGGGGGGAAAAACAACAGAGTTAAACATCTAAAGGACAACTCCAACCAAAACTACCAATAATGTACAGAGTCGATATGCTATATAATGTCACACCCCTGCTACCCCTCACCTTCTCACCTTCCACCTCGGGTGCTGTCATTGTGTAGGGCAATTGACTCCAGCTCCACCATGTTTGGCTTTGATGTCAGATATGCAGGACTGGCTCAGCTCCCCTCTCTTCCCTGGCAACTGACTCTGGCGTCATGGGGGAACTCTCCTTATCCCCCAGCCACCCAGGGGCCCTCTCCTTCTCCCTCAGCCACCCAAGGGCCCTCTCCTTCTCCTTCAGCCACCCAGGGGCCCTCTCCTTCTCCTTCAGCCACCCAGGGGCCCTCTCCTTCTCCTTCAGCCACCCAGGGGCCCTCTCCTCCCTTAGCCACCCAGGTGCCCTCTCCTTCAGCCACCCAGGGGCCCTCTCCTTCTCCCCCAGCCACCCAGGGGCCCTCTCCTTCTTCCTCAGCCACCCAGGGGCCCTCTCCTTTTCCTCCAGCCACCCAGGGGTCCTCTCCTTCTTCTCCTCCTGCCACCCAGGGGCCCTCTCCTTCTTCTACTCCAGCCACCCAGGGGCCCTATCCTTCTCCAGCCACCCAAGGGCCCTCTCCTTCTCCTCCAGCCGCCCAGGGGCCCTCTCCTTCTCCTCCAGCCGCCCAGGGGCCCTCTCCTTCTCCTCCAGCCGCCCAGGGGCCCTCTCCTTCTCCTCCAGCCGCCCAGGGGCCCTCTCCTTCTCCTCCAGCCGCCCAGGGGCCCACTCCTTCTCCTCCAGCCACCGTGGGGCCCTCTCCTTCTCCCCCAGGCACCAAGGGGCCCTCTCCTTCTCCCCCAGGCACCAAGGGGCCCTCTCCTTCTCCCCCAGCCACCAAGGGGCCCTCTCCTTCTCCTCCAGCCGCCAAGGTGCCCTCTCCTCCCTCGGCCACCCAGGGGCCCTCTCCTTCTCCCTCAGCCACCCAGGGGCCCTCTCCTTCTCCCTCAGCCACCCAGGGGCCCTCTCCTTCTCCCTCAGCCACCCACGGGCCCTCTCCTTCTCCCTCAGCCACCCAGGGGCCCTCTCCTTCTCCCTCAGCCACCCACGGTCCCTCTCCTTCTCCCTCAGCCACCCACGGTCCCTCTCCTTCTCCCTCAGCCACCCAGGGGCCCTCTCCTTCTCCTTCAGCCACCCAGGGGCCCTCTCCTCCCTTAGCCACCCAGGGGCCCTCTCCTTTTCCCCTAGCCATCCAGGGGCCCTCTCCTTCTCCCCCAGCCACCAAGGGGCCCTCTCCTTCTCCTCCAGCCGCCAAGGTGCCCTCTCCTCCCTCGGCCACCCAGGGGCCCTCTCCTTCTCCCTCAGCCACCCAGGGGCCCTCTCCTTCTCCCTCAGCCACCCAGGGGCCCTCTCCTTCTCCCTCAGCCACCCACGGTCCCTCTCCTTCTCCCTCAGCCACCCACGGTCCCTCTCCTTCTCCCTCAGCCACCCACGGGCCCTCTCCTTCTCCTTCAGCCACCCAGGGGCCCTCTCCTCCCTTAGCCACCCAGGGGCCCTCTCCTTTTCCCCTAGCCATCCAGGGGCCCTCTCCTTTTCCCCTAGCCACCCAGGAGCCCTCTCCTTTTCCCCTAGCCACCCAGGGGCCCTCTCCTTTTCCCCTAGCCACCCAGGGGCCCTCTCCTTTTCCCCTAGCCACCCAGGGGCCCTCTCCTTTTCCCCTAGCCACCCAGGGGCCCTCTCCTTTTCCCCTAGCCACCCAGGGACCCTCTCCTTCTCTTCCAGCTACCCTCTCCTCCCCCAGCCACCCAGGACCTTCTTCTTCTCCTCCTCCTCCACCAACCATTCTAAGACTCTTCCAACTTCCCTGGGCTACTCACCCCTTTTGCGTAGTAGACACCACAAATCTATGACCAGCCTGCAAAGTGACAAGTTGGGGCCTGGTTACCTGTATGTTCCTGGGCCAGGGCAGAGCTCTCCTCCCAGAGTAACAACCTATGATAGCAGAGTGACCTGACCAGGCAGTCACTTCCTACTGATGCAGGTACACGCCCACCGATTCCTCCACATCTTAGGATTACATGATCAGACGGCCAATCTCCAGGCAGAGAAGGCGGGGTAAGTGTCAGCTGACAACAGATGCCTGGCAGCCGCAGTGAAGGGACTGCAGCACACTGCTGCAACTTTTATATCCGAGGATTTAAAACAATCTTTTACTTGGGCGATTTCCCTGACTGCGCCCTTCTAACTGTTGTCGCTCCACCACTGGCCGCGAGGCCCCTGTAGGTGCGAGGCCTTAGGCGACCGCCTAATTTGCCTAATTAGAGAGCCGCCTATGACCACATGTGCTGTCAGCAACTTGTTGGGCATGATCAGATCAGGATTTGAAAAATCATGGCAGAGTCCCCAGTGAAAATAGAAAGTTTCAATTCATTCAATCCCTTTTTTTTTAACATAGGATAAGAAATACAAAGCAGTCATATACCTACTGTAAGTTCCTATATACTGGGCACATTCCTATTGTTTGTGAAAGTTACCATTCTTGCTGGACAGACGTACAGCTCAGTGTCCACAAACTAAGTGGACTGTAAACTTGTGGGCTCTTCTACTAAGCTGATATAAGGCCATATACATAGCAGCCTTAGGATACTATTGTAGGAGGAAGCAGTAAAAAGAAATCATGTAAACCATCTCCCTTCCTTATTGTAGTCTTGTGCTGAAGGACACCTGTCTTTATGTAGTGTGTTTTCCTAAACATAAGATGTGTGAATGTGCGGGGAGAGGGATTTTATGCAAATGATCAGCCTTTGGCTGTATCTGTACATGTTACAAATGTTTGTTTTCAATTAAATAATTGCCTTAAAGCGGAGTTTCGGCCCCAAAATCGACAGTCGATTTTGGGCCATCCGCTTGCTTATGTCATCTGAAACAGAAATGGATAATTATGATTTTTTTTTTTTTTTTACTTACCTTGTAATTTCAGAAAAATATACTCACCTTTCTTCCACTTCCTCCCTCGGCTGCCGCGCCCCAGCGCCATCACTTCTGCTTTGCAATGATTCCTGGGAGCTGAACGTCATCGCTCCCAGGAATAAATGCGCCTGCACTGGCCCCGACGTCAGTTCCGGTGCAGGCGCGTCATACCTTGCTAAACAGCTTCTGGGCATGCCCAGAAGCTGTGCAGGGATGATGCTGCAGCCCCGGAAGTGACGGCGGGGCCAGTGCAGGCGCATTTATTCCTGGGAGCGATGACGTTCAGCGCAGTGCATCGTGGGGCCGAAGAAGACGGAAGAGGACGCAGAAGAGGATCGCGCTGGCTTCAGCTGCCCACACCTGAGATGGCAGCACTGGAGAAGAAATTTTCAAAGTAAGTATTTCTTCTAAAAGGTAAGTGCGAACTGGGACAGATCAGAGGCTATACATTGTGGAATGTACTAGCCCTGACTGTCCCGGGGTTATTTTCATTGAAATCTTTTTTTGGTGGCCGGAACTCCACTTTAAAGTGCTATTAAACCCCAATGTATATATACGTGATTCTGCACATCGTGATCAACTTGTAGCAGTAAATCTGCTATAGGGCAGTCGAAACGCGGTTAACCTCAGGCAAACTTTCTTTTGGGGGTAAACTTGAATAGGAGACTAAATCCAAAAAAAATGCATTTATTAAATTAAATTTTTTTCAATTTTTTTGAATATTTTAGTATTTGGTATTTATTTCAAATAAACTTTAAAGAAAAAAATTAATGTGAATACTTTCTTAGTTTTCTTTGAGTCGTAGTGAATGTGTAGGAAATCCAAAGGGCCGCTAAATCACTTTCAAGTTGCACATGCCCCACTAGATTTTTGGTCACAGTGATTTTTTTTCCATTACCTGTACATTTCAATTTTTTTTTTATATGTATTTACTAGTACTACTTCCAGGAGTTTAAGTATCAGATTTCCTAGTGTATCATGGGCAGGGCAGACTATCAAATATATACTGGAAAGACAAGAGAAGGTTGTATTCAGCCAAGCAGATTTCGAACAGGGGTATGTTCGGCTCATCACTAGCTGGCACATCCAACCTTAGGGTCCTAACATATCACAGTCTATGCAGAACTTTCTGTAAACAAATTCACAAGTAGGGCAGTATTAAAGTGAACAGCCTCCAAGCTATTCTGGAAAGAACACTAAGATGCAATGGAAAGACAGCTGCTCAGGTGAGTATAATCCCCCAATCAGAGGTCGGGTGTACGTCAGATCCGCGATCCAGGTAATGTGTAATCAAAAAGAAATATAGACCACACTGCAACATGAAAGAATCAGTTGATTTATTCACATTCCAACGTAACAATCATGGGACATCATGAGCATCATGTACAGGACGACAAAAGAAGCAGCAGTTGACACGTTTCACGAATCACATTCACTTAATCATAACTAATCAATTATAACTAAGCAAATGTGATTCTGAAACGCGTCAACTGCTGCTTCTTTTGTCGTCCTGTCCATGATGTCCATGATGTCCCATGATTGTTACGTTGGAATGTAAATGTGCATAAATCAACTGATTCTTTAATGTCGGAGTGCTGTATATTTTTCCTTTTGATTTTATATTCTGGAAAGAAACTCACTAAAAACAATTACTTCACTAAATATAAGAGGCCAATAAGCACTTAAAGAGGTTCTGATGAGGCCGCTGATGCAGCTCTATTTGACAAATGTAGGGTGAAGTTTGTATCTCTGACATCAGATACAGCGTGCAATGTTCTGATATTATATGGTTTTAAAGTTTAAGGGAGATTTTATGCCTATAAAGAATGTATAGAGAATATATATATAAGAATATAGAGAATATATAAGAATATATTTCTTCCTAAATAACGTGGTGTCTTTGTAAAAGTATACAACTTGATTGAAGCCCCGTACACACGCACCGATTGTTGGCCGTAAATTTTCGGCCAACATCCGATCGGCCGATTGTCGGCTTGTTAGTATGATGGTTCCGACTTTTCGGCCGAACAAAATCTGGTGTGCATGCTATAAAATTTTTGTTGGCCGTCACCAGAACGGCCGATTGTTCGTCAGTCAGTACAGATTTCGGCCGACAAACAGCAGATGAGCAAGACTGGGCATGCTCAGAAAAGAAAAAACACACGAAAAGTAGACCAGAACATGACATCACTTCTGAAGTTGATTTTTGTTGGCCGACAAAATTTGTGTGCAGTCTAGAGCACATTTCAACCAACACAACAACACTGGACAAAAGACGGCCGATGGTTCGGCCGACAATCGGTGCGTGTGTATGAGGCATGAGGAGGTCTGCTACAGATGAAACTTGCAGGAGAAGATTGAGATGTAGAGCACTGGTGCCAGGCTTGGGTTCAGGGAATGAGAATCCCCTGAAATGCTTATTGAGTTCCTGCAATAAGATTACTGTTTTTGACAGGCAGTCATGGTTCTTACACTAATGGTTGTTATATCACTACTGGAACTAGCTTTTGCCCACTAGTTGAACTACTCACTACACTGTATGTATTTATCAGATGAACTTCAAGAAATGAACACCCTTTGAAATGTAAACAAAACTTGTATCTTTAATTTACTATACAATTGTGAGTTAATATAACACATCATTATTTCATAGTTGAGTACATACAAGATTGCATTATAATATTTATTTAATTGCCTTTATGTACCTTAGCAAGCAACCTATGAATATGAAGCATGTAGGGCAAGATATGGTCTTTAATCTTTTTCCAACAAGAGCTATGTGTGAGGTTTGCATGATGGATTTCTGTTGGGTTCCCAGCCAAAGGTCCTATCCTGTATGTAAATCAGGGCATATTATGAGCTTACCAGAGGTTTAGATCCTAAACTGTGTGTTTTGTGTAATTCCTCAGGCTCCGAACTCCAATGTAAACAGACTTGTGTTTGTATTTGTTTTTCCTTTGCCTCTGGTCCCTGTGGGAAAGAGAGAGGAGGGGTAGTCTTAGATTCACATCCCATCAATAAAAATAGCAGACACAAAACAGTTTTCCACACTTCTAAAAAAAAGAGTCAAGCTTGTGGGACAAAAAACATGTAAATCCAGCTGTTAGCTTTACTATATTGAACTATTTTTGTTTGCCATAGTTGCCAGTACATGTACGTGGTGTAGAGAGATTTTGAGGCAGATCCTGACTTAAAGGCAAAACAAAAATAGGGACAATTTGGCATCAAAAGAGGTATTATAAATTTACAGTAATAGAAAGTTGGGACTGACAGTTTTTTAAAACAACACCTAACAACTATACCTCCATTTTCTCCATTGGCCCATCCCCCATGGTTATTGCCTTTTGTTTCACTTGACCCTCCCTTCTAGATTGTAATCTCTAACAAGCAGGACCCTCTAATTCCTCTTGTATTGAATTATATTGTAACTGTATTGTCTTTCCTCACATTGTTGGCGCTATATAAATCCTATATTATAATAATAATAATATAAACTTTAAAGATTATGCAAATACCGTATACTCGAGTATAAGCCGAGTTTTTCAGCATGTTTTTTCATGCTGAAAATGCCCCCTCGGCTTATATTCAAGTCTCTGGCTTCACTGTGTTTTTAAAAATGGCGCCGCTCGGCGCCGACGTGTCACTGCGCATGTGCGGCATGCCTGGGAATAGCCAAAAGTGTTCGGGCTTTCCCAAGCATCGGCGGCGCATTTGCGGTGACGTAGTATTGGCGCCGGGCGGCGCGATTTTTAAATCGAAAGCGGCTCACTGACAGGTAAGTGAGACTCCTCCGCAGCCCCTGCATTTCCTCATTCAGTGCTGCGGGCATGGTACGGGACATTCTCCTGTACCATGCCCGCAGCAGTGCATCTCCTGTGCCATGCTTGTACATACTGTGCCATGCCTGTACTTACTGTGCCATGCCTGTACATACTGTGCAATGCCTGTACCTACTGTGCCATGCCTGTACATACTGTGCAATGCCTGTACATACTGTGCAATGCCTGTACATACTGTGCCATGCCTGTACTTACTGTGCCATGCCTATACCATCACCTGTGCTATGCCTATACCATCACCTGTGCCATGCCTATACCATCTCCTGTACCATGACCTGTGACATGCCTGTACCATGACCTGTGACATGCCTGTACCATGACCTGTGCCATGCCTATACTATGACCTGTGCAATGCCTATACTATGACCTGCGCCATCTCCTGTACCATGCCTGCAGCCCCTGTTTTGTGTCTTGTAGTGGTCCAGTTGGGTCCAGTAGCTGCTGCATTTCCCACCCTAGGCTTATACTCGAGTCAATACGTTTTCCCACTTTTTTGTGGTAAAATTAGGGGTCTCGGCTTATATTCGGGTCGGCTTATACTCGAGTATATACGGTACTTATTATCTTTAGATGCGCTGTATTTTTTTAGAAAATGGTCATTACAGCATTTTCTTTGTTTTCATAAAATAAGTGAGTAGTACATTCACTTATTTTATGAAAGCGAAAGAAAATGCTGACTTGACCATTTTATGAAAAAATACAGCATATCTAAAGTATGTAAACCAGCACAACACTTTAACTATGATTCTTATAAAAGGGGATCATTCTTTTCTTTTGTTTGGAAAAGTAAGTTCTATTTCTAAAGTCGTATATTCGGAGGTCTGGTTTGGATTTTATTCTTGTAGTGGTTTAGACATCAATGGACATCACACACTGATGTTTCACATATTGACTATAACAAAATAACCCTTACTATACTATTCATACAATGGGGTATATGAACCGCCATTTTTAATTCACACAAATTAGATCCAAAATATGTTCCAATGCAAATATCCCTTTCCTTGCTTATATAAATCAGTATGTGCACTTATAAAATCATATAATGCTAAATTGTTTATAAATCTTTAGGAATTTGCCAGGTTTTATCAACAGCTTGATTAAACTATTCTTCTCATGAGAAAATGATGTAGGCTGCCCTCTCTTTTTTAGAATGTTTAGTAGTTCCTTGGCTGCCATGTTGATCACTGACCTGAAAGTATAGTGATGGAATATTTAGAGAACTGTCTGACATACATCATGCTTCTTCTGCGACTCAAAGTTTTTTAAAGCAGAAAAAGACAATCTATTCTGAAAGAGGTCGGAACTGACAGCCCTTAGACTTCTGGCTGATAAAAAAACTGTACTATTATTCTTTATGTGGAAGTTTTGGTTAGAAGATAAAAAAAAAAAACTGTAAGCCAAGCACTGAATGTAAAACTAGATAGGATGGTGTGGCTTTTATTAAAGTATTCTATTCACCTAGAATGT
This sequence comes from Pelophylax lessonae, assembly GCF_965119305.1. NCBI lineage: Eukaryota > Metazoa > Chordata > Amphibia > Anura > Ranidae > Pelophylax > Pelophylax lessonae. Next base: position 218,078,622 of record NC_138776.1, on the reverse strand, counting down.
GCCACAATCTGGAGCAAATATTAAAATCATTGCAAGTCCTGTATACATTCCTAAATATACTTACTGGTTTTGCACAGTGTAAGGCCAGCAACATAAAAGTTCTGCAGACAAAACAATTGAACACACCATCACCCATGCTGTCCAAAGTCCGGCATCTCTAGTTTTCAGAGTAAGATGTGCCAGCAGCAGGATAGGTGCTACAGCCAATACTGGGACAATGCCAACTTGTGCTCAGGGTGATGATGGGAAATTGCACACCCCAGAATCCCCCTCACCTATTAGACACAACCTGCCCACTTTGGGTGGAGAAGGGGACAAAGCCAATAGTGGCAAATACCAAAATGTTTGTCATTGTTGTGCCATGCAATGAAATAGTACCTGTGTTGGTAGTGTCACTGGAAGAAACAACACTAAAATACGCCAGCTCCACCCCCCCCCCCCCCACTTAAACCAACCCTCACCCCCCTTCCACAGTACAAAGCTCTCCCCCCCAGTACAGAGCTAGCTCCTCCTTACCCTCAGTACAGAGCTCTTCCACCCACCCCCAGGTATTTACCTAGTTCACAGTGCAGAAGGAGCAACTGCTAGGAGGCTGGGAGGCTGGGTTGACATAGTAACTAGGGTTGGGCTTAGGGTTCAGTCTGATTATAAGAACACTTTCCTGTTTGGCATGTCATGCATAAATGTAGAATTACATTTGCTATTACACACAACAGCCTCCTGCTGTCAATGGTTGTTAGGGAAGCCAATGGGTGCAGGCACCGGTGAGTCTTAACAACCAATGACCTCACTGACCCCGTACCCTACATGAGCAGGAATCCTTGGCCATGTAAGCAAACGGGCAGGGATATTTTTTAAACAAAGGCCATGGGATTCCTGACAATTCATGCTAGGATCTTTAGATCTGGTATGAATATAAGGGGGACCCCACACATAAAAAAAAAAAAAATAAACCCTGTACAAAAATGGAAAAAAAGTGAGGTCCTCCTAAAATACCAGACCCTTATTCTAAATATGCAGCTTGGCTAACTAGGAAAGGGTAGGGATGAGCATGTGCCCATCCCCCACCCTCCCTCCTGAACTATCCTTTAACATGGCAGGGTGCCCTGCCAATGGGACATGAGTGATAGGGGGCATTCTTGTTGAGTGTCTCTATATATATTGAAGGGGTCTTCAATTTGGTTGTTGACTCTAAGCTGGATGACTGGTTAGTGAGTCATTTAACTCAGGTAAGAAAATTCTTTGTTCTATGAAGTTGAATGCCGCATGTATGTTTAAGGCTATCTCTACTGTGGTGCCTGTATAAGTGGTGGAACCTTTTAGCTTTTATTGATGAATGTGGAAAGCTAATATTTTTACTAGAATCTTAACATTAACATCAATAATAAGGGTCTATAGGACTCGCAATATCTGGGACCCTAATTTGGCTTTTAGGTCAAAACTATCAAAGCTTCCTCTGAGAGTTGGGGGTAAGCTGCCGGTCTGAAAGATGTGATTGTATAAGGACACTAAGCATTGTATTAACTGTGATTAAAGAGATTTATTTTTCAGGAAGTTACCCATTCCGGTCCTAGGTTCAGGCTGGACACCATCACCAACACATTGGATTACATGACCAGAATTCTACAGCCACATAAATGGCATTGACCAAATATGGCCATGGCAATGTCACTACAATCTCTGCCTCTCTTACCTTATATAACTAATGACAGTGCAGGGAGCTGTCATTTGGCTAGCGGTACCATTTGGACCAGTCATGTGTGGTGATTCCATCAGGCTTTTAATTTTGGCAAATTAGTGGGTGACAGTCAGTGTGATTGAAGATGGATTTACAGTGAGGGACTTTTTTATGATTTTTTTTTTTTTTTTTTTAATAAAAGACATCAAACAATTGGGTGTCTTTATTTCTAGGTTAAATCTTTTCGTGAATGAGTAGGTAGTGTGTACCCCTACTCATTTACGTGGGGGGGTGCAGTATCTGGGGGGCACAGTTTGCGGGGCTTCCAGATACTATTAAGCCCCCTGGCTGCAGACCCACACAACCACTGGGCCAGGGTTGTGGAGAAGAGTCCCTTGTTCTCATCAATATGGGAACAAAATATTTTGCCAGGGTGTTCCTTGTTGAGAACATGTGGCCTGATGTAATTCAGGGGGGCTATATTCTCACCCCCTCCTTCCCAGGCCAGTCAAGCTACATGCTTGGATTAAGGATCTGGTGTGGATTTCCTGGAGGACCTCACATGTTTTAGTTTTGTTTTTTGCTTGGGGTCCCCAAGGGTCTGGTATGCATTTAGGTAGGGATACTATGCTATTTATTTTATTCTTGCTTTTTATTTTATTCTTGCTGTAGGATGTTCTACAGCAGAAGTGACATTTACAGAGAAAAAAATGATACATGTTTAAAACTTTAAATTGCAGGCTTCTTAACCAATTCCATACCAGGCCAATTCTGGCACTCAGTTCCTACATAAAAAATCATCATTTTTTTGCTAGAAAATTACTCAGAACACCTAAACATTATATATATGTTTTTTTTTAGCAGAGACCCTAGGGAATAAAATTGCAGTCAGTGCAACTTTTTTAGTCACATGGTATTTGCGCAGCAATTTTTCAAACGTGTTTTTTTTTTAAAAAAGATGATGTTATGCTGATTAAATAGATAACATATCACGCTTTAAAATTGCACACACTCGCACTCGTGGAATGGCACCAAACTTCAGTACTTAAAAATCTCCATAGGCAACGATTTATAAATTGTTACAGGTTACCAGTTTAGAGTTACAGAGGAGGTCTTGAGCTAGAATTGTTGCTCTCGCTCTAACATTCGCATTACATATACGCCATTTACATATGTGGGCACAACGTATGTATGCGTTCACTTCTGCGTGCAAGCATCGGGGACAGGGACACTTTAATTTTTTTTTCTGTTTTATTGCTTATTTTATTTTTTATTTTTACACTTTCCCTTTTAATTTATTTTTATTTTTTTTATCACTTTTATTCCTATTACAAGCAATGTAAACATCCCTGGTAATAGTACAATAGTGAATATTAGTGAGTAATAGTGAGTAATAGTACAATGGAATAGTACATGGCAGGTCCTCTTTATGGAGAGAGCTGGGGTCAATAAGACTTCAGATCTCTCCTACAGGCTGGAAAGCCTGAAATAAAAAAAAAAAAAATGAAAAACGATCTCCGCTATCATTACAACTGCCAGGCCAGGCGTGACGTCATAATGTTGCACCCGTGCCTCTGAGAGTCATAGAGACTGCCGGGGACCATCTGGTCCTCGGTATTCTCTATGGTGTACTTCCACTGCTGGCGGATTCCTCCTCTAGCTCGCCGATCACACTGATGAGCCGGTAGAAGAACCACTATAATTGTTCTTATGGTGAAGAGAATCACAGGCATCATTCAGATATCCCCACTCAAAGCCTTATAATCATATGACGTCCAGCGGTATGGAAGTGGTTAAAAACAAGCAAAATTAACAAAAACATACAGACATACAGTACAGTCCCCTAAAATATATAGCAGACTTCTATGACTATGTTCTTTTTTTTTTTTTTAATAGAAGACAAAAGGGAAATGTCATTTGCTGGCAATGTTAAACCATTTCCTTGCTAAATGTCAGTGCTTTAACCACTTCTGGACCACCCACCTGCCGTATTTATGTCACTACTTTGGCGTTAAATATCGTGGTTATAGCAGCAGAAAGCTGCCATAACCCCGGTATTTTTTTACACAGCAGTGCCCACCCCCCTCTCATCACTTCCCGGTCATTTTCTCTACTTACTGGACCCATCGCTAGTGGGGAAAATGATCAGATCCCCTGTGCGGATGGGCAGGAAGTCAAGTGAGGACAAGATGACCCCAACTCGACTCTTTGCCCTTGAAGGACCGGAGCGACGGCAAACATGATTTCTGCTGTTCGCAATCACTGCTTCCAGCCAAATGTATTTTTAAAAAATATTTGACACTAGTACATGTTCAACAGACAGTGCCCACCCAATGCTTTTTTTGACAGCCCTTAGCCTATTAGTCCAGAAAATAGGCATTTTTAAATTGACATTTGTCCCCCAAAGATTTAATGAGATTTGGATTCGGCATTCGAACTTCCTTGAAGTTTGCTAAACCTTGCTTAAACAGAACCCAGGGCAGTTCAGCTCATTCCTAGTGGGGAATATTCTTAAGACCATATCAATTTCTTCAACAGTCATAGGGAGATTTGGAGATGAGATTTGTTGTGGAGACAATTTAGATAGGGCAATTTGGTCTAAGTAGTGGTCCAAGTCAATGGTTGTATAGATAGTTTAGGACTGATTCAGAGTAATGCATAGCAAGAAAGATCATGACGTTCCTGCATAGTTTCCAATGTAACATGATCATGATGTTCCTGCAGACTACCTTGATGGTCATAGATACCTGTAATTGAAAAATAGGTATATTCAGGTCTTGATAGGAGATGCCAAGTTCAAATAGGCATTGAGATGGATATAACAAATATTTTGGGTTCTTTCTAAAAGGAAGGAGATCATAGTCTAGCTTAGTTCTAGCCTTTCCCCTTCAAAGTTTTTTACTTATGAGATTTGAGTTTCCTAATATACTCCACTGTAGTAAATTTTTGGTGATTGCAGTATCTAAGGATGACGCTTTTGTCATGATGGGAGACCTAACCATCTTAACAGTAGATCTAATAGATCCCCTAAGGTTTGTTTCAAAAGCCTACTGTTTAATGTCATCACAGTAACCTCCATGTCCTTAGTTGACCAATAAGTTTGTATACTGGCAAAGCTGTGCAGGGTAAAATGATTATCTTTCAACCATAATGGACTCAATCCCCACATGTGATATCCTATATTTTTGACAAAGATCAAAGTCATTACCACTGGGAAATTGTCAGAGAGGGTTTAAAGTAAGCATCTGATAAGCTAAAATGAAATCATTTTTAAAAAGTAATTTCAACACTGACTGTGTTGATGGGGGATTTAAGCAATTTTATTTGCTTCCACCCATGGAACTATACAGGTATACTGGTATACTGTTTTACCAATGTTTGCTTTTTTGCTCAGACTAGGCCATGCATCCATGACTTGCCAGTACATCATTGTCAGCTTCAAATACGCTCAGGAGGTTGTCCACTTTCTCTCTCTGTCACCTGCATTCATTCCCTCCCCATCCCACTCTAGCATGAGAATTATAACTTGGAATGTTAGGGGCCTTCATTCCCCAATTAAACGCATGAAAGTCCTTAGACACCTCAAGCGCCTACAAGCAGACATAGCTTTACTGCAGGAATATCACCTTCAGTCACCAGATTTTGATTGAATGAAAAACTATAGGTAGGTTCAGTCATAGGCTCTGATGTGATCAGTCGAAAAGCCAGTGTCATTATCCTTTTGCATAGGAGTCTCCCTTACCAGATCAAATCTATAAAGAGGGATGACCAGGGACGTTGGTCACTGTACATCTGCTTATAGTTTACCTTGACGTAAAAATCACTAATGTCTATGCTCCAAATTCCCCTACTAAGAAATTATTTTGCAAGCTATCTACGCACATTTTTAGCCCCCCTCTACTCCCCCATATAGTTGGCTGCAACCTTAATGTGGTCATGCACCTTGAAGATAGATTCCAGCCCAGAAAGACCAACCTTACTCGCAGCCACGATGGACTCCTTAAATCTCATTGATTTGTGGCATCTTATGCACCCAGTGGAAAGGGAATTTACTTTTTTTATTCTCCACACAATAGATTCACCAGACTGTACTATCTTTTCTGCTCTCTCTCGATTGTACCGAGTGTTCAACATGCTGTTATACATGACACACTATCTCGGGCCATAGCCCAATCACAGTCACCATTGATGATCCAGGTAAACATGCTGGTTTGGTGACATCACAAGGGGACTGTACCACCAAGTGACATCGCCAGGTGGCCCTGTCCCTTACCTATATAAGAACTGTCAGATGATTGAGCAGGTACTCAGTGGTAGCTTGTGTCGTGGGCAGCAGCGGGCATCATGATTGATGATGAATCTACATCAAGGGACATTGTTTATTTATAAAATAAGAAATTATCAAAAACTGTGTGTGTTTTCATTTCTTTTTGCCACTTTTTATTTTGGTGAATAGTTAGGAGTACAATATATCCCATACTCATTCTCATAGGAGGTGCTGGATTTGATGGCCTCCTTGTTAAAGGGGGCTTCCAGATTCTGATAAGCCCCCTGCCCTTCGATCCCCTACAACCACAGCCCAGGGTTGTGGGGAAGAGACCCTTGTCCCCATCAACATGGGGACAAGGTGCTTTGGGGTGGGGGGGGGGGCAGAGCCCCATCTGCCCCAAAGCACCCCCCATGTTGAGGGCATGTGGCCTGGTATGGTTGAGGAGGGGGGTGCTTGCTTGTCCCCCCCTTTCTTGGCCTGCCTTCTGCAAGCACAGATAAGAGTCTGGTATGGATTTGTGTGGGGGGGGGGCATGCTGTTTTTTTTTTTTGCGGGTTTTTTTCTACATTTTTTAATTGCCGGCAATTTTTTTTTTTTACTCAGCTGTCAGTGGGGAAGTCCGCTGACAGGTATGACTCCTTTGTTATTAAGGACACCATAGCTGGCTTCCCGGCCCACTTCTTAACAACCAGCTATTCACTTTTCCCTAATTGGGCAAAGCACTGTGCAGAACGCAGTGCATTGTGAGGCGCTTGCCGGGCATCCCACTGAGCGCCCAGAAAATTTGGGTGTTTTTGGGCAAAATACGGGCTAATGGGGGATGTTTGGGCCCAACTTATGATTGAGCCGAACTGCTCGCCCAACACTATTTACAAAGCTGCCTTGGTGTGGCAGTGTGGCTTCGATGTCTATATACACACATTTTGTTTTGAATTCCATTTTTATATATACTATATACTCTGTATATACAGTATATGAAAACAAATACATTTGGTATTACCATTAGATTCATTGTAAAAACATCTATGTGTTTCTACCAAAGTATTATACTAACAGATTGGGGGGGGGGGGGGATGTTGTTATCAAAGATGCATCAACAATGAATTAAGACCTGGGTCTCTCAGTATAGATCATCTCAAGTTTAACCTGCCTGGGGTTCCCAATTAGTAGTGTTGATAACTACAGCATTTAATAGCTCTTTTCTTTGAGAAATCTATTCATTCAGAGTCTGTATTGTGTACATTGATATTATTTAACTGTTATTTCTGATAGTTATATAATTGTCTTGAGAACTATTTCAACCTAGTCTTGACATTTTATCCAGGACTCGGCTGACCAATACCTTTTGAGTCTCTTCTCTTGTTCAAGTAAAGTTGAGAGAGCTAAAGTAATTTACATTGAGTCAATGTGTTATTTAAAGGTGTACACAACATGTCTGAACTTAGAGTGTCGGGGGGGGTTGGAAAGTTCACAGGGTCAAGGCTGAACATGCAATTTCAAGCTACCCCAAGGGGTTATCTGATAATATGCAGATAGTTCATTTTTTATTACTGTACTGTGCGCACATGTAAAGGTGATTGTTACAAATATGCCACGTTCATTAAAATATCTGATGTTATGTTCTCAGCTATAAGGGGCAAATTCTTGGCAGAACAGGTCTGGGTTAATTGCAAGGAGCTTCCCTAAAACTCTCTAAAATCCACCGCACCTGTAAAAAGCTTTAGAAAAAAATCTTAACTCAAATCTTAACTTCAATCCAATTCACATCCCACTTTACTCTTCTTATATATCAACAGATTGTGTTTCACATTGCACAAAGCCCAGGTTTGCCCACAAATACCACATCTCAGAGGATAGGGGACCATGACCCCAAAATGTTGCTGTTGATGGTTTGTCACAGAACCTTTCAGTTTTATCCCTTCATACTCTTCCGTGACCACTGTCTTCTGAAAGGCTACAAATAACAATGAAAAACTGTAAAATTTGAAACATTATTCATAATAAAAGAGCACTCAAGCTCATCTCAGCAGAAATCACAATTTAATTAGGATACATATTAACTCCAGTTTGAGATTTTGTTCCTAAGCAGTATCTCATTTGCACATTCCTGTGGCTGTCCTGCATTTATTCCCTCTAAAGCTGCCTCCAGACTTCCAGGTGAAAAAACACTGTTGAAGGATGGTTTTGCACCGATGAAGCCCAGGTTTTCAGTCTACTGCTTTTCTCTAGTACAGCAGTCCAATTTCCTTCATGGGGTGGTCTGCAACTTTTTTCACTCTTCTTGTCTGGACTGCATTAGAAAATAATGAATTCTATACAATCTGTGGTTTTTAAGCAAGGTACTTGCTGCGCAGAGGACACAAGTCATCCAGATCCAACAACGCTGCCTGCAAAAAAAATATATACATTAGGTGTTAAACATATATACACACACTGAGCAGGCTTGGTACTGGTAAAGGTTCATATTTATTAAGTAAAGCTGTCTGGTTTCTCATTGCATTATATAATGTGTGAGTTGTGGATGTGAGATGAACACTCTACTAAAATGGAAACCATGTCTTTTATCTGGTTCCCCCAATAAATCTCTGTTAAAAATAATTTTAAACTAAAAAAATGACATTTGCTGCATCTATTATTGTTTTTTATTTCTATAGCACTGTTTTTCTTCTAGAGTATAAGAAAAAAACTAACTCAACCTACAGTGGAATAGTAAACAACATACTAAGCAATGGAATCAGAGTTAAAATAAAACCAAACAATAGTGTGGCACTAATAACTCCTTAACTCTACAACATATCACATGCACATAAATATTATAAAAATAAATTGTCCATTTGTATCAAAGTCTCTCAAATACATTTTTTAATGGTATTTAATTGTACACATAAGCTCATGTTTACTCCACTTTTTCACCCTTTGTGTAACACTGTCAGCAGACAGAACTCTAGATTGAGGGTGAAGGAACTCTAAAACAACTTTATTGAACAAGACTTACATACAGAATTTGGAACATCCCGCCCCCAACATCCTCTTTCCTATTGGTCAATTGTAAAGTACTTGGGGTCCTCCTTCAGGTCCTCCTTAGCCATGCAAATGAGGACTTGAAAATGAGTCAGCAGGGATTGGTCGGATAGCTTGACCAGAAGGAATGCCATGTGCAATGAGACAGAAGCCCCCAGGGGGCAATCAATGTACACAATAGCCAGACACAGAACAATGGGAGGTTATTAGCACTTACAATGAGACAGGGCAATACACAAACAAGGAAAACCTTGCTGACATTGAAAGATATGTAATATACACAGCATTTAGGAATTACAGATTTCATGGCAAATGGGAATAAATCTTAATATTTCTATATGGAGATATTGCTGGCAAATATAAAGCAATCCAAACCATTACTTATCTGTCTTTAAATTCCAGTGACCGTGAATACTGTCACATACACATAAGCTCATGTTTACTCCACTTTTTCACCCTTTGTGTAACACCGTCAGCAGGTATTATTATTGTTGATGGAAGTGTTTATAAGTTTTTAGCTGCATGTATGACTATATTCTATGTCATGATAAATTTACTGTCTGCAGTTAAGCAGCAAAGCCCATATGGACTGTGCTGTAGGGCTATATTCAGAATTTCTAACAAGTTATAGGCCCAGACAACCACCCAGGCATAGCCCATGGAAAAGCTGAAAACCCAGCCATAGCCCAGGTATAGCCAGCTACAGCAGATAAGAGCAGGATACAGCAACAGAAGAAGGAATGCAAAAGAATAACAGAAAATGACCAGTAACACAGCTGCAACGAGGCTTTTATTTGCAAATCTGACAACTTAAAACTACCAGTCTTAGAAATTCAAGATGAAAATGCTGCTAATAGGCGAAGGTACATGGAAATGTATAAATAAAGTCACACCAGAACACCCTTCAGATGAGTGGATAGAGAAAGTTCAAAAAGCCCTATCTCTCTTAGCATAGAAGATGATCAAATCATACATATATGTAAGTGTGAAACTGCTAAATAAATGTGGGAAGGATTACAAAAGGTGCATGACAGAGCTAATCTTAGCAATAAAGTGTATTTGATTAGAACGCTTTACCAAACCAAGCTGATGAAAGGCCAAGATATGTAGAATTACATAAGGCACATCTTGGAAATGGTTGAACACCTGAGAAGTATAGAAGAAGAAATAAAAGATTTTAATGTGGGAGCACTATTGCCAGCGGCTTACCAGAAAGTTATGAAATTCTTGTCACAGCACTTGATGCACATCCATTGGAATATGTTAAGGGCACGCTTGTGGATGAATATAAGCGAAAAACAGAAAGCATTAATAGCGGCAGTGCTTCTATCGCAGAGTCTGCATTAAAGATGAAAAATATGAATAAAAACAGAAACATGTACCAAGAAACACGTTAAAGTTTTGTATGCAATAAACAAGGTCATTTAAAAGCAGATTGAAGAATTTGGAAAGCTAGAATACAAAACAAACTGAACAACAAAAGGCCAAAGGTGTGAAGGAAGATAAAAAATTTTCTTCAGATAAATAATATTTTTTTTATAGACTCAAATGTGACCAGCGCTATGGAGTATCTGCGTATAGTCATCAGGTGTAAGCTGCCACCAAACTACCCCTGGAGATCCAGAGGTCTAATTGATATATAAAAGTGATGTTGATATATGGCGCTACCTGCTCTGAAAAAGTGAATAAATATCGTGCTTTGCAATGTTTAGAAAAGTGTTGGCTACACTTAGTGGTCCACCTTAATCAATAAACTCAATAAATATATACAGTAAAACCTTGGATTGCGAGCATAATTCGTTCCGGAAATATGCTTGTAATCCAAAGCACTCATATCAAAGCGAATTTCCCCATAAGAAATAATGGAAACTCAGATGATTTGTTCCACAACCATTTATTCATAAGTCCTTCAGTTTATAGTCCATATATAAAGATTATAGCATTGCGATAGGTTATATAACCACAAAATGTCCATCCACAAATAGCCGCTTCCACAAGGGGATTAGAAGCAAAATCCAGCAGGAGCTACAGAGTATAAAAGAGAAGAGAGGTGCCTCTAAGTGTAGCAATATGGTTCCATTTAATGAAGGTACAACATTTAGCAACTCACATGGTTGATGAATAAAACAGGCACATCTAAGTATGCAGGCATCCAGGGTAAAGCTGTCCACATAGACTATCTTCTGCACCGCCGGCTGCCAGTCTGTAATCCTGACTGGGAAGACCACCCTGCAGTGAAGCGATCTGAAAGCGAGGGGCAGCATGGAAGGGATGACGTAGATGGCGGTGAAGAGGATGGTCTATGTGGACAGCTTTTGCCTGGATGCCTGCATCCTTAGATGTGCCTGTTCCAATCATCAACCATGTGAGTTGCTAAATGTACCTTCATTAAATTTAACCATGTTGCTACACTTAGAGGCGCCTCTCTTCTCTTTTATACTCAGCTGTGACTTGAGGCTACTTGTATATCAAGACATTGCTTGTATATCAAGTCAAAATATATTTGAAAATGTTGCTGGTCTTGCAAAGCGCTCTTAACCTCCCCCCGTCCGCGCTACAGCCTATATACGGCTGAAGCGCGGACTCGAATTTTCGGGAGGCCGTTTTTAAACGGCCTCCCAGTGACACGCCCCCAGCGCGCTCCCGCGAGCGCGCTGCGGGGAAAATCTGTGTCGGCCGTGTCCCTTGGACACGGCCGATCACAGATCGTGGTGAATGGCCAATCACAGCGGCCATTCACCACGTGATCTGGCCGTCCAATGAGCGATGATCTCATATGTAAACATATGAGATCATCTCTCATCGCCGGCGCTCCTTCCTCACACGGAGCCTGCAGTGTGAGGAAGGAGGGGGAGCCTCACAGCGCCGGGGACACACAGCAATGTAATCAGGGCACCGATCACCAGTGCCCTGATTACTGCAAGGTAAAAAAACAAACACAGTGCCCCCCCATCGGTGCCCACAGTGCCCGCCATCAGTGCCCCCCATCAATGCCCACAATCAGTGCCCATAGTGCTGCTAGTCAGTGCCCATCAGTGCCTGCTCATCTAGGCACTGATGAGCACTGACTGGCAGCACTATGGGCACTGAGTGTGGGCACTGATGGTGCTCCCTATCAGTGCCGCTCATCAGTGCCACCCGTCAGTGTCCAATGCCATCCGCCAGTGCCCATAAGTGCCGCCTCTCAGTGCCCATCAGTGCCGCCTCTCAGTGCCCAGCAGTGCCACCTGTCAGTGCCCAGCAGTGCCACCTCACAGTGCCGCCTCTCAGTGCCCAGCAGTGCCGCCTCTCAGTGCCTAGCAGTGCCGCCTATCAGTGCCCAGCAGTGCCGCCTATCAGTGCTCATCAGTGCCGCCTCTCAGTGCCGCCTCTCAGTGCCGCCTATCAGTGCTCATCAGTGCGGCATATTAGTACCTCCTCATCAGTGCCCATAAGTGCCACCTCATCAGTGCCCATAAGTGCCACCTCATCAGTGCCCATCAGTGCCGCCTCATCAGCGCACATCAGTGAAGGAGAAAAATTTATTTTCAAAATTTACTCGCAGAAAATAAGAAAAACTTTTTTTTTTTTTTCAAAATTTTTTGTCTTTATTCTTTTTTTTTGTAAAAAATAAAAAACCCAGAGATGATTAAATACCACCAAAAGAAAGCTCTATTTGTGTGAAAAAAATGATAAAAATTTCAAATGGGTACAGTGTAGCATGACCGCGCAATTGTCATTCAAAGTGTGACAGCGCTGAAAGCTGAAAATTGGCCTGGATGGGAAGGGTGTTTAAGGGCACAGAAGGCAAGTGGTTAAACCAAGTTACTCTCAAACCAAAGTTTTACTGTATATATAAGATCAATACACATATTCCTTATATATTCCAACAGTGTGTTAATTTTTTTTTTTTTTTTTTAAATAAAGTGCACCGTGCAAAGTAAACCAAAATACTGTGCAGATGATGATACCTTTGCAAAGTGCTGGGTGCTAGTGCAACAAAATAAGTCAGCGTATTTCACACTTTATTTGTAAGTGTGCTTGTTAGTGTTGATAGTACAGAGAAACGAGGGTACTATCAATAATATTGTGATGTCCTCTGTCCAGAGGATTTAGCCCCGGTTCACACTTGTGCGTGTGCCGGGTTCGCATGTAATGTCGGAGCGCACTGCTCCGACATTACATGCGATCAGCTGTGCGGTGCGAGTTTAGCCATACAAACTGTATGGCTAAATTCGCATCGCTCCCGCAGCAAACACGCACAGGAGGCATTTTTGCAGCCGCATCAGGATCGGATCGCACAGCGGTTCACACTTGTGCGATCCGATCCTGTGCGAACTGCACGATCGCACTGCGAAATGCGATCAAACTGGGGTGTCGTTAAGATTACATTGACACCCCCAGCGTATCGCATATGGCAGTGTGAACTGCCGGGGGTGCGTGTGCGATGCGGGAACAGGCTGCGAATTCGCAGCCTTCCCGCATCGCATATATGTGAACCGAGCCTCAAAGTGCTATTGTGCTGAGTAAATAATTATACACAAAGGTGATGGGAAATAAAGTATAAAACATGAGTAATGAGAAATAAAAAAGGTTAATAATAGTGGGGAGATTACTCCCAGTGCTCAGTGCCCAATCGTGAGTACCAGTTATTGCCAGTATGGAATGACCGGATTCGGTGAGGGTGTTGGTAGTGCCTATACCCGTGGCCCCCCACTAGGTACTGCACTCACCCCTCCGAATTCCCCTTTCAACAGGGGTGCTGGCTTTATATATAATCCTGGGTTGCTGGTTCCCACGATTCTTGGGCTTCCCTGGTGTCCGTGGCAGGATCGGCTGTGAGTCCCTTCCCTGGAGGTCCATGGGGTCTGGTGGGATCAGAGAACAAACAAGGGATCCCCCATGGTGTGGTATGCAAGGTTAAAGTAAAAAAAAAATGCAGTAAACTCACAATTGGATGTACGCTATTCAGCGGGGAAACGCCGGAACACTTCCACGTTCCACGATCCAAGCTCCCCTAACCGGAAGTGACGTTGACGCTGTAGAGATCGCGCACCAGTTTTATCCAGGAAATGATTTATGGATGGAGGGGAGCTAGACCAGGAGACAGCGGACTGTGCTGATGGTCTGGGTGGCTTTGTATACTGGTTTACAGGTCAGGTCTGCGGGAGCTGTGAGAGAAGTCAGCTACTCCATACGGCACCGGAACTGGAAGTCTTTTTTTTTTCTTTCTCACTGTTGTGTGATGGATAAAAAACACAGATTTCTATATTTCATTGAACCAGAAGAACACTGAAAAGAACACTGAAAACCATGATACGACATATTCCAACACTTTTCAGATGCATGTGAATAAATGTTAGAGGAATGTGGTCAAATGAGTCACTCAATACAATGCATGACCTTGTTCTACAGAAAAGAACAGTTACGTTTATGTCAGTATTGTACTATGGCATTTGGTGAGCTAAAATTGGAGATTATGGAACACCCATCCAGACAGGCTGCTGGGTAGATTTAGTGTTTGGCTTGCTCTGTAAACAGAGTCTGAAATTCTTTGGTCTAGTCTGTTCTGGCTCCACAGTCTGGGGATTTGATTTCCCCTGGCTCTGTTGAGAAACTTTCTAGAGCTCAGGGCAGAAAAAGTGGGGGTCCCCAGGCTGGTCTTTTGCCTTGCCCTAGCCAGTCTGTAGAAAGGTGTGTCTGGACAGTGGGTGGGAGGAAGGAAGTAGCCTGAAGCTCAGGGGGTTCTGTTCTTCTCCTGGAGGAAGGGGAACCATGTGGCTCTTCCCCTGGAGTAGTGGAAGGGCGTGTGCTTCAGGGGGGCTGCTAAGTCCTGAAGCCTTCTTGAACTGGCTGCTGGACTACTTATCTTTACCTGAAGCATTGGCTGCTGAACTGAAGGGAGAAAACGCTGCTCCAGGTGTGTGATGATAGCTTAGAGGTGGAATATCCCATAGAGTGCTAGCCCCGGAAAAGTGGAAAACTTGTAAGAAAAGAAACAGCCGCACATCCAGGAATTCCAATTGCCTTTAATTTCCAAAGCGATGACACCAACATAGGGTCCCACATACATCTTGTGCTTAATCATTACAATGACAACAACAGCCTATAGATCTTAAGTAGACCGCCCAAATAATTGCACAGCCCAATTAATCGCCTAAATTCAGCCTCAAAGAGCATCTGAATAGTGATTCAAATACAAAGTCAAACTGAAGGTCCAAGTTCTTGTGCATATCGTGAACTCTCCCATACACACAAAGACATGGACCAACAATCACATAGAAAATTGTATAACACCACCAATGAAAATATTGGAAAAAATAAATGTGAATACATACAACATAAAAAAAGAAAGAGAAAAGACCATAGTGAATGTAAAAACATCTATCTGGTATACGCACATATGTGCATGCAGATACATACCTCCACACACATAGATACATTTCACATGCCTATACAAAAGACATATACATAAAATCATTATTTCCTCCATGGAATAGACTATTCCCACCTTAAGGATGCATAAACAAATGTGTCCATGTACAGTATATGTACATCATGAAAAAACCATCTCCATTATAACGTCTATATGGAGACACGTGTTTCAATAAAATTGTAAAAAACATGTGGTAAATCATGTATACAGGTACCCACACGCCATAATGTCTGTTTTTAAGCAATGTGTCCACACAGGAGTACCAGGAGATATCAAAAATATAAACATAATAATCGATAAAGGATCTTTGATCATATAAAAATCCACAACAGAGGAGGGACCATTGCAGCACATAATCAGATCATATTGTATATTGTCTATATATAGACATGCATAAAGATGGAATATACATGTGTATATATATATATATATATATATATATATATATATATATATATAAGGCATCCATCCCAGTGTATGGAGGGGGGTCCCAGTGGGGCTTATTCATAAAAATGACTGACATCCCATTCGAAGTTGAGCCCGAGTGGGATGCGACTCTGCAGATGGAAGATCCAGAATACTTCCCTCCTACATAGGGATCACCCCCGCCTTGGCACCCTGACCTTTTCAATAACCTTGACCTGCATAGCTGTTTTGTTCCCATTGTGGCACCCATTGAAATGTTTGGCCACATTAGTAGACAGATTCTTCTCTATACTGTAAACATGTTGCTGGAACCGATCCCTAAGACATGGTTCTTCCAACATACTGCATTTTACAAATAGCACATGTAATTAAATAAATTATATAACTAGTGTTGCAACTAAAGAAGAACCCGATATCATACACGTTATGATTAACAGTGGACCGAAATGTAGTGCCATCCGGAATGGAGCTGCAACAGGAACATCCCACTGCCCCACATCTGTAGTTACCTTTACATTGTAGCCATGTGAATGATCGAGGGACTTAAGTGTGAAAAATGCTAGGAGCCAAAGAACCCCCCAAGGACGGGGCTCTACGTGAAACAATATTGACTCCTCCTTTCAAAATCTCTGAACAAATATCATCTGAGAACAGAATGGGCAGATGTCTATTAAAAATCTGTTTAATCGTGTTAAATTCACTGCTGAAGGGAGTAGAGAGTGTGAGTTGGTTACATTTATTAGTCTTCTGTCGAGTACCCTTCTTTATTAATTCACATCTATCTTTCCTTCTAGCTATGGTAAGTGCTCTATCCAGCATCATCCAGGGTATCCCCACTGCAAAAATCTCACATACAGAGACCGTGCCTCCCTTTCAAATTGTACATTATCACTACAGATATGTCTGATTCGTAAAAATTGGCCAACGGGGATACGCCTGATGGTAATCCTTGGATGGCCCGACTGAGCAAGTAAAAGGAAATTGCCTGAGAGGGGTTTCCTTTAGACAACACCTGTCAGACAAACATCCAAAAAACACATGGAATTATTCTCTGTGGTGCCAGTAAATGAGAGGTTTAAGCTGTTATTGTTAAGATGTGTAAGCATGAATGGCATAAGTTCCACTCCCTTATGGACAACCAGCAGGAGGTCGTCTATAAATCTAAGATAAACCATGATTTCTGTTCTGTAGGGATTCCCACCCCCAAAGATGTGGGACCGCTCCCACCGACCCATGTATAGGTCTTTGTCTTAATATTGTCCTGGTCAGCAGCTGCGAGTAAATGTGTGAACATCTTCTAGAGACAGTCTCCTCAGCAATATTGTGCTTGATGTTTTGGAGTATCTTTCACCCCATTTTCCTCCCCAGTTACAAGTTTTCAGCAATAAATCAGAAAAAAAAATACATCCCCTACTGTTCATTGAGCCGGAGTGAGTGACTATTGCTGTGTGCCTGGTTGCCTCTGCACTGTGTGGGGAAACTACCTGTCTAATCTTCAGCAGTTCCTTTGGGGGCAATACTACAAGTAAAACGTGTTAAAGAGTAGGGCTGAGCGAACACGGACTGTATTGTTTGGGATCGTACCGGACTTTTGGGTGTTCGGTAGCCCGGACACGGACCCGAACTTTTTACTGTATGTTCGGGATACAGTCCGTTGTTCGGTAATTTATTTCATGTTTTGACGCAGTTTTAATGGCGCAGTTTCAACAGCTACAGGGCAGCCAATCAACCAGCGTTTAACTAGTTTGCCCTTAGAAGCCATAACAGCCATGCCTACTAATGGCATGGCTGTGATTGGCCAGTGCAGCATGTGACCCAGCCTCTATATAAGCTGGAGTCACATAGCTCCGCACGTCACTCTGCTCTAACTACTGTAGGGAGAGGTTCCTGATGCTGCTGAGGGAGAGATAGGAGATTGTAGGGGCAGGCTGGAGATTGCTTTCAGGAAAAGAATAGGAAGAATCTTCTTTAATCAGACAGCGATCTACATCGATTTTATTGTGTGGGGGAGCAGTGAACAATATTTTTGCCCTGAACTGAGCCCAGTGAGGAGGAGGGAGAAAAAAAAAACTTTTATCATTCTGTTAGGTGGGCGGCCTGCAGCGTGTAGCGGCCATGTAATGCAAGCTCAGTGCATATGTGTCTGCTTAATCTGGATTTTAAAAAAAAAAATGTTTTTTCCTTCATATTTTACTGTGACTTACAGCATTTAGACACTGCTGTTCTAATCTGCTATTCAACAAGCACCAATTTAAGGGAAAATTATTTTTCAGTTTTTCATTCATACTTTACTGTGACACTGACATACAGCGTTTATACACTGCAGTTCTAATCTGCTATTCAAAAAGCACCAATTTAAGGGGACAATTACTTTTGAGTTTTTCATTCATACAGTGCCTTGCGAAAGTATTCGGCCCCCTTGAACTTTGCGACCTTTTGCCACATTTCAGGCTTCAAACATAAAGATATAAAACTGTATTTTTTTGTGAAGAATCAACAACAAGTGGAACACAATCATGAAGTGGAACAAAATTTATTGGATATTTCAAACTTTTTTAACAAATAAAAAAACTGAAAAATTGGGCGTGCAAAATTATTCAGCCCCCTTAAGTTAATACTTTGTAGCAACACCGTTTTCTGCAATTACAGCTGTAAGTCACTTGGGGTATGTCTCTATCAGTTTTGCACATCGAGAGACTGAAATTTTTGCCCATTCGTCCTTGCAAAACAGCTCGAGCTCAGTGAGGTTGGATGGAGAGCGTTTGTGAACAGCAGTTTTCAGTTCTTTCCACAGATTCTCGATTGGATTCAGGTCTGGACTTTGACTTGGCCATTCTAACACCTGGATATGTTTATTTGTGAACCATTCCATTGTAGATTTTGCTTTATGTTTTGGATCATTGTCTTGTTGGAAGACAAATCTCCATCCCAGTCTCAGGTCTTTTGCAGACTCCATCAGGTTTTCTTCCAGAATGGTCCTGTATTTGGCTCCATCCATCTTCCCATCAAATTTTAACCATCTTCCCTGTCCCTGCTGAAGAAAAGCAGGCCCAAACCATGATGCTGCCACCACCATGTTTGACAGTGGGGATGGTGTGTTCAGGGTGATGAGCTGTGTTGCTTTTACGCCAAACATAATGTTTTGCATTGTTGCCAAAAAGTTCAATTTTAGTTTCATCTGACCAGAGCACCTTTTTCCACATGTTTGGTGTGTCTCCCAGGTGGCTTGTGGCAAACTTTAAACGACACTTTTTATGGATATCTTTAAGAAATGGCTTTTTTCTTGCCACTCTTCCATAAAGGCCAGATTTGTGCAGTATACGACTGATTGTTGTCCTGTGGACAGAGTCTCCCACCTCAGCTGTAGATCTCTGCAGTTCATCCAGAGTGATCATGGGCCTCTTGGCGGCATCTCTGATCAGTCTTCTCCTTGTATGAGCTGAAAGTTTAGAGGGATGACCAGGTCTTCGTAGATTTGCAGTGGTCTGATACTCCTTCCATTTCAATATTATCGCTTGCACAGTGCTCCTTGGGATGTTTAAAGCTTGGGAAATCTTTTTGTATCCAAATCCAGCTTTAAACTTCTCCACAACATTATCTAGGACCTGCCTGGTGTGTTCCTTGTTCTTAATGATGCTCTCTGCGCTTTAAACGGACCTCTGAGACTATCACAGTGCAGGTGCATTTATATGGAGACTTGATTACACACAGGTGGATTCTATTTATCATCATTAGTCATTTAGGTCAACATTGGATCATTCAGAGATCCTCACTGAACTTCTGGAGAGAGTTTGCTGCACTGAAAGTAAAGGGGCTGAATAATTTTGCACGCCCAATTGTTCAGTTTTTTATTTGTTAACAAAATGTGAAATATCCAATAAATTTTGTTCCACTTCATGATTGTGTCCCACTTGTTGTTGATTCTTCACAAAAGATTACAGTTATATATCTTTATGTTTGAAGCCTGAAATGTGACAAAAGGTCGCAAAGTTCAAGGGGGCCGAATACTTTCGCAAGGCACTGTACTTTACTGTGACACTGACATACAGAGTTTAGACACTGCTGTTCTAATCTGCTATTCAAAAAGCACCAATTTAAGGGGACAAATATTTTTCAGTTTTTCATTCATACTTTACTGTGAGACTGACATACAGTGTTTAGACACTGCTGTTCTAATCTGCTCTTCAAAAATCACCAATTAAAAGGGAAAAATAAAAAATTTTCATTCAAAAAATTTTAATTTAAATTAAATTGCGGCCTACTCTGCATATGTTACTGTGAGATACACCCGTTGGATACTGTTGTTCTATTCCGCTTTTCAATAAAAACCCATTTAGGGAAAAAAAAAATTGCGGCCTAGTCTGCATATGTTACTGTGAGATACACCCGTTGGATACTGTTGTTCTATTCCGCTTTTCAATAAAAACCCATTTAGGGAAAAAAAAAAAATTGCAGCCTAGTCTGCATATGTTACTGTGAGATACACCCATTAGATACTGTTGTTCTATTCTGCTATTCAATAAACACCCATTTAGGGGAAGATCCTAAATTAGAGAAATATGAGGAGAAGGTCAAATAAGGAACGTGGCCTGGGTCGTGGTGCTGCTGGTGGAGCTCCTGTTGCAAGGAGAGGACGTGGTCGATCTGTGGCAGCTACACGCACAAGTGAAACACATTTCTCCAGTGTGAGTAGGCGACAGAACCTGCAGCAGTATTTGGCAGAGCCTAATGCGCCTCTACAAATGTTGAGGCCAGAACAAGTACAGGCGATAGTAGATTGGGTTGCTGACAGTGCCTCCAGTTCCTTCACATTGTCTCCCACCCAGTCTACTGCTGAAAGGTCAGAGTTGGCACCTGTAGCCGATGTCCATCAATCTTTCACCTCACCCCCTTGCAAATCAGCCATGCAGTCTGAACCCCAAGTCATGCAGCAGTCTCTTTTTCTTTTTGATGACTCTGTTAGCATGGTTTCCCAGGGCCATCCACCTAGCCCTGCCCCAGAAGTGGAAGAAATTGAGTGCACCAATGCCCAACCACTTATGTCTCAAGATGAGTACATGGGAGGACCATCGCAGCACGTCTCTGATGATGACGAAACACAGGTGCCAACTGCTGTGGAATTCCAAATTGTGGATACTGACAAGGAGGGTAGGGGTGAAGACTAGGTGGAAGAAGATGTGGAGGACGATGAGGTCCTTGACCCCACATGGAATGAACATCATGCAGGTGACCTGAGTAGTTTGGAGGAAGAGGCAGTGGTTACACAGAGCCACCAGCACAGCAGAAGAGGGAGCAGGGTTCAAAAGCGGAGCGGCCGTGCCCTAGACACTACGCCTGCTACTGCCCAACGCAGCAAGGGACCGAGCACACCAAAGCCAGCTCAAAGGAGTTCCCTAGTATGGCAGTTCTTCAGACAATGTGCTGATGACAGGACACGAGTGGTTAGCACGCTGTGCAATCAGAGCCTGAAGTGAGGCATAAACCTTCTCAACCTGAGCACAACCTGCATGACCAGGCATCTAAGTGCAAAGCACGAGCTGCAGTGGAGTAGACAAACCTCAAAAACCAAGAAAGGTCTCTAGCTCCTTCTGCTTCTTCTTCTGATGCAGTCTCGGCCTCTTCATCCACCTCTGTAGTGACAGTGGCAACTGCCACCCTGCAAACAGAGGATCTGCCAGCAACACCACCACCTGGGTCACCAACAACCATCTCCACAATGTCCCGTGGAAACGTTCAGCTTTCTATCTCCCAAACACTGGAGCGGAAGAGGAAGTACCCCCCTACACACCCGCGATCCCTGGACCTGAATGCCAGCATTTCCAAATTCTTGGCCTTTGAAATGCTGTCATTCTGTCTGGTGGAAATGCAAAGTTTTAAAAGCATTATGGCAGTGGCTGTCCCACAGTACGTCATGCCCAGCCACCACTATTTTCCCAGGCAAGCCATCCCTTCCCTGCACAACCAAGTGGGTGACACAATCAGGTGTGCACTGCGCAACGCCATCTGTGGCAAGGTCCACCTAACTACAGATACGTGGACCAGTAAGCATGGTCAGGGGCGTTATATCTCCCTAACTGCACACTGGATAAATGCAGCGGCGGCTGGGCCTGAGGCGGATAGCAGTTTGGTGCATGTCCTTCCACCACGGAGGATTGCAGGGCACTTCAGTTTGTCTCCTGTTCCTAACTCCTCCTACTCCGCTTTCTCATCCTCTACCGCCTCCTCATCCGGTCAGCGTAATACCTTCACCACCAACTTCAGCACAGCCATGGGTAAACGACAGCAGGCAGTTTTAAAATTTGCCTGTTTGGGGGAAAAACCCCACACCGCGTAGGAGTTGTGGAGGGGCATTGAACAGCAGAACAATGAGTGGTTGGTGCCAGTGAGCCTCAAGCCCGGCCTGGTGGTGTGCAATAATGGGCGAAATCTCGTAGCAGCTCTGGGCCTAGCCAGTTTGACACACATCCTATGCCTGGTGCTTGTGCTGAATTTGGTGGTGCAGAGGTTCCTTAGAAATTACCCCGATATGTCAGAGCTGCTGCAGAAAGTGCGGGCTGTCTGTGCGCACTTTCGGCGTTCTCACCCTGCTGCTGCTCCCCTGTCAGCGCTGCAGCGTAACTTCGGCCTTCCCGCTCACCGCCCCATATGTGACGTGCCCACAAGGTGGAACTCCACCTTGCAGATGCTGGAAAGACTGTGCGAGCAGCAGCAGGCCATAGTGGAGTTTCAGCTGCAGCACGCACACGTGAGTCACTCTGCGGAACAGCACCACTTCACCACCAATAACTGGGCCTCCGTGCGAGACCTGTGTGCCTTATTGCGCTGTTTCGAGTACTCCACCAACATGGCCAGTGCCGATGACGCCGTTGCCAGCTTAACTATCCCACTTCTATGCCTCCTTGAAAAAACGCTTTGGGCGATAATTAAAGAGGATGTGGCAGAGGAGGAGGAGGAGGAAGAGGTATCATTTCCAAGACTTTCAGGGCAGTCATTCACAAGTGGCTCCGAGGGTGGGTTCCTGCACCCACAAACGCCAGGTACACAATTGTCCAGCAGGGGCACAGTTCTGGAGGATGACAAGGATGAGGAGGAGGAGATGGAGGAGGAGATGGAACCATGTTCACAGCAGGGTGGCACCCAGGCCAGCTCATGACCATCACTGGTCCTTGGCTGGGGGGATACAGAGGACACAGACGATACACCTCCCACAGAGGACAGCTTTTCATTGTCTCTAGGCAGCCTGGCACACATGAGCTAATACATGCTGTAGTGTCTCCACAAAAACCGCTGAGTTTCTCACATTGTAACTTGTGCTGATTACTGGGTGGCCATGCTGCTGGATCCCCATTACAAGGACAACGTACAAACCTTAATTCCCTCACTGGAGCGTGATCGGAAGATGCGCGAGTACAAGCGTACGCTGGTAGACGCCCTGCTGGTGGCATTTTCACCTGACAGCGGGGGCACAGTGGAAGCACAAGGCCAAGGCAGAGGAGGAGGAAGAGGTCACCAACGCAGCCAGGGCACCACCAGCACCTCAGAAGGCAGGATTAGCATGGCCGAAATGTGGAAAAGCTTTGTCAGCACGCCACACCAAGCAGCAGCACCACCAGCTGATATGGAACGTCTTAGCAGGAGGCAGCATTTCACCAACATGTTGGAGCAGTATGTGTGCACACGCTTAGACGTACTGAATGACGGGTCTGCCCCGTTCAACTTCTTGGTCTCCAAATTGGGCACATGGCATGAGCTTGCCCTTGGAGGTGCTGGCCTGCCCTGCAGCCAGTGCATTATCTGAATGTGTATTTAGCACCAAAAAAACAATAAGGTGTAACCACCCTTCTCCTGCGCTTGGTATCCAGACCCCTCGACCACACACTTCACGGGACTGACAACTGGCTTCTCAGATGGCTCAAGTCTTGCTGCCCTTAACGGACTGGGGTAGTCCACTGGTACTAAAAGCAAAAGAGAACAAAAAAGGGCGCACCGACCTGGCGCATTATCCTCAATATAAGGCTTTATTAAATGACATAAAAATGGCTACTCACAGACGTAGATATAAGTAAGGCGTATCAAGCTGGATTGCTCGAAAGTCCGTGTTTGTCATCATGGACAATTATATGGACTAAACACGAACTTTCGAGCAATCCAGCTTGATACGCCTTACCTATATCTACGTCTGTGAGTAGCCATTTTTATGTCATTTAATAAAGCCTTATATTGAGGATAATGCGCCAGGTCGGTGCGCCCTTTTTTTGTTCTCTTTTGCTTTTGTGTATTTAGCACGGCTGGGGGCGTTATCACAGACAAGCGTAGCCGCCTGTCCAGAGCCAATGTGGACAAGCTCACGTTCATTAAAATGAACCAGGCATGGATCCCACAGGACTTGTCCGTACCTTGTGCAGAATAGACATTACCGGCCTTACCCAGCCATTGTTGTATTTTTGATCTTTCTCACTCTTTTGGGGTGTACCCCAATTTAAAAATAAATTGAAAATTAAAAACAAAAACCAGTGTTGGCTACCTCGTCCTCGTCCCCCTCCACCTCCGCTTCCACCTACACCGCCACATCCACCGCCACCTCAATCTCCTACTCCATATGGGCCTCGTCCTCCTAGATCAAGATGATTATTTTTTATTTTTATGTTTTTTTATGTTATTTCAAGTTATTTCCCTATCCACATTTGTTTGCAGAGCACTTCCCATGCTCTTAAGAAGATTTTGCTTCCATTTGCAGCCCTCTAGCCATTTCCATGTTTTTTTTAGAGCCATTTTAGTGCTCAAAAGTTTGGGTCACCCTTGACTTCAATGGGGTTCGGGATGGGGGTAAAGTTTGGGTTACGTTCGGGTCACGAACCAGGACTTTTTTTTTTCAAGTTCGACCAAACCAGCCGAACCCGGACATCCAGGTGTTCTCTCAACTCTATTAAAGAGTAATTAGGTGAATCACTATACCTGATTGTGAGACAAACTGTATCATGCAGATATCAGCCAGTACAAAGACCTTTATGTTTTCACATATTAAAATTTATTAAAGGATGTGCTGTGTTGTAAAATGCACAATAGGGATCTGTTGGCAGATTATATTAGAATGTCAAAAGAAAGTGACATTACAAATTCTGTATTATTTATGAATGTAGTGGATTTGTTGTTATGAGCCAGATTTACTGAGAATTTACTGAAAAACTGAAATATAGTCAAATTCAAAACTGTGCATTGTTTTAAATGTATCAAATATTACCTCTGCTTAGACAAAGTTTATTCATTTGAATCTGTAAACAGTTGTTAACAAACAAAACAAAATAGAGGAATATGCAGCTGGGATACCCACACTGTTTTCCATATAGAAGCTTTTTGCTTTTGAAAAAAATGTAAATCCTCCCCAATGATAAAAATGACAGATAATCAAGTGATCCTATACTTCTATTAATACAGCTTACCTTGATAACTTAAATTTGTCTCTAAGCATGTATAGTGCTTTACTAACAGCTATGGGCATTTGTCATGAGACTCCATTGTTTTAAATTCTCATCTTTCCCCTTATATCTACACAACAATGTTGTGTTGTCTGCAAAATCTGTATAAGATTCCTATTTTTTTATTTTTGTTTTATTTCGATTTTTATGTATCTTCTTCTGTTAGTTAAAATTTTCCATGCTATTTCTGTAGGTTATGTCAACCTGTCTACAAATAAATGATCAAACCTTTCTACATTATAAACACCACTGAATTACAAACTTCTTCACCGATTTCAGCAGCTTTCTCTTCTTCAGTAGCTCTCTCCATTTCTAAGGCTAATGTTCAAAGTATTGTCAAACAATGAGAAGCTGGGCACTGCCCTGGGGGACATATACCAATGCAAAAATAAAGTTTAAAAATACTATTGGGCATGAAGCAGCTCTTTTACTAAGGCTTAAAATGAAACAAAAAAATACATAATTTCCTTTAATTATCATGCTTGAGGGTGCACTAAATGGTATCATTAGTAGTAATTAGCACAGATTCATGAAGAATTGTTCTTGCCAGACCAATCTATTAGCCTTCTATGAAGAAGTGAGCTGCCACCTAGATAAAGGAATTCCTGTGGATGTGGTGTATCTGGATTTTGCAAAGGCATTTGATACAGTTCCCCACAAACGTTTACTGTACAAACCGAGGTCTGTCAGCATGGGCCATAGGGTGAGTACCTGGATTGAAAGCTGGCTACAGGAGCGGGTCCAATGGGGGGTGATAAATAGTAAGTACTCGGCGTGGTCCGGTTTGGTAAGCGGAGTCCCCCAAGGATCTGTCCTGGGACCAATTCTATTTAATTTGTTCATTTATAATATAGGGGATGGGATAAATAGCTCAATTTCAGTATTTGCAGACAATACAAAGTTAAGCAAAGCAATAACTTTTACACAGGATGAGGAAACCTTACAAGAAGACCTCAATAAAATAATGGGGTGGACAACTACATGGCAAATGATGTTTAATGTTGAAAAATGTAAACTAATGCATCTGGGTGAAAAAAATGTGAACGTGAGTTACTCACTAGGGGGAGAACCTCTGGGCAAATATAGGATGGAAAAGGACCTGGGGGTCCTAGTAGATGACAGGCTTAGCAATTGCATGCAATGCCAAGCTGCTGCAAGCAAGGCAAACAGAATAATAAATAAAAAGGGGATCCACTCCAGAGATAAACAATAATCCTCCCACACTACAAGACTCTGGTCCGGCCGCATCTTGACAAAAAAAAAAACACTTTCTTCATCCATAATTTATGCTTGGCATATTTTATAATGAAAACTATATGCATTATATCGTCAATCATGCAATTTCATACCACTTGTCACTGTAACAATTCTGTATACCTGATGTACCTACATACTGTTTTATGTAGTTTGGTCTACACCCATTTCTTCATTAAAATCAATAAAAAATAATGGAAACATAACTTATTAATGTAGTTATGTTATTATCAAAATAATGAAATGTTTTTTAAATGCTCATGTAAATATTTGAATTTGACTTGGTTTTGGGTTCTTCCAATCTCCTTTACAGCAGCACTCAGACTGGGATGAATCAGGGCAGAACTAGCAGACGGTTAGATGTGCTGACAGTAACTAACAATGAGAGAGCTGAGAGATAGAGAGGTTAGCTTATGTGGCTCAGTTACTGTCCAACCACATCCTGGTGGTGAGGAGGTGATCATGCTTTAATGCTTAACTTCAGAAGAGAGATATTAGGCTACCAGGCTGATTATGCTGTATGGTAGGGTTGTATTAATTTCAGGAGTTAATGGATAGAAATATAATTTATTTTGGCACATGAAAAAAGCTCTCATATTTGTATTTCAGTGTATTTATCTGTTTGTTTAGAAAAACTGTTTTGCATGTATTACACCAACTCATACCTTCTGGAGGAACCATTCCTAACTTAATATATAAAACACAAAATATATTCAATTTATCAATATCTTCTTTTGTCATTACTTCCCTTTATATATATATATATATATGTATATATATATATATATATATATATATATATATATATATATATATATATAGCTTAAAAATCAATGTATTTTTAACAGTATATGATATACTCTTTTGTATGCTGGAGATTTTCTATAACATGTTATAATAATAAGGATTCTTTATATGTATTGTTACAGCACTGTTATTTCGAGATCCCAGGTCCTGATGAAGCGTGTTTCCCACAAAACGTGCTGACTCAAGGCCATTTGTACTGCAACATCAAGTGGCTATTTTGAATGTCTTTTTTTTTAAAGATGATTTAACCACTTTAAGATCGGAAGGATTTGCCCCCTTCCTGACCAGGGCCTATTTTGCGATTCGGCACTGCGTTTCTTTAACGGTACGTTGTACTCAAATAAAATTGATGTCCTGTTTTTCCCACAAATAGAGCTTTCTTTTGGTGGTATTTGATCACCTGTGCTATTTAAAAATTATTTTTTGCGCTATAATAAAAAAAAAAGCGACAATTTGGAAAAAAAATATATATATTTTTCACATTCTGCTATATGACATTCTCAAAAAAAAAATTAAAAATCAAAATGTGTTAACATTTTAGGCCAATTTGTTTTCTGCTACATATTTTTGGCAAAAAAAAAATCGCAATAAGCGTATTTTGATTGGTTTGCGCAAAATTTGTCGCGTCTACTACCTACGGGAAAGATGTATGTCATTTTTATTGTTTTTTTTTTTACTAGTAATGGCGGCAATCTGCGATTTTTGGGGGACTGCGACATTGCGGCAGACAGATCAGACCCCTGACTGACATTTTTGACTTTTGGGGGGACCAGTGACATTACTACAGTAATCAGTGCTAAAAATATGCCCTGTTGCTGTAATAATGACAATGGCATGAAGGGGTTAACATTATGGTTGATCAAGGGGTCAAATGTGAGCCTAGGGGAGTGATTCTAACTGTGGGGGGGCGTGGCTTCTGAAATGACCATAGAGACATGTGATCCTATATAGAAGGATTACATGGACTCTATGATCATTCCAGGGAGAAGAACGGTCAGCTGTGTTTACAACAGCCAACCATCCTTCTCTCTCAGCGGGGAGCGATCGCGGGTGTCAGGCAGCAATCGGAGCCACCTGACAAGTGCATCCACTTCCCCGCTTACAATCGCTTTCCCCCTAGACTCCCAAAAGCGACCGACGTACAGCTACGGCAATTCGCCTGGGAGTGGCTGCCTGCCGCCGTATAACTGTGGCAGGTGGTTGGCAACAGGTTAATATGTCAAAGTAAAGCAGTATATTTTATTTCATTTGTATTTCCTGCTTATATTATATTTTCAATACATTTTGGATTTTGTCCTTTATCTGTTTGTCTAGAATCCAGTTTTAAGCTGCTGAGTAGTGATATACATGCACATCACTGCTGCATGTTTTGTCTTGAAGCAAGAAATTCAAGTAACCCTAATTAATGTAGAGATTTAATGATCATAAGGCTGAACTGAAAATGTTTTTTCCTCCTTTGTAATGACAGTACCATGTTAGGCTGTTTTATTTCATACAGTAAATGGACATATCCTCATGTAGCTGGACAGCAAAAATACATCAAAGATAAAAGCATTATTTCAGCCTATATTGCCAAATTATACTACAGTCTAAACACAAGAGAAGATGATCACAGATAACATTTAGACAGTGAAAAAACACAGAGTTTTACAGATAAATGGCAGATGGAACTGTATGTATGCTTAACTTCTATTATTTACTTTGGTACCACATAATAGCAAAATATGACCGAAATAATCTAGAAGTAGTTGGCTGTTTAAAAGGAAAAGCACCCAGAGATTATCTCCGACAAAATATAAAATAAACATACTGCACAGTATCAGGGTGCAGCTATCAGCAAAGGAAGAATGTCTTAAGGTGCTATTACAATTTTGCTGTACTAAAACATTTTTAATTATTTTCACTAATAGAATCAAGCCATATTAAATATTTACGTTTTAGGCAGAATCAGGTGGTCTGTGTCACTCACATAGGGAAATTCACAGGGTTGATCTACCAACATCAATTTCTGTGTCCGTTCCTACCCCACCTTGGGGTTTTACTCCTTCCACCATTGCAAGGTATTCCCACTGTGGCATTCTCTGAAATATCAAATACATCCATTCCCTGCTGAACTGAAAGTGGTTGTAAACGCTTACATTTAGCCACTAAAGTGACTAAGCTCAAGCTATGCACTAAGATTAAACAAATCCTCCTGCATAACATATACCTGTTTATGTACAACCCTCTCTTCTCTACAGCATTTAAAGTAAAGAATTTACACAGCATTTCAGTCAGCGGGTAGGGAACTGATGACACACACTTCGCAGCATGGAGCAGTGAACTGAGTGTAATCTGAGATCTGAGCGGAGGGAATGGACAAAGCGCCCTATACATAGTCTATTAGGGGAACATGCACAGCTGAGGATGTCAATCACCTGCTAGAAGGATATACCCTGTTCATTTTTTAATTTCAGAGGTTTACAATCACTTTAAAAAAAGATAGGTTGTGCAAACCTGTAAAACCTGTAAGTTCTCATGAAAAGAGTCAAGCTGAACACATAAGATCTCCACACACGCATGTGTTATTGTCAGGTCACCTGTGGCCAGGTGACAACTGCACCCTGTTGGGGACAGGGGTGCACCACAAGGTAGTGAACCCAATAGCTGACTGCTGCGGATGAACAGGAAACCTGAGCCCAAGATTCCCCAGGGCGTGGAGTCTAGGGCCCAGCAGGTGTCCAGCAGAGCCTCTAATGGTGAGGATGGCCTTCACTGCAGCTGAACCTAGGTCGCAGCCCCTGGAGTCCCCCAGGTCACGCTCCATAGGAAGAGAGGGGAAGCAGCCACTCAGGACACAAAGGATAGTGATGGGTCAGCCAAGGTCGGGGCAAACAGGCAGACGAGGGTAACCAAGAGACAGGCCAAAGGTCAGGGTCACAGGCAAACAGGAGTAGTCGGAGATGAGCCAAAGATCAGTACATAGCAAGGTAGACATAGCACACAGCAGACAGGAACACAAGCTAACAAACAAAGTTGAACACCAAAGCAGACCTGCAGTGCACTAGTTAATATAGACTTCCTGGAATGGCCTGGGGTGGAGCCATACAGGGAGGAGAGACGATAAAAGGCAGCCAGAAAGAGAGTCAGGCCTCTAATGGAGACATGGAGGAGAAGGTAAGCTGCCGGACACAATTGCATGTCCATGACAGTACCCTCCCTCTTACGAGGCCTCCCCCTTCCCTGCCTGGGTCCGGGTTTAGAGGGAAACTTAAGATGAAAGTTTTTAAACAGACGAGGTGCAAAGACCTCCGATGCAGGGACCAAAGACCTCTCCTCAGGGCCAAAGCCTTTCCAATGAACAAGGTACAGAAGAACGCCTCTACAGAGTCGGGAATCCAGAACTTGACTGACCTCGTGTTCCTGATTATCCTCAGAGACCGGTGCCATGGTAGGGAGAGGACGAGAGAACTTATTGAGGACTAAAGGCTTCAGAAGGGCAATAGCGATTCTGAGGCTTTTGGGAATCTGAAGTTTGAAACAAACCGGATTCAGTTAAGAAGTTATAGTGTATGGACAAATGAATCTTGGAGCACACTTCAGAGAAGGAACTCGAAGCTTGTTGTTCCTTGTGGAGAGCCACACTTTGTCCCCTGGCTGAAGAGAAGGCGGTTTCCGCCTTTGAATTTGTCGGCAGCTGCCCGGAGGGAATCATGGACGTCACTCCAGATAGAATTGAAGGACTTCTGAGCTGAAGCCAAAGCTGGAATATCTGGAGAACAGATCATGGGAAGCAGAAGCTGAGGATGTCTTCCATAAACTGAGAAAAAGGGTGTTTTCTGCGAACTGGTATTTACGTGATTGTTATGAGAAAATTCCACCCACGGAAGTAGAGAGGACCAATCGTCATGATGAGTGGAGACTAAGGTGCAAAGAAAACCCCCCTCTAACTCCTGATTGACCCTCTCCGTCTGCCCATTGGATTGAGGATGGTAAGAAGAGGAAAAATCCAAGGCAATATTGAGGGATTTACAAAAGGCTCTCCAGAAACTAGACGTAAATTGAACGCCCCTGTCGGAAACAATATGAGAAGGAACCCCTTGGAGGCGGAAAATTTCTCGAATAAAAATGGGAACCAAGGCAGGACCAGAAGGAAGACCAGGAAGGGGAACAAAATGAGCCATCTTGGAAAACCAATAGACTACCACCCAAATGACCGTATTACCGTCAGACGATGGGAGATTGGTGATTAAATCCATGGCAATATGAGCCCAGGGCTCCTTAGGAATGGGCAAGGGCATGAGGAGACCAGCAGGAGCTTGTGTGGAGGATTTAGACTGAGCACAGACATGATAAGCCATGACATAGTCTTTGACCTCCGAGCGGAGATTAGGCCACCAGTAGTGACGGCTGATGAGTAAGAAGGACCGGAAAAATACAGCGTGGCCCGCCACCTTGGAATCATGTCCCCAACGAAGGATCTTAGCTCTTAGCTCAGTGGGGACAAAGGTCTTACCAGGAGGAATTTTTTAGTCCAGGGTGGTAGAATGGGCAACAATGCATGAAGTTGGGATAATCGGCTCAGGTTCAGGAGTGGACTCCTTGTCCAAAGTGTCAAAGGACCTAGAAAGCACATCAGCCCAACCGTTGCAGGAACCAGGTTTGTATGTAATCGTGAAATTAAGACGAGAAAATAAGAGACTCCACCTGGCATGTCTGTGATTCAGACGTTTAGCATTCTGTAGGTACTGTAAATTCTTGTGATCGGTGAAGATCGTTATGGAGTGAGGAGAACCCTCCAAAAGATGACGCCACTCTTCTATTGCCAATTTGATTGCGAGAAGTTCCCGGTCGCCGAACGCATAGTTCCTCTCTGCCTGGGAAATTTTTTTGGAAAAGAACGCACATGGTTGACGTCTCTTCTCAAAGAGTTGAAGAAGCACAGCTCCCACCCCCACTGAAGAAGCGTCCACTTCAATAAAGAATGCATCCCCAGGATTAGGTCTCCTCAAGAGACAAAGGCCTGTTTCAGATCGTGAGACGCAGCGACAGCTTCAGGGGGCCAGACTTTGGCATTAGCACCCTTCTTGGTCAAAGTGATAATAGGCACGCAAATGGAAGAGTAATTCCTTATAAACTGCCTATAATAATTTGTGAAGCCAAAAAAGCACTGTGTGGCCTTAAGGCTAGCAGGGAGAGGCCAGTTGGTAATGGCTAAGACCTTCCCAGGATCCATACGAAGACCCAAACTTGAAACAAAGTACCCTAGAAATAGGACCTCAGAACATTCAAAGGAACATTTCTCCAGCTTGGCATAGAGATTATTTTCTCTAAGGCGCTGGAGTACAGTGCGGACATGGTTTCTGTGGACACGCAGATTTTCCGAAAAGATAAGAATGTCATCCAGATAGATAACAACAAACTGGTACAACAGGTCCCTAAAGATTTCATTAACAAAGTTTTCTCGAATTCGAATGAGATTGTACACTCCTCTGAGATCCAACTTGGTGAAAATGGAGGCACCCTTCATCTATCGAATAGCTCAGATATTAAGGGTAAGGGGTATTGATTCTTAATAGTAACAGCGTTTAAGCCTTGATAATCAATGCAGGGTCTCAAGGTACCATCCTTCTTGGTGACAAAAAAGAACCCTGCTCCTGCAGGCGATGAGGATTTCCAGATGAAACCTCTCTCAAGATTCTCTGCGACATACTCAGACATGGCCTGGGTCTCTGGAATGGACAAAGCTTAGGTACGGCCCCTGGGCAGAGTTGCCCCGGAAACAAGGTCAATGGCACAGTCAAAAGACCTGTGGGGAGGAAGCACTTCAGCTGATTTCTTACAGAACACATCCTGGTAATCGCTGTATGCAGTGGGAAGATCAGAAGATACTAATATGGTAGCAACCAGAAGTCTCTCCTTTGGGGTCACCTTGGAAAGACATGACGAGAAACATGAGGGACCCCAAGCCAGGATCTGCCCAGTCCACATGGGGAGAGTGGAGCTGTAGCCAAGGAAGGCCCAATACAATGGGGGTAGAGGCTTTGGTTAGGATGAGAAAGGATATGCACTCCTGGTGGAGAATCCCTACCGACATTCTAATAGGTAGTGTCTGGAAGCAAATAGGGCCCCCTATAGACTTCCTGGAATGGCCTGGAGTGGAGCCATACAGGGAGGAGAGACGATAACAGGCAGGCAGAAAGAGAGTCAGGCCTCTAATGGAGACATGGAGGAGAAGGTAAGCTGCTGGACACTATTGCATGTCCATGACAGTTACGACATGGGTCAATGGTATTCCTCAAGTAATTATTCAGTTCTAGCATGCTGATACATGTTCTTCCTGGATATGTGTAGTAGCACATAACAGCCAAAGAGATCTTTTTAATTCAAATCCTTCTGATTAGTCCTTAAGTGAAGTAAGCTGTTAGCTTTTTCAGTTCATATTATTATTCTTTATTATCACTTATTTTGATCTGTTATTTGGTGCAATCTAGTATGGTCTGTGACACTCCACAGTAAATTGAACTATTTCATGGAGGCATGTAAATAGTTTGTAGTTTATGTGATACCATGTATTAGGGTTATAATAATAATGTAAGAAAAGCCCAGTACTATGTATGGAGTTGGGTAGCCTGAAGCCTAATTCAACATTTAAAGTGTCATTAAACCCAGGATATGAAAAACTCTGATTACATGCTTTATAACAGTGTGCATACTCACAAAGTCAATAAAGCTTTCATTTTTTTATAAATATACCTGGTGTATGGTGCCTTCAGCTGTCCCTCTCATCTTCTCTGTGTCCCCACTGCAGTCTGAGATTGTGTAGACCAGATGGATGGCGTCCTCTACTGAGCATTAGGGATGATCAAACTTTTGAAAAGTTCGGTTCGGCCAGAACACCCGAATTTCCTGAAAGTTCGGTTCGGATTCCAGAACCCCATTGAAATCAATGGGACCCGAACTTCTGGAATCAAAAACACAATTTTGAAGCCCTAAAACCCAATAAATGCCCCTAAAAAGTGCCTAGGGTTCTGGGTCATGCCCCAGGGACTATTAATCACACAAAAAAAAGTTCTTAAAAATTGTCGTTTTTGATAGAGAGCCAATTATTAAAAAAATTATTGAAAAAAAAAAATAGATTTCTTTGGATTTAGTGTCTGGGGGGGTCTAAAAAGTGTACCTGTGAAGTTTCAGCTCTGTAGCATGTGCAGAACCAGAAAAAAACAGATTATTTTTCTTAGAATTTCAGTAGCGCAGGGATGGTGTTACCCTCCTTTCACACCTGGGCGTTTTTGTTTCAGGCATTTTTCAGGCGTTTTTTGGGCGTTTGGAGGCAGGCATGACATCTGAACTTCTGTATAGGGGTATATATATATATATATATATATATATATATATATATATATATATATATATACACATATACATATACTGTACATAAAAAAGTACAGTAAAAACGAAGGAAAGGGCACTGGGGGGCATACTAATGTGAATTTATTTTATTTTGCAATGTATCAGTGTGTTTTACTTTTTGATATATATATATATATATATATATATATATATATATATATATATATGTGTGTGTGTGTGTGTGTATATATATATATATATATATATATATATATATACATATACATATACATATACATACACATATATATATATATATATACATGTATACCCCTAACACAAAATCTGCATAGTGGGGTCACCCTGACATGGCAGAGTTCGGTCACCCTGGTATGGCAGGCAGAGTCAGCTAAACTACACTATGGTCACCCTGACATGGAAGAGTTCGGTCACCCTGGTATGGCAGCCTCAGGCAGAGTCAGCTAAACTACACTATGGTCACCCTGACATGGAAGAGTTCGGTCACCCTGGTATGGCAGCCTCAGGCAGAGTCAGCTAAACTGCACTATGGTCACCCTGACATGGCAGTGTCAGGTCGCCTAAACTACACTACGGTCACCCTGACACTTAAAGGTATCCCTACAGAAACTAGATTATTGAATATAACTATAGTGGTATATAATACCCTAACTACACTGCATATCCCTTTCCTCACACTAAAAGAACAGCTCCATACAGCAGGAGTAACACAAATGCTTCCACTCTCTTCCACAGCCCATGTATTACAGTGCTAGAGTTTTGGCGGGGCTATGTCATATACTGGGGGGCGTATGGGGGGCGTATTCACTCCTGATTGGCCTCTGGACCCCGTAGTCACTCCAATCACATTTTACTGATGTTTCTGGGCCAATTACGGGCTTTTAAAGCCCAGTTCCTGTCCCATTGCATTTTGGGCGGTTCTGGTGGCCGAATTCCGAACTTCTACCACAAAAAGTTTGGAATTCGGCCTAACTTCGAACAGCCAATGTTCAGGTCGAACCGAACCGTTCGATCATCCCTACTGAGCATGCTTTTATTACAGCTCCCTTCTAAACTCTTCATTTCCTCAAGCTCA
The DNA here is from genome assembly GCF_965119305.1 of Pelophylax lessonae. Lineage (NCBI taxonomy): Eukaryota > Metazoa > Chordata > Amphibia > Anura > Ranidae > Pelophylax > Pelophylax lessonae. The sequence continues at coordinate 218,042,829 of NC_138776.1, read as the reverse complement.
CATGACTATAGAGTCACACATGTGGGAATATACACAGTGGTAAATGACACTCCCCTCCCTCCTCCTCCATGTTCTCCTAATCCTAAACACTATGGGGTGGGATATAGTGTGCTGATTGATTTAATTCATTAGGAAAAATAAAAAAACATAGTTTTATTTTAAATCAGTATTAATTATATTAAATGTAATTGCTAATACCTGTAAAGTAAAGAAAAGAGCCTTGGATGCAGATTCAAAGTGAACATAATGAAAGCTAGTGCCATCTTTGGCTCTGCCGACACCATGTTGATGCTTAAAAAAAAATACATATTTATCTGTATCTGTTTTGTAGGCATATATTGTTTGCATTCTGCTAATAAATCTTGATTAAACAAAAAAAAAAATACATATTTGATGTTAAATAAAGGTCGATAGGGAGCTATAAAAATTTTTTTTGTTTAATATTTATAATTTAGTTTGAATTGCTTTTCCAAAACAATTATTTGTTTAGTCACGTGACGCAGCACCAATCAGGGCTGGCCAGACACAGACTCACACTTTAAAGAGCTGTTACGGAACCATGAACCAGACGTACAACAACAGATAAGTGAAAATAGAAAGCTTTATTGAAAAACAAGCTGTAAAGCAAAAGTCCAAACGGATGGCGAAACTGGTGCAGAGTCTTTACGAAGCCAGGGGTCAGGAACCAGCAGGGTAGTCAGACGAAGGCAGGATCAGGAACCAGCAGGGTAGTCAGACGAAGCCAGGATCAGGAACCAGCAGGGTAGTCAGACGAAGCCAGGAACAGGAACCAGAAGCAGCAGCAGTCTTGGAAGCATGTGAACACAGGAGGACCAAGCAGGGAACTGAAGCCACAGACCTCCTATATATATATATGAGCTAGGCATCCAGCTCCTCCCAGTGGGAAGGAGGAGCCGCAGGGTGGGAGGCTACAAGAAACCCAGAAACCAAGATGGCCACCAGCACATGTCAAACGAAGGAGAACAGCAAGAAGGTAAGACCATGACAGTACCTCCCCCTCAAGGGCCCCTCCTCCGCGGAGTAAGGAACGGTTTCTGAGGGAAGCGTGCGTGGAAGGCTCGGAGCAAGGCAGGAGCATGGACATCTGCGGAGGGAACCCAGGAACGCTCCTCTGGACCATAACCACGCCAATGAACCAAAAACTGCACCCGACCGCGGACCAGGCGTGAGTCCAGGATATTGCTCACCTCATACTCCTCACGATTGCCCACTCGGACCGGACGAGGCCGAGGAACCGAGGAAGTGAAACGATTACACACCAGTGGCTTCAACAGGGAGACATGAAACACATTGGAGATCCGCATGCCAGGAGGAAGCGCAAGGGCATAGGCTACCGGGTTTACCCTGCGAAGCACTCGGAAGGGACCAACAAAGCGAGGTGCCAGCTTGGGAGTGGGCACTCGAAGGTTGAGGTTGCGGGTGAACAACCATACACGGTCTCCGACCTGGTAGGAAGGAGCAGGCGCTCATCTGCGATCAGCCTGGAGTCTCTGGCGCTGCGCAGAGACCTCAAGGGACCTCTGGATCTGTACCCAAGAAGCACGTAGGACGGAAAGGTGATCCTCCACAGCCGGAATATCCTGGGGAGAGAATACCTCCGGTAACACGGCAGGTTGGAACCCATAGTTGGCCATGAAGGGAGACGTCCCAGAGGAAGAGTTCACCGCCGTGTTCCTGGCAAACTCAGCCCAAGGCAGGAGGTCAACCCAATTGTCTTGGTGATCGGAGACATAGCAACGAAGGAATTGCTCCAAGGCCTGATTGGATCGTTCTGCGGCCCCATTGGACTGAGGGTGGTAGGCCGAGGAGAAGGAGAGATGAATCCCCAACTGGGAGCAAAAGGCGCGCCAGAACCTGGACACGAACTGACTCCCCCGATCCGACACAATCTCCTTGGGCAAACCGTGCAACCGGAAGACCTCCCTGGCAAAAATCGTGGCCAACTCCTGTGCAGAGGGTAACTTCTTGAGAGGGACACAGTGGCACATTTATGAAAACCGATCCACAATCGTGAGAATGACCGTATGGCCTCGGGATGCAGGAAGGTCCACAATGAAATCCATCCCCAGGTGTGACCATGGGCGCTCCCCGGTGGCTAAGGGTTGCAGAAGGCCCAACGGAAGGTGCCGAGGAGACTTACTCTGGGCACAAACGGAGCATGCCGCTACATATGCGGCGATGTCGGAACGTAGGGAAGGCCACCAGAACAGACGTGAAACAGCCCAGGACAGCTGATTCTTTCCAGGATGCCCCGCGGTCTTGGAGTTATGGTAGGTTCGCAACAACCGAGTGCGCAACTCCTCAGGCACAAAACATCTGCCGTTGGGTCTCCCAGAGGGAGCACCAGATTGAGCCGCCAAAATCTGCTCACCCAGGGGAGAGGTCAGGCTGGTGCGAATGGCGGCCAGGATCTGATTCGGAGGTATGACTGAAGTCGGAATCGACTCCTCCCTGGACAGGTCGGAGTACTGCCGTGATAAGGCATCCGCCCTGATGTTCTTGGAACCGGGTAGGTAGGAGACCACGTAATTAAAACGTGACAAGAACAGAGCCCATCTGGCCTGACGTGGTGTCAACCTCTTGGCCTCAGAGAGGTAGGTCAGATTCTTGTGGTCCGTCAGGATGAGGACCGGAACCACCGAACCCTCGAGCAAGTGCCTCCATTCTTTAAGAGCCTGCACGATGGCCAATAACTCCCTGTCACCAATCTGGTAGTTGCACTCCGCGGAAGACAGTTTCCGGGAGTAAAACCCACAGGGAAGCAGAGGACCCTCTGGTGTTCTACGCTGAGACAGAAGGGCGCCTACTCCCGTCTCAGACGCGTCCACCTCGAGGACAAAGGGCAACCCAGGGTTGGGATGCGACAGAATCGGAGCTGACACAAAGGCGGACTTTAGAGCCTCAAAAGCTCGGATGGCCTCGGGCGGCCAGACCTGGGAATTACTGCCCTTCCTGGTCAGATCCGTGAGAGGCTTGGCTAGCATGGAAAAGTCCCTGATGAACTTCCGATAATAATTGGCGAAGCCCAAAAAGCGCTGCAGGGAGCGAAGACCACTGGGCTGGGGCCACTGTAAGACAGCCGAAACCTTCTCAGGATCCATGGAGAACCCCTCAGCGGAAATGATGTAACCTAAGAAGGTTACCTGGGATCGGTGAAATTCGCATTTCTCAAGCTTACCGAACAGCTTGTTCTCTCGTAACCGTTGCAACACTCGTTTGACATCCAGAATGTGGGTCTCCAAGGACTCAGAATATACCAAGATGTCATCCAAATAGACCACCACACACTGCTGCAACAGGTCACGGAAAACATCGTTGATGAATTCCTGAAAGACTGCGGGCGCATTGCACAGCCCAAAGGGCATAACCAAGGATTCATAATGACCGGTCCTGGTGTTAAACGCGGTCTTCCACTCATTGCCCGCCTTGATCCTTACGAGGTTATATGCCGCCCTCAGGTCGAGTTTGGTAAAGACCGTGGCCCCTTTAAGGCGATCGAACAGCTCGGAAATCAAGGGTATCGGGTAAGCGTTCTTGATCGTGATGCGATTGAGACCCCTGTAATCGATGCAAGGCCTCAACTCACCGCCCTTCTTTTTCACAAAGAAAAATCCAGCCCCTGCCGGGGACGAGGATTTGCGAATGTGTCCGCGTGAAAGCTCCTCCCTCACGTACTCCTCCATGGCCTCATTCTCCGCTACCGACAGTGGATAGACTTTGCCACGAGGAGGAACGGCACCAGATTGTAACTCGATGGCACAATCGTATGGGCGGTGCGGAGGTAGGGCAACCGCGCGCACCTTATCGAATACATCCCGGTACTCCTCGTATTCAGGGGGCAACAGAGAGTCCGAGGAAGTACACAGCAACTTGACAGGCCCATGGATGCAACTAGCCCCACACTGCGGTGACCACGAGAGGATCTCGGCCGATCTCCAATCAAAAATCGGATTATGCTTCTGGAGCCAGGGGTACCCCAAGACCACCGAGTAGTGTGGAGACTAAATAACCTGGAAGCAGACCGACTCTCTGTGAACGGCACCAATGGCTAACCCCACTGGAAGGGTCTCATGAGTCACGTGTGGCGGCAGAAGGGGTCTGCCGTCTATCGCCTCAAGAGCCAGAGGAGAACCTCGGGCCTGCAGAGGAATGGAATTGGCGGCAGCGAACACACTATCAATGAACAAACCACCAGCACCAGAGTCCACCAACGCCTGGGTCGTCACCGAGCCCCCGACCCAGGAGAGGACAACAGTGAGCAGTGGTTTGTCAACACGGGAAACCGGGGACGAGGAGACTCCACCCAAGATCTGCCCCCGACAGGTTCTCAGGTGCGAGCGTTTTCCCGGACGGTTCGGACATGCCAACCGAAAATGCCCACCGAGACCACAGTACATGCATCGGCCCTCGCGTCTCCGGAGTACCCTCTCCCCCTCGGACAGGCGAGCAAACCCCAGCTGCATGGGTTCACCCCCAGACAAGTCATCCCCAGGAGGCGTGGGAGGAGAGGGAGGCACGGGTGGGACAACAAAGGTAGGCGCCAATCTGTTAGGAGGCCTCCGCAGACTCTCCTTAAAGGAAGGTCTCTCCCTGAGTCTGGTGTCAATCAAAATCAGGAAAGAAATAAGAGACTCGAGCTCCACTGGTAGGTCCTTAGCTGCAACCTCATCCTTCAAGACATCCGAGAGACCATGAGAGAAAGCAGCGACCAGAGCCTCATTATTCCAGCCCACCTCTGCTGCCAGGGTACGAAACTCAATGGCGTATTCAGCTACGGATCGTGAACCCTGTCTGATGGACATAAGGAGCTTCGCAGCAGAGGCAGCACGAGCCGGCACATCGAATACCTTCCGAAGAGAAGCAACAAAACCGGAAAACTCGGCAACCACCGGATTGTTGTTCTCCCATAAAGGACTGGCCCAGGCCAAGGCCTTGTCCGAGAGCAGCGAGATTAAGAAGCCCACCTTTGATCTCTCAGTAGGAAAGGCATGTGGCAGCAACTCGAAATAAATGCCCACCTGGTTAAGGAAACCTCGGCACTGAGTTGGCTCTCCCCCAAAGCGCTGTGGAAGGGGGGCAGAACCGGACATACCCCGAAACACCGCAGGCGCAACAACAGGTGTTGGGGTAGACTCTGGCGCAACAACCGGAGCGGCAGTAGGAGCGGGCCCAGGAGCGACAACCGACCCATCGGCAACGGGAGCGAAATGAACCGTGCGTTCAAGCAGGGTTTGCAACGCCACGGCGAACTGACCCAACAGGTGATCCTGCTGATCAAGTCTGGCAACCAGCGAGGGTAGTGAGGATGGCCCTGTACCGTCAGAATTCATGGCCTGTGGTACCGTGCGTTCAAGCAGGGTTTGCAACGCCACGGCGAACCGACCCAACAGGTGATCCTGCTGATCAAGTCTGGCAACCAGCGTGGGTAGCGAGGATGGCCCTGTACCGTCAGAATTCATGGCTTGGTCCTAATGTTACGGAACCATGAACCAGACGTACAACAACAGATAAGTGAAAATAGAAAGCTTTATTGAAAAACAAGCTGTAAAGCAAAAGTCCAAACGGATGGCGAAACTGGTGCAGAGTCTTTACGAAGCCAGGGGTCAGGAACCAGCAGGGTAGTCAGACGAAGCCAGGATCAGGAACCAGCAGGGTAGTCAGACGAAGCCAGGATCAGGAACCAGCAGGGTAGTCAGACGAAGCCAGGAACAGGAACCAGAAGCAGCAGCAGTCTTGGAAGCATGTGAACACAGGAGGACCAAGCAGGGAACTGAAGCCACAGACCTCCTATATATATATGAGCTAGGCATCCAGCTCCTCCCAGTGGGAAGGAGGAGCCGCAGGGTGGGAGGCTACAAGAAACCCAGAAACCAAGATGGCCACCAGCACATGTCAAACGAAGGAGAACAGCAAGAAGGTAAGACCATGACAGAGCAAATCAGAAGAGTAATAGAAGTACCTCCCAAGGATTGTTCCCTGCAGATGCCAAAGAACAGGGAAAGATCATGTGACCACACAGTGCTAAGATACATAGAGAATTAAAAAAAAAAAAAAACGTGGCATTATATACATGATTTATGTGAATTAATGGCAATCAACACTTTTCTGTTTCGGTATCACTTTAATGTCCCTTTAAACAGTTTGTCTGGTCCAAGCTTTACTTCACCATTACAAAAACAGTTAAAATGACAACCTTGTCACCGCAGACAGGCAGCTGCTACAGGCATACATCCATACACATTCACACACCTATGCCAGGATGGGGTTAATGTAAACCAAGGGCAAAGAAACTGCAGTAATAGGTATTATATCTCCAGAACCATGCGTTGCAGTCCTGCATACAGATTGTATTGGTCTGGAGCCCTATATGCTGAAGAATAATTTGCCAGCAGTGACCTGGGTGTACAGTAAATAGGAAATCCCACTCCAATCAGTATGATTGCTTGCTCATACATATGAGTAGTGATGGGCTGAACACCCCTCTGTTCGGTTCGCAACAGAACATCTTGAACAGGGAAAAAGTGCTAGTGAACATGCAAACTCTATTAAAGTCTATGGGGCACGAACAAAAAAATCAAAAGTCCTAATTTTAAAGGCTTATACTGTATGCAAGTTATTGCTATAAAAAGTGTATGAGGACCCGGGTACTGCCCTGGGGGACATGTATCAATGCAAAAAATGTTTTTATAATGATTGTTTTTACAGGAGCAGTGATTTTAATAATGCTTAACCACTTGCCGACCGCTTACTTTATATAAACGTCAGCAGAGTGGCTCTACCAGGCAAAGTCACGTATCGGTACGTCATTGCATGAGGACTTGAGGGCATACAATGCGATTAGAGGAGAAGCGTTTTAACCGCAGGCAACGTGGGGGGTTCTTTACTGTTAGGGATACAAGATTGTGGAATTCTCTACCACAAGAGGTGGTTTCTGCGGGTAGTATGGTGGCTTTCAAAAGACTCTTAGACGTACATCTCAAGGATTAGAACATTCAGGGGTATGTGAGATGATTACAGCCACACACACCTACACAGGTTGAACTGGATGGACTATTGTCTTTATTCAACCTCACCTACTATGTAACTTGCCTGGGAGGATCTAGGGGGCGAGGGCTCGCCGCCAGCGGCACGCTCCCGCCCCCGATCATCAGCGGGGAAGCTGGCGCGTGTGTCAGGTGGCTCAGATTTCCGCCTGACACTCTCGATTTCTCCCCGCTGAGAGAAAAGGTCCGTCCTTCTGCCTGCAATGATCACAGAGACTATGTGATCCTGCTATATAGGATAGCATATCTCTATCATCATTTCAAAAGCCCAACCCTCCACAGTTAGAACTACTCCCCTAGGCTTACATTTAACCCCTTGATCCCCAACAGTATTAACCCCTTCCCTGCCAGTGTCATTATTACAGTAACAGTGCACATTTATTGCACTGATTACTGTAGTAAGGTTACTGGTACTTCCAAAAGTGTAAAAAATGTCAGTTAGGGGTCCGATCTGTCCACCGCAATGTCGCAGTCCCGCTAAAAATCGCAGATAACCGCCATTACTAGTAAAAAACAAAACAAAAAAAAACAATAAAAATGACATAAATCTTTCCCGTAGTCTTGGTCAGCTTGGCATGGCACTGCTCACGAACTATAAGCGACAAGGACACAAAACTTGGGGAGCACTGAGAGGGGACCCAGGACTACAACATATCTATACATTCTAAAAGTGGGGTATGCCTGTTCACTACACTGACTGCACTAAACTGACTGAACACACTATCCACTAACTATCTGCCTAACCACTATTATCACACACTATACACGGCTGCAGTGTAAGCAGCAGCCTTATATAGTGTGGGGCGTGGACTTAGCCCCTGAGCCATGATTGGCTAAAAGCAGCCTACCTTTGGCCAATCATGGCTCTGACAGGACACTGTTCTGTGATTGGCCAAAGCATACAGGTCATGTGGATGCTTTGGCAAATCATCAGTAATTTATTCACTGCACCAGCGCAGTGCATTATGGAGTGCTCATCGGTGGGCGAACTTCATGCCGAGCACCCCGTTAGTTTGTGTGTTCAGAGAACACAAGAACAGCTGATGTTCGAGTCAAACTTACGTTCGATTTGAACATCAAGCTCATCCCTACATATGAGCCAAGCTTTCAGTCCACAAGTAAAAAACCCTGGCGGGTAAACAAGCAGATAATATTCTGTGAGCCCGACGGCTATTCTGGCTGAGCAGGGTCTGGAAGCAGATGCAAGTGGGTGAAGTGTGTGTGCAGTTGTAGAGATGAAGATTGTGCTGCATGAGGGTGAGTCCGTGTCCAATAGAAAACTGTGGAATAAAGTCAACTTAAGGAAATCTCACCATTCCCCAGCAGCGCTTGTATGCTTCTGTGTGTCCCGGATGGGATCAACTTCCATTGAGGGCAGTCTGTCTCTGCTTCCATGCACCTTCGGTATCTCCTGACTATTTCCTAGGACGAAGGGGCATGTCTGCCAATGTCCCATCTGTGTGCTGACATCATGGACTCGATGACGTTATGCTAATGCATTTTACTTGTCCAGCGAGCTTCTAATTTTGTGGACCCTTAGTCCTATTAACTATATTTAGCCTCAGCTGCATACAGTATACAGCGCCATGGACCATTAAACCATTTAAGTTTATCTTTAAACCATTTTAGTTTATCTTTAAAATCTCTTACTCACAGGCCTATGTTATATAGTTATATCTTATATTTGACAAGGCTTTTTATTTCAAGAATCTGCAATGCCTCTACTTTTTAAACATCCTTCAGGGTAAATGCAAAAAAATAATCTTTAGTAAGACATATATGTACAGTATCTATTGCAATGACAAAACACCCTAATAGGGTAGTTTTAATTTAATTATAAATACATGGACTAGCTATTGTGGCATATTTTATCATTCATTTTTAAAATAAATCTTTACTATTACAATGCTTTTGGTGGTGTGCGATGCTCTGATTGCTTCTTTTTCATATTTTTTTAATTCATGATTGTTAATCAACTTTAATAAAACTTTGTTACAAAGAATCATGTATTGGTAAAAAGAAAAAAAATCTTTGAATAATTTGTTTATCTAAGATTGTCAATCCTAATTTTTTTTATTTTTTGGGGATTCTAAGCATTTGTACCCAATTTGTTTACTAACTTTTGTTGCATTTTTAAGGTATATGTCCAAATAACTTTTGTGGTGGATAACCCAGGTTTCAACTGAGTATGAAATGTTTGTTTTGTAAATGCAAAGGTTAATTTTCCAACTGTAAATTACTGTAGGGTTTATATGCAACAGACAATTTGTTTACCAGAAAATAAATGGTTATTCACCAATAGGTCTATAGACAAAAGAATACAATGACCACAATTTACCAAGGTTATAGAGTATTTTACCCTTCAAAGTTAATTTTCACTTTTTTTCCAGTGAATGAAGTTAAATAAAGTTAAAATCCACTTTACAAATAATATTCAATCATATGGAAGGAAACAAAAAACAACAGGATTTTTGCTTGCACATTATTGAATGAATAAAGCCAGCACAACCTAAGCTCATTCACTGAGAGGAATGGAAGCTCAATCCACAATTGGTTTTTTGAATAGGATAACCATGTGTTGACTTCAATCATCCAATCAAAAAATCCTGTTTTCTTTTTAATTTTCCATGTACAGTACATGATTGGGCATTCTTTGCATGCTGAATTTTCACCCCCCCCCCCTAATTTTCACGATAACTCAGAGTTCACTTTGTAAAGTGAAAATATATATTGAAAATGAACATACTCTACTTCTTTGGTAAAGTCGGCCATAGATGGAGTGAATTTCTTTCCTGCAACACAGACAGTGTCGACAGGGGAATCCCTCCCGTGGAGCCATTGTGTTCTCCCGGCGGAGGTGCAGGGGAAGCTGTCCCCACCAGGAGAACACATCGATTATTGCTAGCAGATATTAGAGCCACTGGCAACAATCGCATGTAAAAATCTGGAATGCTGGTTGTACGCACGTTGATGGATTGATCAACTTGGGTACATTCAGCCTGCCCATACATGGTTTGAATCTCCTGCTGAATCGGCCGAGATTCGAACCATGTATGGCCAACTTTAATCAACCCTGATATGAACCACATTTTACTATCTCACTGCCCTCCTTTACAAAATGGAATTCACCATTCATGGATATTAAGTATAAATTATTAAATTGCATTTGTACTAGAGCATGCCCCCATGTTAATATGCTCATATAACAAACCATAAAAGCTGATACCAACAATATAGCTTAAAATGACCAAACAGTTTAGTTGTATGATTTCTTTAACATTTTGCATAACTTATGCAATGGAATTATGATACCAGTTCAAGAGGTTGTATATTTAATCAGTCTGTCAAGCATCATTATATTTACTACGGTCCTTTTAGCACCTAGCAAAAAGCTAGTATTTTTATGCTTTACATTGCTTGTCGACACAACTGAAAACCAAAATATTGACAGAAAATCATTGTATGACTAAGCATACCCAGGAGTGTGTGTGTGCTTTAGCTCCCCATTCTCTCTTGGCAGCTCTTTGCTTGCCCTCTTCACTATCTGACATTGTATATTTGTCCTCTCATCACTCATTGCATATTGCTCATGTTCCATATGAGAAAAATTCTCTACTGCTCACCTCCTAGCCAACTGCTTCCATCTCAGCCTTGTACACTCACGCATCACTAGGAAACAATTCCACTCCTGTACAGTGTTACCTATGTAGCACTGCCCCTTAGGGAGCTGCTGAGAATGGATTCCCCTGGGTTACCCACAGTAACACTTTGTACTTGGCTCAGTCAATGAACAGTGCAGGGATTTTTTTTTTATGTATTTTATTTAGAACTTGGATGTGAGAAGGGATGAGTGGGATACTCCAACTAGGACTATGCACAAACTTGAAGACTTCTAACGGTATAGAGTGTGGCAAGGCCGCTGCTTCACCTTGCCACTGAAGTGAAGATTTGAAAGGTGAACTGTTCCTTAAGGTTACTCTTCAGGGTCTAACTTGGCACCCCTTTCTCACTGTGTGTGCTAGCTTCTGTCCACTGACGCCACTGGAGTGGTCCCCTTCCTGGGCAGACACCTGGCAGGCTACCTGGTGCTCATGGATACTGTTTTTCCTCAGGTCACTCTGCCTTCAACTCCACTGTCAGTATCCTGGACCTCCTGGCTCAGCATCCACACTCTGGCTCACTAGGCCGACTGCCTGTGACCACATTTCTTGCTGACAGTAGGAGAGACAGCCGTCACCCTCCTCCTGGTACCTGGCTTCCCACCCAAAGACCATCCTGTCACATGTGCCCGTGGCTTTTATGACCAATCCCAGGATACACTGCAGTTGTGCCCTCCCACCGGGACAGCCACAAAATCCTGTGTGTCACTGGCTGGGTTTCCTCCACTGTCCAACAGGCTCCCCTATTGGATACAGTGGGGATACTCCCTCAGACCAAGTGAATCACACCTGGACACATGTAACAGGCAAAACTAACAATCAGACTCTCCTGATGAGCAGGCAAAGCCAAAAACTAGGCTTTTACCTAGCACCTATCTAGGAGGGTGCTACATCTACAAATGCTTTACCAGACTAAAACAATGATACAACAATCATATCTTTTAGATGAATGAAAGAGGTGCAGGTATCTCACCCATACAGCCAAAGCCTAAATGTATTTAAACACTAAAATCCAAGGCACAACACTAGATGGTTTGAATCTCGGTCGGTTCAGCAGGAAACGGCCAAGGTTTGAACTGTGTGTGAGCAGGCTAAATGTATCAAGTTGATTGATCGATCAGCTTGGGTACAACCAGCTGCCTAAATTCACTTGCAACTATCTCTAGTAGCTGCTATAGCCTTGAGCAATAATCTTCTCAATTCCCCCTCATGAGGGATTCCCCTGTCAGCACTGTCTGCCTCCTCGATTTACAGAAAGCTTTTTATTTATGTAAGCAATTGTACAGCCTCTATGAATGGGAGAGGGGAACAATAGAAAGAGTACTGTCACAGGTCCCTCAGCTCTATTAACCTCACAGCAAAAGAAGATTGCCACTGCTGGGGTAGTGGGGCTACTGAAGGACAGAAGATATCAACTAAAGCAGCCATCAGCACAAGGGAACTCTTTGCATTGACAGTAAGTACTGTCCCTTTTGCTGATTAAAAAAAGTTTGAATAAACTTAAAATCGTTGACTTACTGAAAACATTATGACTGAGACAGACAATGTAAGACGTAAGCTATATACATACACATACTATATACTTTGTTTTGTACCTACATGATAAAATAAATGCACATTTTCCTTTTACCTTCCTTTTTTAATATAAACATAAAACTACAATCATAAATGAGAAAAAAATAAGGCTGCAAAATACTTGTACATTGGTAGCACCAAGCACCATACCCACCCAGTAACCTAAGCAAATTCATAAATTAGAAAACGTTTCCATTTCATGCAAGAAGAGAGAGGTGCGGAAGGGATGCAAAAAAAAAGTGCAAGCAAGAACAGCAATATCCATTCACTTTGTTCTGAAATTTGCAGCTAATAAATGATTAGTGAGTATTATGAAAATAGCAAAATGCTGTAAAAAACGTAAGCAATAATTTAAGTGCTGTATGGGGAAGCCGGTGACATAGTAAAAATAACATACAGTAACTTGCTAATTTTAAGTCCAAGGAGCTAACAGTTCTTTTAAAATTCAGTATAGAGAACACTGCAATGTTTGGAGAAAAATATTTTCTATTTGACAAAATTCACTGCTGTATAAGTCCCAGAAATGTATAGTAACTAAGTAGAACTACTTCACTACTGTACTTAAGTACCGAAAGGCTGTATCTGTACTTTCCTAGAGTAGAATTTTTTTCTCCTACTTCCACTTTTACTTCACTACATTTTTTCAATGATTTCAATACTTCTACTCTGATATTTTTTTTTTGTGCTGCACAGTTACTCGTTACTATTATAAAAATTACCACTGCCAGAACAGTAGATGGCAGGTTTCATGAAGTTCAAAACATGTGTATTATCAGCGCATACGAAAATAAATGCTACTGTATGTATAAATAAAAGCTGCATTTGAAATAATAAAAAACAATATGATGTTAAAACTTTTGACTCCTTTCTTTAATAAAGAGAGAAAAACAGTATTCCCACACACTCAGTGCCCAGTGTCAGTGGCCATCATCCCTGGTTAGTATGTATACAAAGAAAATTCCCCTTTTGGATTGGGACTGTAAATGCCACTAGACACTGTATATTGTACAAACAAAATAGCTTTATTATTGAAGTCACAGATATTGAACAGACAGAAAACAAGAAAATACAAAAATTACAAACACATACAGGGCATTAAAATATGCATGCATTTGACAGACCATGTACCAGACCGTATTGAGGACGCTCAGAAGCATATGGTGATCATAGAACCGGAAACGACCCTGCGCGTTTCGGGCATCAAATAAGCCCTTCCTCAGGGGTCACCCAAAGTTCCAGATAAAGCACCTATTATGCCTAGAAAAGCAAAAAGTTTTAGTATATTGTACAGTAAATATCTATGCATACAAAAATGAAAGGTCGTGTGCTTATCTTATAATGCGTGCTTTATGCTCATGAACCTACCCTTTGCGTCCAAGCAATGGATTGGACAGGTCTGTCGAATTAAAAACGGTATCGCTACCGTATGGAGGGATGCCCAAGTTCCCACGGGCCCGTTCAGGGCCAAGAAATCGTGAGAGCGTAAGAAAAGTTGTAGTAGCTGCCCAGAGGGACCGACAGGGCACCATGATGATCGGAAAGTATATGGTTCAATAGGGACCACTCCCATAGAAAGTAAAAGGTAATGATAATCCCGTATTGGCAGGGTCACAGCGTATGGTTATCTGCAAGAGTAAGGGGGTATGGGAAGTAGTTAGGGGGCATAGTATAACCCAATGGGGTTGAAAAGTAGTGTCACTGTTATGCAGTGACGCTAAGAGCACAGAGATGAAAAAACGACCAGGGGTGCGTACATGGAGGAACGTGATAAGATGAAATGCAGTGTTGAGATAGGAGTGAAGTATATATTTAAAGTAAAACACTGTTGGTGAGAAGTAAGCGACATAACAACATAGCTGCACCTTTAATCATTATTATACACCGCCATAATAATTCAACATCAAGTCTGTATAGAGTATCCTGTATATGCCTCTAGTGGTACTTGTCATGACACCATGATATAGCCACTGTGCATAAGTCAATGGTACGGTTGCGGCAGCATGTATGTATGTGCTCAAAGTGTGGAAGGTGCTATATGCACATGCAGAATATAAATGGCAATAAGAGTAGCCATATATGTGCATAAGTGTTGAAGAGTGAAAGCATGCAAGTAAGAAAGGGGGGGGGGGGTGATACTAAGAGACCAAGGGATACAAAAAGGTATGAATAACGTGGCATCAAGCAATGGGAAAAGAAAGGTGCCCCCGTGTGCCAAAGAAGGCAGGCAGAGAGTTGGAGAAATATGGTGCTCAACCGTACCATTGACTTATGCACAGTGGCTATATCATGGTGTCATGACAAGTACCACTAGAGGCATATACAGGATACTCTATACAGACTTGATGTTGCATTATTATGGCGGTGTATAATAATGATTAAAGGTGCAGCTATGTTGTTATGTCGCTCACTTCTCACCAACAGTGTTTTACTTTAAATATATACTTCACTCCTATCTCAACACTGCATTTCATCTTATCACGTTCCTCCATGTACGCACCCCTGGTCGTTTTTTCATCTCTGTGCTCTTAGCATAACAGTGACACTACTTTTCAACCCCATTGGGTTATACTATGCCCCCTAACTACTTCCCATACCCCCTTACTCTTGCAGATAACCATACGCTGTGACCCTGCCAATACGGGATTATCATTACCTTTTACTATATATGACCTTCTGTGGTCTCATTCACCTCATATATTACAGGTAAATATCTCTCTTCAGGGCACAAGACATATATGGCTAATTCATAAGGCATATTCTTACTTCGGTAATTACATTCCTCTTTTTCCTTGCTTCTACATATTTTTGCATTAGGTTCAGTACATGTGCATATCCCCTTCTATGGGAGTGGTCCCTATTGAACCATATACTTTCCGATCATCGTGGTGCCCTGTTGGTCCCTCTGGGCAGCTATTTCAACTTTAGCCCTGAACGGGCCTGTGGGAACTTGGGCATCCCTCCATACGGTAGTGATACCATTTTTAATTCGACAGACCTGTCCAATCCATTGCTTGGACGCAAAGGGTAGGTTCATGAGCACAAAGCACGCATTATAAGATAAGCACACGACCTTTCATTTTTGTATGCATAGATATTTACTGTACAATATACTAAAACTTCTTGCTTTTCTAGGCATAATAGGTGCTTTATCTGGAACTTTGGGTGACCCCTGAGGAAGGGCTTATTTGATGCCCGAAACGCGTAGGGTCGTTTCCGGTTCTATGATCACCATATGCTTCTGAGCGTCCTCAATGCGGTCTGGTACATGGTCTGTCAAATGCATGCATATTTTAATGCCCTGTATGTGTTTGTAATTTTTGTATTTTCTTGCTTTCTGTCTGTTCAATATCTGTAACTTCAATAATAAAGCTATTTTGTTTGTACAATATACAGTGTCTAGTGGCATTTACAGTCCCAATCCAAAAGGGGAATTTTCTTTGTATACATACTAACCAGGGATGATGGCCACTGACACTGGGCACTGAGTGTGTGGGAATACTGTTTTTCTCAATTGATATCGGGTGGAAGACACCCACTTCCCCACTTCCTGTATCCCCCCACCCAGTGCCATGTGTATTTAATACAATTACTTTGTATGATTATATGGATTATGTTGATTTAATTTAAGGCTGTGGATTAGGTTACATACAATAAAAAAATTTCTTCCTGTAATCTCATATAAGGTCTAGTCATGTTTAAGGGAAAGAATTTTGAGAGCATCCTTTCTTCCTACAGGGAGCAGGGTAAAAAGGAAGCCCATGAGTCCGAACTGGACTCTTTGTTTTTCCAACTCAAGAAAACGGTTGAGAAAAAAACGAACTTACATTTACATATTGAGAATTTTGAGCAATATGTCAAGGAGGACATTAATCCGTTCGGTCTGCGCATCCAGATCTTCCCCACCATGGAAGATCTGGATGATGCATTCAAAAAACGGTGGGAATCGAACCTACAAATTTGTTCCAAAAACATGATGTTGTTGCTAATAGAGGAGTATAATAAACGCATTAAACTGCTGGAGTGTAAAATTGACAAAATATATGAGAAATTAACACCCTTTCAGGACTCACCGAGATATAAAAATCTTGAGTCTAACATCAAGACACAGCTAGATAAAATCATTAGCGAAAACATCACTAAAAAAGAATGCAAAATCTGTAGGGACAGAATGGCCTTTCGTGACCATGTAGCATATAAATGGTCTAACCATTCTACATACCAACCCCCTAGAGGTTTGAGACCATCTAGGAACCAATATGGATCCAATTCATCTCTGAACTTGTCTGTCTCCTCTTCGTCCTTCAAACAGGATGCCCCTAGAAAATCTGTTAAGAATAAACGCAACTCCCCCAATAGACATGTAAAAAACCCGTCAAAAAAACAAACAACAGAAGGAGGTCGGGCACTCCCTATGGCGACAGGAGCATATAACACTCGCCAAAACCGTAATGCGTCTAATGCATTGGACTCTACCAATGCATTACCTAAACAAACTAAACGCCCAAATACAAATACGGTTCAGACAGAGGCAGGATCAGAAAATGAGGATTCAGACGGTTTTTTAGAGACAGGAGACCAAGAAATATAAGAGGGTCCCATGATATCGACCCACGGCCAATGGCGTTAGCTGACTGTGCGTCGGTACATGTAGACCCCATAGACAACAACATGGAACAAGATAATTGCGATGTTATCAATCTCACGGATTACCCTATCACTACTGCAGAACTGTCCTTACTCTCAAAAGGCCTAAGCTTCTGCCCCCAAAGCAAGCCGGACAAATTCTCAATAATAAAAGATCTACACTTGTTCGCTAGAAAGGTCCTCCTTAGATCTCAGTATGATAACAAAAAAACTAGAACTTTACCACCTCCTATAAACATGTGTGGTAAAACTACAAAGGAAAATGAAGCCCTTGATTGTCTTATATCACTCCTTGAGGAACAAGAGGAGAGGGATTTAATCGATGATATTGATTTGGATTCACTATTAAACTTAGTGGAGACCGATCGAGACCAATCGATTGTCCAAACAACGCCGATATTTCGTAAAAAGTCTGACATGTTTTCGTCCTTAAGTCTTAATTCAAATTTAGCAGCATTTTTTCCACTACTACTTCCAATTTATCAAATGAAGAGAAAAGAGCTTTAAAATCTTTGGTAGAACAACATGATCTCACAATCAAACCGTCGGACAAGGGCGGGAACATTGTCATACTGAGCAACACGCTCAACAGGGAGTGGTATAGGCCTATCTCGAAGGCGGCCATTGACAGATCCAATCTGGAGTTTTACACCATGGTGGACCATGCCTACCTTTACAATATTATCGATAAACCTACGTGGGACTTCCTACGTACAAAATTTCCGGTAGTCCCCACATTCTACAGCCTACCGAAAGTCCATAAACACCCCTCTAAACCCCCTGGTCGCCCGATAGTGTCCGGATGTGGGAGCATATCAGAAAATTTAAGTTCATAGATTCAAAATTACGCCCCTACATGCAGAGCTTACCCTCATACTTCAGGGATACAATCCATTTACTCCAGGTTCTGGAGTCTACTGTTGTCCCACCGGATGCCCTGTTGGTGGCTATTGACGTAGAAGCACTCTACAGTTCGATACCACACCAACAGGGCATCCAAGTGATTCAGAAAATACTTTCTCAATCTGATCGACATCAGAGCGACCTCAACGGGTTCCTCATCCAGGGTCTTTATACTTACTAACAACATTTTTTCATTTGATGGTTCCCACTACCTCCAGGTGCAGGGGGTAGCGATGGGGACTTCCTGTGCCCCATCGTATGCCAACCTGTACCTGGGGGAGTGGGAACGTCAACTGTTATCTGACGACTCGCCTACAAGTTGGACCAGTCATATTTTGACCTGGTACCGCTACATTGACGACGTGCTGGTCATTTAGAGTGGATCGGCTGACGAGCTCGTTGAGGGCGTCGCCCGAATGAATAATAACACCTTTAACCTTAAGTTTACTATGAACTATGACTTGCATTCTATCAACTTTCTCGATATCACTATCGAGAAAGACACTCTGGGTAATCTACAAACTACACTTTATCGCAAACCCACATCCGCGAACACTATCTTACATGCGTCCAGTTCCCATCCTGCACCACTTGTTCGATCCATACCCTTTAGTCAATACCTTCGTATACGAAGAAATTGCTTGAATGACACACAATTTAAAACTGAGGCTAACAACTTAAGGGAATGCCTACGCAAAAGGGGTTACTCCAAAACTTGCCTCAAAAAAGCTTTTAATAGAGCAAACTCATTTACGCGACAAGAACTGTTGTTCAATAACAAAAAAGTTAAGGCGGGTATGGTTGATGCGCACCTTCCCCACATCATAATGCAGTACTCAGAACAACATCAACAAGTATTTAAGGCGATCGACAAATATTGGCACATGTTAAGTTGTGATCCCAATATTAGTCCACACATTACAAAAAAACCTGCCATTACATACCGTAGGACGAAAGCCCTAAAAGATTATCTTACACGTAGCGAATTCGTTGGTAAATATCGCAAAGACCCCTGTAAAAGATTCTGAACCTTCACGTGTGGAGGTTGTAATTACTGTCAGTACATCAACAGAGATACCAACATTCATCTCCCCAATGGCAAGATATTCAAGGCACACCACTTTGTGAATTGTAGAACGGCCGGGGTAGTATATTTACTCTCCTGCCCCTGCGGATCCTACTACGTAGGGAAAACCCAACTACCCTTTCACAAACGTATTTATCGACATGTACTCAGTATGCAGAAACGGGACCCCGATCTACTTCTTGGTAGACACGTACGGGATATGCATACCGGAATCCCTCCGATACCCAAATTCTTGGCTCTAGATAGGGTCCATCCCAGTCCCCGCGGTGGGGACTGGAATAAGACCCTTCTACAGCGAGAAACACGCTGGATCCTAGACTTGAACGCCACTACAGCCCCGGGCCTAAATGATGTAGTAACTGCTTTAGGCCCTTCCTGGAGGGCTTTTCTTCAGGCGGCTGGGAACACTAGACATTTACATCTGTCTTCCCTCACTATAGATTGGGCTTCTATTGCTGGTGCGGTAATGGCAGTTACAATCCTCCAATTACTATTCTAACTTCTCATTGGCCTTTTGACCTAGTGAACACTCAGGTACATGGGCCCCTTTGTATTTCCATTCCTTATGGGCCATGTCGAGCCAGACACACATAGAGTACCAACTAACTTAAGTAGCCCTGCAACTATACCTTTAACTTAGGAGACATATTGGAGGTTTTTGTTGGCTGGCCCCGCACCACCAATATATACCACACCGTAATGGTAATTCTATAATATTTAATGGATTGGGGATACAATATCCCGTGGCCCATACCAGACCCTCAGGTTCTACCACTGTATATGGAGGCAAGGTATGGACACCCACAAATACGCCCTTTAATGGTTGTCATCATACCCTATAGTATAGAGGCTGTATAATAGCTACATCGAGGTGATATATATCTGGTTATCATGTCTATCCCCCATATGGGGGTACACGTAGGCAACTCCCTGTGCACATTTGTGCCTTGTATATATATATCTATGCGAATGATTTTTCATCCTATGTAATACATGTGACAAGAGGTCTTGTAATTGGCACAATTAATATGTCATACTTGCTTTTTTAGGCTGGACTGTGACGTTAAGATGTGTATACAATATTGTTAAAACATTTATATACATAATGTATTGTACGGTATATGCATTTGACAGACCCATACTGGCCCATCAGGGTGGACCCTCATCCGATATTGGATCTGCTAGTGTCGCTCTTTCCAGATTTAAATGTTAACCCTCATCTCTTACATTGCTTCTCTTTCACTTGTCCGTTATTTATTAAGGACATGATATTTTTTTTGATAAGTCTTGACTTTTGGGCTAATTGGGTAGAACGTGACATACTTCGTTCTGCCTAATTTTATTACTCCTCATATTTTTTCTCCCATTGACCTGCTCCGTTGTGTTTTCCTTTTCCTCCTCTTCTCCCCCCCCCTTTTTTTCTGTCTCTCCTCCCTTTCCTACCCCTCCGCCTGCTTTTCTTTTCTCTCCAGCTTGCTTCATTTATTCCTCACTCCCTCCCTTCCACTGTCCCTTTCCTCCCTCATTCCTTCTCTTGCTTCTTTTTTTCTCTTTCTTTGTCTTCTTTCCCCTCTTTTATTTTTTTTTTTATCCATTGTCAGCTTCGGCCGACTCGGTTTCCTTGTCGCTGTCCACTATCGACCGCAGGCTCCCCCGGCGAGGGTAGGGGGCGCTCCTCCAGGAAGCTCCCCGCCCATACCAGCTCTCTTCCGGAGCAGCTGGTTTCCCGCGTCGGCGCCCGTGAAGCGCGGACTCGGCCTCTCCTTCCGGGATGGGCGGGGCCCTCGCTCTTCGGGCGGGTGATCGGATTGGTTCTCGGACCAGTCGACACCACGTGACACATCCCCGGTGCGCATTCGCCGGCGTCCGTGGTACGTCTTTTAAACAGTCTGACTTGGCATTCACTCACAGAGGATGCCAAGCCCTGGGACACATAGGGAAAGGTAAGACCACATTGGATACAATCCCTTTGAGCACCATATTTCTCCACACGGACCAACTCTCTGCCTGCCTTCTTTGGCACACGGGGGCACCTTTCTTTTCCCATTGCTTAATGCCACGTTATTCATACCTTTTTGTATCCCTTGGTCTCTTAGTATCACCCCCCCCCCCCTTTCTTACTTGCATGCTTTCACTCTTCAACACTTATGCACATATATGGCTACTCTTGTTGCCATTTATATTCTGCATGTGCATATAGCACCTTCCACACTTTGAGCACATACATACATGCTGCCGCAACCGTACCATTGACTTATGCACAGTGGCTATATCATGGTGTCATGACAAGTACCACTAGAGGCATATACAGGATACTCTATACAGACTTGATGTTGCATTATTATGGCGGTGTATAATAATGATTAAAGGTGCAGCTATGTTGTTATGTCGCTCACTTCTCACCAACAGTGTTTTACTTTAAATATATACTTCACTCCTATCTCAACACTGCATTTCATCTTATCACGTTCCTCCATGTATGCACCCCTGGTCGTTTTTTCATCTCTGTGCTCTTAGCGTCACTGCATAACAGTGACACTACTTTTCAACCCCATTGGGTTATACTATGCCCCCTAACTACTTCCCATACCCCCTTACTCTTGCAGATAACCATACGCTGTGACCCTGCCAATACAGGATTATAATTACCTTTTACTATATATGACCTCCTGTGGTCTCATTCACCTCATATATTACAGGTAAATATCTCTCTTCAGGGCACAAGACATATATGGCTAATTCATAAGGCATATTCTTACTTCGGTAATTACATTCCTCTTTTTCCTTGTTTCTACATATTTTTGCATTAGGTTCAGTACATGTGCATATCCCCTTCTATGGGAGTGGTCCCTATTGAACCATATACTTTCCGATCATTGTGGTGCCCTGTTGGTCCCTCTGGGCAGCTACTACAACTTTTCTTACGCTTTCACGATTTCTTAGCCCTGAACGGGCCCGTGGGAACTTGGGCATCCCTCCATACAGTAGTGATACCGTTTTTAATTCGACAGACCTGTCCAATCCATTGCTTGGACGCAAAGGGTAGGTTCATGAGCATAAAGCACGCATTATAAGATAAGCACACGACCTTTCATTTTTGTATGCATAGATATTTACTGTACAATATACTAAAACTTTTTGCTTTTCTAGGCATAATAGGTGCTTTATCTGGAACTTTGGGTGACCCCTGAGGAAGGGCTTATTTGATGCCCGAAACGCGTAGGGTCGTTTCCGGTTCTATGATCACCATATGCTTCTGAGCGTCCTCAATACAGTCTGGTACATGGTCTGTCAAATGCATGCATATTTTAATGCCCTGTATGTGTTTGTAATTTTTGTATTTTCTTGTTTTCTGTCTGTTCAATATCTGTAACTTCAATAATAAAGCTATTTTGTTTGTACAATATACACAGTGTCTAGTGGCATTTACAGTCCCAATCCAAAAGGGGAATTTTCTTTGTATACAATCTTTCTACAACTACATAACACAGTACTTGAACTTTTACTTTCAGTACTTGAGTAGAGATTTTTTTTTTTTCAAAACTACTTGTACATTTACTTTCATTACTTCAGTAGCAACATTTTTAAAAAACTACTTGCAATACTTAAGTACAAAAAATGTACTTCTACTCAATCACTTTTTGATCGAGCACTTCCACTTCTACTCAAGTCACTTTTTGATCGAGCACTTGTACTTTTACTCAAGTATGGGTTTCGAGTACTTTATACAACTCTGCTAAGTCCTACTAACAATCTATTTCCAAATTCGATTTACTAATAGTGGCACTTGTTTAGTAAAAAGAGCATTTTGCAGAATAGATTGCGGTTTTAAGTCAGGGTGTTGTATTTGATTTCCAAGCTCAATTTTTTTTTAAAAAAGAAGTGACCTAAAATTCATTATATAACCAAATATTCAGACACTTGCACATTATTGAATGCAGCACGTCCTATTGCAAATAAAAATAGGCCACGAAAACGTATTGTCCCTAGCAGCTACACAGGAAAAACATCAGGAGTGGTGAAAGTAAAATCATGCTCCAAATTCCAAATGACAAGCCCTTAGGGGTCATGGTAAATGTAGATCTGCAGGTCTGCAGAAACTCAAAATACTCCGCTGTAACACAAATGTAAACAGTCCAGTTTAATTGTATATATAAACAACCGCTATCTGTAATATGTGTCAATTAAAAATCAGAAAATCCTTATGAGTAGAAATGTAATTGATATTTAGAAGGTTCATCATATAAGCCAAAAAAAAGGGCGGTGTGACTTTATGAGATGAATTGGTCCCGGCCGGCCCTCTATGTATTCCCTTAATGCTGCCTCAGTCTTGTGACTTGAAAAAGGGCAATGCCTGAAACGCGTTGTCATGGAGACAGCATAACTGTACACCCTGTTTGTGGCTCAGCTTGTGTTTCATCTTACCTGTTCAGAGATTTAGACATGGCTGAATCTCATTTTGCACCTGTTTTGTGTCCATGCTAAAACCAAGCCTAGGCTTGAATATTACGGGAGTCACCCTGGATGTTTCTAACATCTACAGCACCGACAATGAATACCCCAGAGTGCTACAAGAGATGATCTGAGTGGAATGCGAGAGTGTGTGCATGGGGCCCATTTTATGCGCTTGTCTAGACAACGTTATTTTTGTGTTTTTCACTTGGGTCCTGGGTTGTATTTTTACATTCATTTTTTTTCATTTACACTTTATGCCAGTACTTGAATAAATTATTGCATTTTTACACCATTGATGGTCCTCTGTTACAACTTTTCCTCCGGAGTACCCCCCATTGGTGGATCTCATGGATCACTTTTATACTTGTTCATCCAGTTGTTGAGGTACCCGGCCCCATTGGACGGAGCGGTGATAGATTATTGCAGTACCACCATTCCCCTAAAATTTGAGGGTTTTGAATGGATTGAGGACTTCATGTTCTTTTACTTCTGTGTTCCATCTTATGCCTGGTTTGGGTCAGCAGTGTTCCTTCTGGGGGTTGGGGACATCACATCTGACGCATCACTCCAGGAGATGAGCCGATCCAGAGGACGGACTCTGAACAACAGCAGTTTCTGAGTCCAGATACTCTGTTCCCCACTTTGATAATCTACACCATTATTATAGCAACATTGACTTATGGGACTGGCGCTTCCTTGTACCACATCACTAGTACGCTACCGTGATAACCTTCTGTGCTATGTAAGCGGTTCCCTCCAGGATGTTTTCTTATATATGGCTTATATGATGCAACTTCTAAACATCATTGACATTTCGGCTCATGTATGTTCTGATTTTTAATTGATGCATATTACGGATAGTGATTATTTTTATTTACAATAAAACTGGACTGTTTTTACATGATACATTTGGTGTTACAGCAGAGTATTTTGAGTTTTTAAAGACCTACTATCATTTACAATGACACCATATTTGATGTGATTGCCCTTAAAGCATAACTCCACATTTGTTGAGAAAAAAAAACATTCCCTCTGGGTGATCTCTGTACATTACAAGGACATTTAACAAGCTTTGTTGCAGATTCCTACCTTTTGTTATTCTGAAGAAATCATTGTTTGTTCCTCTGTGCCTCTGGGCTGAGTGGGTCAAATGGGAGTGGTTTCGTTATTATCTATCAGCTGTGCAGCTGCAGGGCTCTAATGAGGAAATCTGCTGGGCCTGCATCCCTTTAGACATGCTCCTATTGGGAGTATCTCACCAAAAAATGAAATTTTTGTTGCAGGGGATGCCAGAAATCTGACTTGTATCGTAATGCAGACTTCCGGGAAAATTAGTGAGCCAATCACACAAGCAGGAATTGATGTTGCTGGGGTGTGGTCAGTACACAGAACAACTCCAGGTAGCCAAATTGCATTGCGATTTCAGAAAATTACAACAGCTGCAGATTGAAAAGGAAAGGTCATTTTCAATAACATTCAATTACAATATGATTTGTGTCGCAATTGTATACGCTATATTGATTTTTCTTTATTTGCTATTTTTGCAATTTTTTTTCACCCCCATGATGGTGGAGTTACCCTTTAAGTGCTTGTCATGTGGAATATGCCTAAAATTCATTGTAAACCCAAAATAAAGTGAGCACTAGATAAATTGGTGTATATGGCAGTTGGCACAAAAAAAGAAATATATACAACCTTCAGAAAACAATATAAAATAAAGTATGTGCAGCCCTAATAAGTGATACTTTCAGTGCTTCAACTGATAAATGTCCAAACAAAGAAGATAAACCATCAGGTAGTGATCAAAAGTGCAGCACGAATCACTGTAAACATAAAGTGCAAATAATGAGTCCAAATAAAAATTAACAGTCAAAAAACAGCTGGGTTATCCACTGTATCTGAAAGACTACTCTGATGACAAAATGTAGTGTCAAAACACTCACCAGACAATAACCAAGAAACAGCAGTGAGAACAAAAGGCAATACATCCCAAGTGTTGTTAGATGCTCCTTCACAGTAATCTCTCTCCACCAATCTATGCACTCACCAGAAGATTAAATAAGATGAGCCTTGTACTGCTGTTAAGGGATATGGTGGAGATGTAGTTCGCTGTATTGGTTCTGTGGTCACTTCCCACTGTGTAAAGAAGCTCACCAACAGGAGCCAAAAATTAATTGCATTTTCAGGCACTGACAATGGGTCTTAAAACATCTAGTAACCCATATATGCATATATGACTATTCTAATAGTTCAGTTTAGTTCAGGCAACGGCGCTGGAGGGATAGAAACATGAAGGGGGAGGAGCTAGAGGAGGCACCTTCAGCTTTTCCACAGCCGTATGGCCGCCAGTATAGCTCAGCCATTGGCGTCGAGGGAATGACCATAAAGGGGGAGGAGCTAGAGGACTCGTCTGCCACAGACACCATGGAGCTGGATCAGGGAGAATGTGAGTGTGGCCACCCAGTAACCTGGATAGGAGGAGCGGTGGGGGTGGCTGCATGTAGAAGGATCATTCTCTCCATTGTAGAGAGTCTCTGAAAGCCTGTGACAGGGAGAAGAGGAGAAGCAGGTATTCAGAGGCTACAGGAGGAAAAGGAGAGAATGATCCTTCTATATGCCACCACCCTCACCGTTCTTCCTATCCTGCTTCTATCTGCTGCCCCCCACTCTCTCTGCCCCCATGCTCTTTGCCCCCACCATGTTCTTTACCCCCATGCTCTCAACCTCCCCCCCCCCCCCAGTGCTCTCTGCCATCCTTCTCCCCTCTAGTGCTCTCCACCTTCATCCTGTGCTCTCCGCCTCCCCCCTAGTGCACTCTGCCTTCCTCCTGTGCTCTCTGCCTCTCCCCAAGTGTTCTTCAGCCCCCCAATGCTCCAAGCCCCCCTGTGCTCTCTGCTTCCCCCCATGTCTTCGCCTCTCCCATGCTCTCCACTGCCCCCTGTGCTCTCCACCGCTCCCCCATGCTCTCCACCGCACCCCATGTCCTTTGCCTCTCCCCTAGTGCTCTTCAGCCCTGCCAGTGCTCTCCTGCCCCCCTCCCTGTGCTCTCTGCCCCACCCTGTGTTTTTTCTTCCCCCTCTGCTCTCTGATCCCCACCCCCAGTGCTCTTCAGACCCCCCTTGTGCTCTCCAGTGCCCTCCCCCCTTCCCCACAGTGCTCTCTGGCCCTCCCTGTGCTCTCGTCCCACCCCGGGTGTAATGGTGTCAAGTGTTCGGACACCATCTTGTCCTCTCGACGTCCATTTTGTATAGTGACCCAGGCTCCTTCAGTGAAGTAGCCCCCACCTTTCTCTAATCAGTGGAACCAAAAGGCACTCACTCACCCCCACCCCACCAGGTTCCTGCTAAGCTGACATTTTTCACACCTTTACTATACACAAGCAGATTGACCAAGCAGACATTCAGTCTCCACATGCTCTAAGAGTTCATTTGTAATCTGAACTCCGCATATGGCTCCTAGCTCATTCGGAAAATGACACAGTTGACCATGAAACTTCATATCTTTTTAACCGAACATAACATATTAACAAAAAGTAGATATTTGGGTGCCCCATAAAATACCAATCGAATTAAGTCCAAGCACGGACACCGTCATGCCTAGGAAAGGCAAGCTAGCGATCCTATGGCGTACAGGTCAGAGGTTATTCAGTGATAACCCATGTTTAGTGTCTTAAGATAGGACATTCCAAACCGGAGCATGAAATATCGGTTTCAAGCATGTCACCGTTTCATATCTCCGGATATGAGTGCTTTTATGAATCTGTCAAAGCGGGCAGTCATTTGGAGGTTTATAGACTCAGAGCCATTGGCTGAGTACTTCTGGTGACACCCCCTGGAGAGTCAGAGAAAAAGGCAGGGACTGAGAGAGTTCTCAGTTCTCATCCTAACATCAAGGCCATAACATTGCTTTAAGAAAGGACCGACCACATGTTTAGTTTCTGAAACCAAGGTAATACCAGGACTGTTTTAATGCATAGTTACAAAGTTACATAGTTACATAGTAGGTGAGGTTGAATAAAGACAATAGTCCATCCAGTTCAACCTGTGTAGGTGTGTGTGGCTGTAATCATCTCACATACCCCTGAATGTTCTGATCCTTGAGATGTAAGTCTAAGTGTCTTTTGAAAGCCACCATACTACCCGCAGAAACCACCTCTTGTGGTAGAGAATTCCACAATCTTGTAGCCCTAACAGTAAAGAACCCCCCACGTTGCCTGAGGTTAAAACGCTTCTCCTCTAATCGCATTGTATGCCCTCAAGTCCTCATGCAATCCCTTCGAATGAACAGCTTTTTTTCTAAGCTGGGATCCCCATTAAGATATTTATAAATTGCTATCATGTCCCCCCTCAGACGTCTCTTCTCCAGGGAGAATAAATCGAGCGATTGTAGACGCTCTTCATAGTCAAGGTCCTCCAATCCCCTAATTAGTTTAGTTGCCCTTCTCTGGACTCTCTCCAGCTCCAACACATCCCTCCTGAGGACTGGCGACCAGAACTGGACAGAATACTCCAGATGCGGTCAGACCACAGTTTTATAAAGTGGAAGGATTATAGTCTTATCTCTGGAATACATCCCTTTCTTTATGCATGCTAATATTCTGCTGGCTTTGGCAGCTGCCGCTTGACATTGCATGCTGTTGCCTAATCTATCATCAACCAAGACTCCCAGATCCTTCTCCATTTTTGATTCCCCCAGGGGTTCCCCTCCTAAAGTGTATTGTGCTTTTATGTTTTTAGTCCCCAAGTGCAAAACCTTACACTTCTCCACGTTAAACCTCATTTGCCATGTCGTTGCCCACTCTGTAATTTTGTCCAGGTCATTCTGTAGGATATCTGCTTCATGCTGTGCAGTTATTGCCCTGGCCAATTTTGTGTCATCTGCCAAAACTGATAACGCACTACTGATTAGGGATGATCGAACGGTTCGGGTCCACCATCGGTTCGGCCCGAACATTGGGTGTTCGAGGTTCGGCCGAATTTAGAACTTTTTGCCCAAAAAGTTCGGAATTCGGCAACCAGAACCGCCCAAAATGCAATGCTTCAGGAAATGGGCTTTAAAAGCCCGTGATTGGACCAGAACCATTAGCAAAAGCCAATTGAGGGGGCAGAAGAATGCTAGGAATGTGATTGGAGTGACTAGGGGGTCCCTAGACCAATCATTAGTGAATACGCCCCCCAGTATATAAGATCGCCCCCGCTAAATTTCCAGCATTGTTATAATGGACATGGAAGAGAGTGGAAGCAGTTCTGTTAATTTTACTTTAAAAGTGTCATTTAGCTATTTTTAGTGTGAGGAAAGGGATATCTAGTGTAGTTAGAGTGCTCCTTTACACTTAAGTTAGCTTCAAAAATTTAGTTTCTGTAGGGAAAGTGTTAAGTGTCAGGGGACCGTAGTGTAGTGTAGGGTTAACTGACAGTGACTGCTATGGCAGGGTGACAAAACCCTTCCATAGCAGGGTGACCGCTATAGAGAAATGATCATTTCTCTGCTTCGGAACAGGAATGTGGCTTCTCACCAGCAAGCATTTTTTAATGCTGCAGGGGCTGCCACTGCCAGTGCTTTTTTGAGGACATGTTTGATGTCAGACATGACATCTGAATATGTGTATAGGGGGTATATATAGACATATATGTCTGAATATATACCCCTAGACATATATAGGTGTGATAGTAGCAGAAATAAATGCTTGCGCTAATGAAATCATTTACAGTAATATATTTCTGCTACTATCACACCTATATATGTCTAGGGGTATATATTCAGACATATATGCCTATATATACCCCCTATACACATGTTCAGATGTTTTGCCTGCCTCAAAAGAACCCCAAAAAATGCCAAAAAAACGCTAGTGTCAAAAAAAAAAAATGCCCAGGTGTGTTTTTGCTGGCATTTTTTGGGGGGTTTTGGAGGCAGGCAAAACATCAGAACTTGTGCACAGTACCACTATACACAAGTTCAGATGTTTTGCCTGCCTCAAAAGAACCCCAAAAAATGCCAAAAAAAACGCTAGCGTCAAAAAAAAAATGCCCAGGTGTGTTTTTGCTGGCATTTTTTGGGGGGTTTTGGAGGCAGGCAAAACATCAGAACTTGTGCACAGTACCACTATACACAAGTTCAGATGTTTTTCCTGACTGCAAAGAACCCAAAAAAATGCCTGCTATTAAACCGGCAAGGTGTTACAGCAGAGAAGCCATATTCCTGTGCTTAAAGTTTTCTAATACAAACGATCTTTTTTTTTATGGTTCTGGACATGCTACAGAGCTGAAACTTCACAGGTACACCTTTTAGACCCCCCAGACACAAAATCACACAAAAAAAAGTTCTTAAAAATTGTCATTTTTGATAAAAAAGCCAATTATTGAAAAATTAAAAAAAAAAAAAAAAAAAAAAAGAGATTTTGATTTTTACTTTGGATTTAGTATCTGGGGGGTCTAAAAAGTGTACATGTGAAGTTTCAGCTCTGTAGCATGTCCAGAACCCCCCAAAAATTAGCATTTTCTTATAATTTTTATTAGAACAGGAATACGGCTTCTCTACGGCGCTTTTTCTTGCATTTATCGGGCATTTTTGGAGGCAGGCATGACTTTTTTTGGATTTAGTGTCTGGGGGGTCTAAAAAGTGTACCTGTGAAGTTTCAGCTCTGTAGCATGTCCAGAACCAGAAAAAAAGATAATTTTTCAGTAGAGCAGGGATGGTGGGACCCCTCTTTTACACTTATATGATCTTTTTTTGGGGTTCTGGACATGCTACAGAGCTGAAACTTCACAGGTACACCTTTTAGACCCCCCAGACACAAAATCACACAAAAAAAGTTCTTAAAAATTGTCATTTTTGATAAAAAAGCCAATTATTGAAAAATTAAAAAAAAAAAAAAAAGAGATTTTTTGATTTTTACTTTGGATTTAGTATCTGGGGGGTCTAAAAGGTGTGCATGTGAAGTTTCAGGTCTGTAGCATGTCCAGAACCAGAAAAAAAAAGATCGTTTGTATTAGAAAACTTTAAGCACAGGAATATGGCTTCTCTGCTGTAACACCTTGCCGGTTTAATAGCAGGCATTTTTTTGGGTTCTTTGCAGTCAGGAAAAACATCTGAACTTGTGTATAGTGGTACTGTGCACAAGTTCTGATGTTTTGCCTGCCTCCAAAACCCCCCAAAAAATGCCAGCAAAAACACACCTGGGCATTTTTTTTTTGACGCTAGCGTTTTTTTTGGCATTTTTTGGGGTTCTTTTGAGGCAGGCAAAACATCTGAACTTGTGTATAGGGTGTATATATAGGCATATATGTCTGAATATATACCCCGAGACATATATAGGTGTGATAGTAGCAGAAATATATTACTGTAAATGATTTCATTAGCGCAAGCATTTATTTCTGCTACTATCACACCTATATATGTCTAGGGGTATATATTCAGACATATATGTCTATATATCCCCCCTATACACATGTTCAGATGTTTTGCCTGCCTCAAAAGAACCCCAAAAAATGCCAAAAAAAAACGCTAGCGTCAAAAAAAAAAATGCCCAGGTGTGTTTTTGCTGGCATTTTTTGGGGAATTTTGGAGGCAGGCAAAACATCAGAACTTGTGCACAGTACTACTATACACAAGTTCAGATGTTTTTCCTGACTGCAAAGAACCCAAAAAAATGCCTGCTATTAAACCGGCAAGGTGTTACAGCAGAGAAGCCATATTCCTGTGCTTAAAGTTTTCTAATACAAACGATCTTTTTTTTCTGGTTCTGGACATGCTACAGACCTGAAACTTCACATGCACACCTTTTAGACCCCCCAGATACTAAATCCAAAGTAAAAATCAAAAAATCTCTTTTTTTTTTTTTTTTTAATTTTTCAATAATTGGCTTTTTTATCAAAAATGACCATTTTTAAGAACTTTTTTTGTGTGATTTTGTGTCTGGGGGGTCTAAAAGGTGTACCTGTGAAGTTTCAGCTCTGTAGCATGTCCAGAACCAGAAAAAAAGATCATATAGGTGTTAAAGTTAAAGGAGGCTCCCGAACCACATCCCTGTTCTACTGAAAAATTATCTTTTTTTTTTTCATGGTTCTGGACATGCTACAGAGCTGAAACTTCACATGCACACCTTTTAGACCCCCCAGATACTAAATCCAAGAAAAATCTCTTTTTTTTTTTTTTTAATTTTTCAATAATTGGCTTTTTTATCAAAAATGACAATTTTTAAGAACTTTTTTTTGTGTGATTAATAGTCCCTGGGGCATGACCCAGAACCCTAGGCACTTTTTAGGGGCATTTATTGGGTTTTAGGGCTTAAAAATGGTGTTTTTTGATTACAGAAGTTCGGGTCCCATTGATTTCAATGGGGTTCTGAAATCCGAACCGAACTTTCGTGAAGTTCGGGTGTTCTGGTCGAACCGAACTTTTCAAAAGTTCGATCATCCCTACTACTGATCCCGTCCTCAATGCTGTTTATGAATAAATTGAACAAGGTTGGTCCCAGGACTGAGCCCTGGGGCACCCCACTTACAACCTCAGACCAGTCTGAGTATGCGCTGTTTATTACCACCCTTTGGACACGCCCTTTAAGCCAATTCCGTATCCAAGAGCAAACTCTGCGGTCGATGCCTGCAGACCTTATTTTATAAATTAAGCGCTTGTGGGGAACTGTATCAAACGCCTTAGCGAAATCCAAGTACACCACATCCACTGGTCTCCCCCTATCTAGCTCACAGCTTACCTCCTCGTAGAATGCTAAGAGATTGGTTTGACAAGAACGCCCATTTGTAAACCCGTGCTGATTACTGCTGATGATGTTGTTGTCTTTAGCAAACTCTACGATATAGTCCCTTAGCATCCCCTCCAGAAGTTTACATACTATTGATGTCAAACTGACAGGCCTATAATTTCCCAGGATATGCCTCTGGCCCTTTTTGAATATCGGAATCACGTTAGCTTTCTTCCAATCCCCTGGTACATCTCCTGTCCTAATACTGTCAGCAAAGATCAGGAACAGTGGTCTGGATATAACCTTACTGAGTTCCTTGAGTACTCTCGGATGTACGCCATCCGGGCCTGGTGATTTGTTTGTGTTAAGTTTATCCAGCCTTTCCCTGATTTCACCCTCTGTTAGCCATAGTGGCAAGTCCTGTGTATTACTACTAACCATACAGTCATGGTCAGTGTACCCCTCAGTTTCCTGTGTAAAGACTGACGAGAAAAAAGCATTCAGCACGGTTGCTTTTTCAGTGTCCTCTGTAACCATCCCCCCATCATCGCTAATTATGTGTGCAATATGCTCTGCCCTAGTTTTTTTGCTGTTGATATATTTAAAGAATTTCTTTGGGTTTTTTTTACTATCCTCCGCTATTTGTCTCTCAAAGTTGATTTTAGCCATCTTGATTTCGTGTTTACTTTTCTTATTTGCCTCCTTGTATTGCTCGAAAGCTGATACTGTGCCCTCTGATTTATATTTCCTGAAGGCCAATTTTTTTCCCCTAATAAGTTTTTTTAACGCTACGGTTTAGCCAGCCAGGTTTGGCTTTGTCTCTTCTAAATTTATTTCCCATAGGAATGCACTACAAGATGCATTTGCCTAATATGTTCCTAAAGCATTCCCATTTTTCCTCTGTGGTCAGTGATCCCAGGGTTTGGTCCCAGTTTACCCTTTCCATCAAGGAGTATAATTTTGGAAAGTTAGCCCTTCTGAAGTTTAGGGTTCTTATGTTCCCCACTTGCCTTGTTATATTGTTATTTACACTAAATGTGATCATCCTGTGATCGCTAGAGCCCAGGTTGTCCTGGACTACTACCTCCGAGATTAGGTCTGGGTCATTAGTGATCAATAGATCCAGGACTGCATTTTCTCTAGTCGGAGAGTCCACCAACTGTGACATGTAATTATCCAGTAAGGTTTCTGTGAATAGGCGGGCCTTCTGTGAGTGTGTAGTCCCCTCATCCCAGTCAATGTCGGGATAATTGAAGTCCCCTAATATGATGACTGATCCCAATTTTGCCACTTTACTCATTAGTGCTAAGAATTCCAGCTCTACCTCCTCCCCTTGGTTAGGTGGCCTATAGCAAACCCCCACAATTACTTTCCCCTTTTCTCCTTCCCTATGGAGTTCAACCCACACAGATTCTAACTCCATACTCATCCCTTCCGTAATGTCACTCCTTTCTATCACCTTTATATTGTTCTTGACATAGAGACATACCCCTCCCCCTCTTTTTCCTACCCTGTCCTTCCGGTACACCGATTACCCTTGGATATTGGCCAGCCAGTCATGTGAGGGGTAGAGCCAAGTCTCTGTTATTCCCACAAGGTCTATGTCCTCCTCATGTACTAATATTTCCAACTCATCCATTTTATTAGCTAGGCTTCTGGCATTAGCATATACCCCTCTTAGTTTTACGGAAGTTGAGCGCAATTGGTGGTTATGTTTATTCCTGTTTGGTCTGAGGTTTTCCCGCACAGACCTACCGATTGATGTTGTGGACCTACTGTCGCTGCTGACCCTACAACTGCCTTCATTTCTCTGCTCCCTCCTGACTGACTCTACTTCTGAGCCCTCCCCCCCCCCAACTTGGTGGCCATCTTTCTCCCCAAAAGAGCTGTACCGTCCCCATTAAGGTGCAGCCCATCCTTACTAAAGAGCCGGTAGCCGACTGAGAAGTCAGCCCAGTTCTCCAGGAACCCAAACCCCCCCTTCCTACACCAATTCCTCAGCCACTTGTTAAGTTCCCTAATCTCCTTCTGCCTCTCCTGTGTGGCTCGAGGTACATGCAGTATTTCAGAGAAAACCACCTTGGAGGTCCTTTTCCTCAATCTATTACCTAAGTCCCTGAAATCGTTCTTAAGGATCCTCCACCTACCTTTTACTTTGTCATTAGTGCCCACATGCACCATGACCGCTGGGTCATCCCCAGCCCCGCACAACAATCTGTCTGCCAGATCTGCGATATGCCGAACGCGGGCGCCCGGTAAACAACATACTGTTCGGTTCACGAGATCTTTTTTACAGATTGCCCTCTCTGTCCTCTTGATAATTGAGTCCCCAACTACCACAACCTTTCTAACCTTTCCTGAGTTACGGCCCCCCTTCTTCCTGGAGCCGTCCCTCCCCTGGCAGCTGGGGGAGGGTGCATGCTCCAGCTCTGCCACCCCTGAGCTGATATCCCCCTCAACCTGCAACTCGGCAAATTTGTTAGGGTGTACCAACTCAGGATTGGCCTCCCTGGCACTCATCCCTCTACCCTTCCTAACAGTCACCCAGCTGCGTACCTCTGCTGCTTGCGTCCCCTCTATTCCTCCCTCCTCTATGCTGGCCCCTGCCAGCGCCTGATAGGTAATGTCCAAGCTCCTTTCCAGGTTGTTGATGCCACGCAGTGTTGCCACTGTGTTCTGTAGGTCCAGGATCTGGTCTACCAGAGCAACAAGTCGCTCACATCTTGCACAGCAGTATTCGCCCTCGATTGGTTCATCAAGGAACGCATACATGCAGCAAGAAGTGCACTGAGTGGCATCCGCAATCCTGTCGGACATTATTACCCACTACTCTATGGGGATAATATTAACGACCTGCTCTTCAGGTCGTTATGCAAGTATTTTCATTCTTTTATTCTCCTATTTCTAAATTGCTGTATTGTGTCTCCATTTCTTTGTAACCCATTTTTCTGTAAATATTTTTATTCGCACCAATTTTTTAACCTTTCTTATAATTAAACCTTATTTTGAAAAGTGTTAAACTTTGTCTCTAAGCTCTTAAACGCAACTTGACCCAAACGAATCTGCCTCCTGAAGAGCGCTATTGTGTGTTATAGACAGTTAATTTAAAGTCATAATTGATATTTGTACTGTTTAGGCTAACCTATCTGAAACATTCTTGTCAGGTGACAGTGTGTGTTACAGACGGTTATTCTAAAGTCATAATTGATATTTGTCAAACCATGAGCATCCTCTAGGCTCAGTATATAACGATGGGTGGTGGCAGGAAAGGGTTAATCGTTTAATTAACCCGGTGACAATCGCTCTCAGTCTGCTGGCATCTAGATTGTGGTCCCGCAAGCTGGGCAATCTGTGTGCTGGGTGCAGCTGTGAGTGGCATTGTTACGCAAGTGACGGCAGGGTGTGAGATTGCTTGGTCTTTGGTCACGAGGTGGATGAGAAGGCCAGGGGTCTGATACCCGTATCCGTCACACCGGGTTCTCCAGGTTCCTCCCTGTGCTCTTCGCCCCCTCATGCTCTTTCCCGGCCCACCTCGACCCCCGCACCTCTGACGTGTTCCCCCCTCCCTTCTCCCGGGGATCCATCAGGATGGGGAGTGGGAAAGGGGCAGGTTAACATGTCATAGGCTGCTCCATCCCAAATGCTTCGGCCTATTTTTTGTCCCAGTCCAGACCTGCCTGTGCTTGTGCATTACTGCAGAGGCAATGGATCCAAGAAGATTGAAAATGCTGCCTAGTCCTTAACCACTTAAGCCCCGGAAGATTTTACCCCCTTCCTGACCAGGGGGTATTTTGCGATTCGGCACTGCATGACTTTAACGGACAATTGCGCGGTCGTGCGACGCTGTACCTAAACGAATTTGACGTCCTTTTTTTCCCACAAACAGAGCTTTCTTTTGGTGGTATTTGATCACCTGTGCGATTTTTTGATCACGCGCTATAAACAAAAAAAGAGCGTCAATTTTGCAAAAATAACAATATTTTTCACATTTTTTTATATGAAATTCCCCCCAAAAAAAAAGTAAAAATCAAATTTTTTTAAAATTTTCGGCCAATTTGTTTTATGCTACATATGTTTGGTAAAAAAAATTGCAAAAAGCGTATTTTGATTGGTTTGCGCAAAAGTTATCGCGTTTACTAACAAAGGGAAAGATTTTTGTCATTTTTGTTGTTTTTTTTTTTAACGCATAATGGCGGCGATCTGCGATTTTTTTTGCGGTACTGCGACATTGGGGCGGACAGATCGGACCCTTGACTGACATTTGTGACACTTTTGGGGTTACCAGTGACATTTCTACAGTAATCAGTGCTATACATATGCACTGTTACTGTAAAAATACACTGGTTGTGAAGGGGTTAACTTTATTTGGGAGGGAGGGGCTGTGTGTATCCCTAGGGGCGTGCTTTCTACTGTGATTGGCTGTGGCTTGAGCTGTAAGGACACTGATCAACGGATCTACATACTAGATCCGTTTGATCAGTGTCTTTACAGCGAGGAGAATGACAGGTGGCTTGTTTACACAAGCTGCCTGACATTCTCCCTCTCCCCTGCCGATCGCCGAGTGACCGGCGGACATCGGGTCCGCTGGTCACACGCGCGGGGGGGTCCGTGACCACGCGGGAGCGCGCCTCCGGGGGCGCGCGCTCGCTCCCTAGACCCTCACAAGCTAGTGACGTAGCCCTACGTCACTTTGCCTGTGAGGGGCTGACTGCCAACGTAGATCGGCGTTAGGCAGTCGGCAAGTGGTTAAAAGGCTGTTGAAAGTTAAACTCACAAAGTGTGGGTCTGCATTTATATTAATGGATTTGGTGAGGTAGGTGAGGTATATAATGAGTAATGGTGAGCATACAACATTTTAGATATTTGCTACAAATGCCCCTTGAACATGTTTTTAGGCTTAGTGCCATAGCATTTCAAAAGAAAAAAAATGAAATGTTTCTTAACTCACAAGGGTTAACACTTAAAATTAGATGTGTAATAATGAACAAAAATGTTTTTGTTCATGGTCCCCTAGATTAATTGAATTAATGACTTAACAAACACTGGAAACATGACAGACACAGTCTGCAGTTAAGCTTTATGTTTTTATGTCTGCTCAACTTAGTGGTTGTAGTGAAGTTAACTAAGCCTACACTATTGTATATATTATAGGATTGGTACATAGGGATAGCCCCTGAAGGCCACCACACATGAGTCTCCAGCTAGAAAATAAATCATAGCAAAGGAATTGGAAGCATAGAGCATATGGGAGAAGTGACCCGGCCATGGCAATAGTATTTGCAGAGCTGTAGATTCAACATGTCATGATGTAATTGTTCCCCAGTTGCTCTTTGCTTCATTTGAGTTGTCAAGCCTGCTTTATGATGTTATTTTATATACTACAGGGATTGTTCTGGGTACCAACAGCCGAGTTACCATACTGCACAATGTAAAGAAAAACAAGATACCTCAAGTGTACATCTGATATGGGTGTTTCCAAAATGTCAATTGGACCTTCTGCAATTATTTTTGAAAATAATCCATGCAAAGTTATTTTATGATTTTGTTTATTCAACAAAGTGTTGGTTGACCATGGAGAATGTCATTTGTTTTATTTAGTGATATGTTTGGTGAGCAGTATCATCGATCTTTGTATATCTTATACAAGGCAGAAAAACCTATGGGGGTTTGGAAAGTTCTGCTTTTCATCCATTCTGTTTGTACATGTAAATGTTTTAGCAGTGTACTTAATTTGACTTTGTAAAGACTTGGTATATTGAGGAGATAAAAAAATTCTCTTGGTACAAAATGCATCCTCTTCATCTATGGTCTTTTGGTCTTCGATGGTACCCAGCTCCCCACCCCCACATGTGTGGCACTGAGCACTGGTCATAACATTAAAAGCCTCAAGGTGCATATCCCATTGGGAATCTTTACAAAAACTTTTCCATAAATGGTACTTTACCCCCTCTAGGCTTGCAACTATGTATCCTACCTCGTCTCCGTTATGCTGGCGGGGATGTCAAGGCGTAGGCTCACTTCAACATATATGGTGGGACTGCACGCATATCAAACCTTTCTGGGATTCCATCTCCGCATTTCTCTCCTCCCTATGCAACATTTCCTCCCCACTTTCCCCTCTGGATCTCCTCCTGGGTCTCTCAATTCCAACATGCCCTCTCCCATCAGAGTCCTGGCTACCCATGTCCTCATAGCAGCTCGCCTAGCATTGGCGAAAGCCTGGAAATCACCAAAACCCCCCACACTAGCGGACACCATTCTATTGCTAAACAATCATCTCCGAATGGAATTTGCCTTCGCTAAAGCCAACATGACCACCACCTCCTTCTACGAACACTGGGCACCCTGGCTATCTGATCATAGGAGTGCTAACCTATGAACTTCCACCGGTCTCAATGTAACTGTCTCCTGTAATACGCCCCCCCAGATAACCTACATCATCCCAAATTTATTCTGCTTGGGGAATTCAATGCACCCCCACGGACTGGGGACACTCCCACACTTTTTTGCATTAGAGGTCCACCTACTTATCAGAACATCTTCCTCTTTTCCACTTGTTTTTTTTTTTTTTTTCCTTTTGTGGAACCTTGCCGGTACATGTTTCCTTCTCTCGTTGCTCCCCCGCGTATTGACCTACCACTAGTTAATCATTGATGACCCCAACCTATAATACTCCCCATGTTGTACCTGGTCCTGACAACAGTTGGTTCCCATGTGGGGTAGTCAGAGCCCGGTGTACCTTAATGTTTGGCCCTCATAGGGTGGAAGCTCAACACACTCATATGTCACCGGCAAGGTTCACCTGAATTGCCTTGACTCGACCTGTTGTTATGTTCATGTTTCTTGTTTTATAGCTGTGACCAATGTGATAATTGTTCTATTCTTTATTATGCTAATACATCGTTTGTATCTAACCTTTTTGAAAAAATTCAATAAAAATTTGGTTATAAAAAAAAAAAAAATTCTCTTGGTACTATAGTATTGGGCAAGGAATTATTTCCTTTTACTGTCACTGTAGGATCATTGCCTATAACTTATTGCAGCATAGACAGTTAAGCCTCGTACACACGCACAGATTATTGGCCGACCGATTGGCCGTCTTTTGTCCAGTGTTGTTTGTTGGTTGAAATGTGCTCTAGACTTGCACTGGACTTTTGTTGGCCAACAACAACCAACTTCAGAAGTGATGTCATGTGATTGTTTACTTTCAGTGTGTTTTTTCTTCTCTGAGCATGCCCAGTCTTGCTCATCTGATTTTTGTCTGCCGAAATCTGTACTGACTGAGGAACAATCGGCCATTTTTTGTTGGCCAACAAAAATTTTATAGCATGCACACCAGATTTTTTTCGGCCGAAAATTCACAGTTTGTTGTCAGAAGCATCATACTAACAAGCCTACAATCGGCAGATCGGACGTTGGCCAACAATTTACGGCCAACAATCTGTGCGTGTGTACGGGGCTTAAATCTCTATATGGTGCTCTAAGAGGTTGATTTCCTAAAACTAGAGAGTGCTAAAATTGGTGCAGCTGTGCATGGTAGTCAATCAGCTTCTAACTTCAGCTTGTTCAATTACGAATTGACAAAAAACCTGGAAGCTGATTTATTTCTATGCAGAGCTGCACCAGATTTTTCACTCTCACTTTTAGTAAATCATCATTTTAGCTATTTCATATTGCCTATAAATTATTGTAGCATAGACAGTACTGTAAAGCAGGCCATACACGATGCGAATTTCGTCCGAAAATCATATTTGACAGTGAATTCGAACGATTTTCGTATCGTTAGTGTGGTATGTGCAACATGCAATTTTCGTATGACAGCAAAAATTCACATATACAACATGTTGGGTTTTTCTGAGAAAATTGTCCAAATTTCGTATCATTAAGCCCCGTACACACGTACCGATCGTCGGCATACAAATGTTCGTCTTTTCTCCCCGGGATGTCGGTGTCTGTTGAAAAGTGCAAAGACAGCACAAGGATAGCACAAGAATTTTGTCTGCAGACTTCAGCTGACTGCAGAAGTGATGTCATGTAATGGTTAACTTTCCCTGTGTTTTTTATTTTCTGAGCATGCTCAGTCTTGCAAATCTGCGGTCTGTCGGCCGAATTCTGTACTGACAGGCGAACAATCGTCCGTTCTGGTGTCTGCAGACAAAAATTTTCATGTTTGCAAGAAAGACTTTTGTCCGCGGATTGTGCGCAGACATCTGTCGGAGGCACCATACTAACACGCATACAATCGGCAGATCTTTCGTCCGCCGACGTTTGTATGCCGACGATCGGTACGTGTGTACGGGCCTTTAGTGGTTGAGTCATGCGATTCCACAGAACAACACACAACTGCGCATGATTCAGAAAAGATCGAGCCAGAACAAAAATAAAAAGAATAACAACACGAACGAGTGTTCGTCAGAAAAAAAGTAATAGATCAAATATTATAGGTTACAGCAAACTCTGTTGAGAGGCTGTGACGAATGGTTGTTCTGTTCGCAAATGCCGCGACCCGATTTTTAACTGTAGGGGTAGTGCCCAGTGGAGGTGTGCTTAAAAGGTCAAGACAACATTGCATCACTTCCTATACTGGCACAAGAAAATAGTGTTTGATCGTACCATTTTTGGATCACATTGATGGTACACTCGTATGATGTGCACGAGTGCCACTTGCGTTTATCGCACGATAAATCGTTCGAAATTCGCATCGTGTATGGCCTGCTTAAGAGGCTGATTTCCTAAAACTAGAGAGTGCTAAAATTGGTGCAGCTGTGCATGGTAGCCAATCAGCTTCTAACTTCAGCTTGTTCAATTACGCATTAACAAAAAACCTGGAAGCTGATTTGTTTCTATGTAGAGCTGCACCAGATTTTGCACTCTCACTTTTAGTAAATCATCATTTTAGCTATTTAATTTAGCTATATATATCAAAATCGAAGTATATATGAAATACACGTACATGCTGTTTGTGTACTAATGAAAGATAACTTAGCCCACCAAACAGGGTCAGTTATTTCATTAAAGGCAAAAGCTTCCTAGACCCATAGGAGTTTTAACCACTTTACCACTAGAGG
Organism: Pelophylax lessonae; assembly: GCF_965119305.1. NCBI lineage: Eukaryota > Metazoa > Chordata > Amphibia > Anura > Ranidae > Pelophylax > Pelophylax lessonae. The sequence goes on along the minus strand of NC_138776.1, from coordinate 218,001,670 downwards.
ATTTTGCTGTCTTACGTCTAGGCCACGTTTTGCGATTCGGCACTGTGCGACTTTAACTGACAATTGCGCGGTCGTGCGATGCCATACCCAAACGAAATATTTTTTTTCCCACAAACAGAGCTTTCTTTTGGTGGTATTTGATCACCTGTGCGATTTTTACTTTTTGAGCTATAAACAAAAAAATAGCGTTTATTTTGAAAAAATAACAATATTTTTAAAAATTTTTTATATGAAATTCCCCCCAAAAAAAATTTAAAAATCAAATTATTTTTAAATTTTTGGCCAATTTGTTTTATGCTACATATGTTTGGTAAAAAAAATCACAATAAGCGTATTTTGATTGGTTTGCGCAAAAGTTATTGCGTTTACTAACAAAGGGAAATATTTCTGTCATTTTTGGTGTTTTTTTTTTAACGCGTAATAGCGGCGATCTGCGATTTTTTTTTTTTTTTTCTTTGCGGGACTGCGACATTGCGGCGGACAGATCGGACCCTTGACTGACATTTTTGACACTTTTGGGGGTACCAGTGACATTACTGCAGTAATCAGTGCTATATATATGCACTGTTACTGTAAAAATGACACTGGCAGGGAAGGGGTTAATTTTATTGGAGAGGGAGGGGTTAATGTATGCCTGGTGCTTACTGACGTGTGTGGGGGAAGGTGACTGAGTGACACAAGAACAGATCGAGGGTTCAACTATGCTGAACCCTGCAATCTGACCCTGCCTGTCACTTAGGAGATCCGCCCGCTTGTGTTTACACAAGCGGGCGGATCTCCACACTCGATTCCCCAATGATCGGGGAAGAGCAGCGGCGACTGCCGCTGCTCCTCCCCTGGCCCGACTCCCGCTGTGATTGAATACAGCGGGCGCGCGCCGCCGAGACTGGGGAATGTCTGGCGACGTAGGTCTACGTCGCCAGACGATAACGGACCACTTTGCTGCAGTAGGCTCAACGTGAGCAGACGGCAAGTGGTTAAAGGGAGAGCTTTACATGGTATCAAGGCTTTAAAACGCATGGTCATTTATTTTTTTTCTAACTCTAGATCAAGAATAAGGCCCCTTTCACACGGGCTTTCCGATTCGGTCCGCCTGTAAGTTTTTTTTCGGGCAGACCTGATCGAATGCTCCATGCGCCCCTATGGGGCAGCAGATGTCAGCAGAGACATCTTCGCTAACACCCGCTACTATCCGATCCTGTCTGGGAAATCCAGATGGATGGAAACCCTATTTTCCATCCGTCTGGAGGATCAAATCAGATAAGATCAGATAAAAACAGACATGCGGTCCGTTTTCATCTGATCTCCTATAGAGAAGAGTGGGGATCTGACAGCTCTGTCTCTGCAAAGTAAGTGGAGATGGAGCTGTCATCTGCCTGCTCAGCGGGGATCAGCAGATCGATACCCGATGAACAAAACGGAGTCCGTCAGGCCCCATGTGAAAGGGGCCTTAAGCTAAAATTTGACGGACGACAAAAATTTTATAGCCTGCACATCAGGATTTTGTCAGCCAAAAAGTCGGAGTCGGCTGTCGAAAGCACCATACTAACAATCCTAAAATCGGCAGATCGGTCGTCGGACAAATTTTCCCTACAGATTTTCTTATCGTGTGTACAGGCCTTTAGAATAACTAGCAGATTAACCAGTTATCAACCGCCTACCGCAGATTTACTGCAGCAGGCAGCGAACAGTTTGCGCAGCGATTAACAAAATGCAGGCAGACATTACAGTTACAATACACTTGGTACAAAAAGGAATTAGAGGGCCCTGCTCGTTAGAGCTTACAGCAACTGTGTTACATACATAAATAAAAGCTGATTATTGTAAGCACCCCTGTCAGTGGTAAATGGTTTCTCTCATCCCTGTAACTAACACATCTGCAAGAAAGCTTGTTCTTTTAAAAACCAGCAGACTTAAGCCTCGTACACACGCAACGATTGTTGGCCGACCGATCGGCCGTCTTTTGTCCAGTGTTGCTGTGTTGGTTGAAATGTGTTCTAGACTGCACACAATTTTTTTCGGCCAACAACAACCAACTTCAGAAGTGATGTCATGTGATGGTTGACTTTTCGTGTGTTTTTTCTTCTCTGAGCATGCCCAGTCTTGCTCATCTGATTTTGTCTGCCGAAATCTGTACTGACTGACGAACAATCGGCCGTTGTGTTGACGGCCAACAAAAATTTTATAGCATGCACACCAGATTTTTTTCGTCCGAAAAGTCGCAGTCGGTTGTCGGAAGCATCATACTAACAAGCCGACAATCGGCCGACCGGACGTTGGCCGAAAATTTACGGCCAACAATCGTTGTGTGTGTACGAGGCTTTACTGGCTGGATCATAAAGTGAAAAAAGAAAGAAAGAAATTATAAAAAAAAAAAAAACAGTGCAGCCACATCTAAGAATTTGTAAGCTGAAATATAATAAATGTTTGCTTTTGGTTTTAATACCTCTTTAACATGTAAGTCATATCTAAAAAGCACAACTGTTATGTCTAGTGTTTCTGTTTCTCATCTAGGGACAGACATTGTTGACCAGGTAAACCCCTCCACTTTTATTGTTGGCAATCTTGTCTGGCAATGCCAGTTCCTGAGCCAGCGAATAGCCATACAAAATGTTTCAAATCCATTCACTACAGGCTGCTTGCTGACTTCAGTACACAGATCTGGATATACACCATATTGTCAAAAGTATTGGGACACCCCTCCAAATCATTGGATTCAGGTGTTCCAATCACCTCCATGGCAACTGGTGTATAAAATCAATCACCTAAGCATGCAGACTGCTTCTACAAACAATTGTGAAAGAATGTGTCGTTCTTAGGTGCTCAGTAAATTTAAGCGTGGTACCATGATAGGTTTACAGAGAAAGGGAAATCAGCGCTGGACCACAAATAAAACTAAGAATAAATAATGATGGCCAATGTGAAAGTTCAATGAAGAATAATAAATGTATAAGTGTAAAAGAGTAATCCTAAATTGCTCACACTTGCATTGTGCATCCTGGTTGTTGCTCACAGTCATCATCAATATTGTTCCAGCACTTTATATTTATATTCAGCACGCATCACTTATATTTGTTTTATTTATTAGCACTTCAGCACCTTTATATCGTCCACATTATTATACCAGGATTGTATTTTATATTGTCTTTTATCATCATTTATGGTCTACTATTTTATTTAACACCTTTAATACCATCAACATTTTTAGGATTACTCTTTTACAATTATACATTTATTATTCTTCATTGAACTTGCACATTGGCCATCATTATTTATTCTTAGTTTTATTTGTGTTCCACCACTTTTAGAAATTAAGCGCTGATTTCCCTTTCTCTGTATATCTTTTAGTATGTTGTGACACTACTAAATCAGCTGCTGATTTCTGGTGTTCCATTAATACTCTATTGTCTGATGCCACACTTTTCTGTACCTCACTGGTAGCGCATTGGTTCCCCTCTTCTTTTTACTGTGATAGGTTGCCACCTGTGCAATGAGTCCATCTGTGAAATTTCCTTGCTACTAAATATTCCATGCTCAACTGTTGGTGGTATTATAACAAAGTGTAAGCAACTGGGAACAACAGCACCTCAAAAAATAATGCAGTGCATGCTGGAGCGCACAGTGAGCTGAAATCGCCAACTATCTGCAATAATAATAACTATAGACTTTGTGTGGCCTTCAGATTCGCACAACAGTATGCAGAGAGCTTCATGGAATGGGTTTCCATGGCCAAGCAGCTGCATCCAAGCCTTTCATCACCAAGTGCAATGCAAAGCGTCGGATGCAGGGGTGTAAAGCAGAGGAAATGTGTTCTCTGGAGTGCCGAATCACGCTTCTCTGTCTAGCATTCCAATAGATGTGTCTGGGTTTGGTGGTTGACAGAAGAATGGTACTTGCCTGAATGCATTGTGCTAGGTCTAAAGTTTGGTGGTGGGGGAATTACAGTGTGGCATTGTTTTTAGTGGGCAGGATTGGTTTGGATAACAGTGGGTGTCATCTCCATAGGGGAGACTGCAGGGTCTGATCAGGTCTGCCTGAAAAACTGCCAGGTGGACCCGAACGAAAAGCCCAGGTGAAAGGAACCTAATGCCAAGTACACACGCAACGATTATCGGCCGACCGATCGTCCGACTTTTGTCCAGAGTTGTGTTTTGTTGGTTGGAATGTGCCTAGACCGCACACAAATTTTCTCAGCCAACAAAAATCTACTTCTGAAGTGATGTCATGTGCTGGTTGATGGGCCATACACACTATAAGATTTTCTGAAGACTTTTTCCTTTAGACTTACCAAAACCATATAATATGAGGTCAAACCTAAACCCTTTCAATTTGTATACAATCTGGCACTACATAGAAAAGGTAAATCTGAAGGAAATCTAACCACAAAAGTTGGATAGTGTGTATCCAGCTTTACTTTCCGTGTGTTTTTTCTTCTCTGAGAATGCCCAGTCTTGCTCATCAGATTTTTGTCTGCCGAAATCTGTACTGACTGACGGAAAATCGGCCGTTGTGTTGACGGCCAACAAAAATTTTATAGCCTGCACACCAGATTTTATTAGGCCGAAAAGTCGGAGTCGGTTGTCGAAAGCATCATACTAACAAGCCGAAAATCGGCCGATCGAACGTTGGCCGAAAATTCCCAGCCAATAATCGATGCGTGTGTACAAGGCATTACTCTACTTTTGTTGAGAAAAAAAAGACTTCTGCCTGTCAGGTGAAGGCATGAGGGCGGTTGCGCTGCTGCCTGATTGTTTACACACATCCCCGGTATCGGCGCCCCCCCCCACACCCCCCTCACGCTGCCACACCCTGCCTGCCATGTTTTTTTGGCTCTGCTTGCCCATCTGCAAGCCTGGGAGCTACACGGCAGTGCCGGCGGGTGGAGGGGAAGGAGAAGAGCAAACACACGTCCACTCTCCTTCCCTTCTTGTTGTGACCCAGAAAGAAACGTCTATGACATTACTTCCAGGTCAGCCTCTCAGTGTCCCAAGTTTAGCCAGGAAGGGATGTTTTGCAATGCGATCTGCATTGCAAAAACATACAGTGGAGCCCAAAGGAGACATACAGGGTCTCTGTAACCTAAAAATCACCAAAAATGGGGACTTTTTGTCCCCTATGTAATTGGTAAAAAAAGTTGCGTAAAAATTTTTTTTTTTCCAAAAAATAAAGTTACACCCAAGCACATAATATCCCCCTAAAAAAATTTGAGGCCCCCCATCCCACATATACAAATGTACGAAAGTAAATGCATGTGTTGACTGCAATACACATGTTGCATATCGCCGCGCATGCCGGAGTGAGAGCAATCATTTTAACAGAAGATAATTTCCGTAACGCTAAACTGATACCTATAAGGGGCTTTTGAAGTGTCACCTATAGAAAATATAGGGTAATGAAGTCTGTCGCCATTTCACAGGCGCACACAAATTTAAGGTTTGACATGTTGGGTATCTATTTACTTAGTGCAAACTAATCTTTTATATTTTACCAAAAATGTGGGTAGTTTATTACATTTGTTTGCCCTAAAATTCACATAAAAATAGGAACTACCACTATTTTATTCTCTAGGGTGTCTGCTTTCAGAAAATATATAATGTTTGGAGGTTTTGTGTAATCTTTAAGCCCAAAATGATTTTTTTAAACGTGTGCAAAAATGGCTCTGGCAGCGAAAAGGTTAAATCTCAAACACTATTTACATATTTTGTTATATTCTTTGTAACTTTCGAATAATGATATACAGTCAGGTCCATAAATATTGGGACATCGACACAATTCTAATCTTTTTGGCTCTATACACCACCACAATGGATTTGAAATGAAACAAACAAGATGTGCTTTCACTGCAGACTTTCAGCTTTAATTTGAGGGTATTTACATCCAAATCAGGTGAACGGTGTAGGAATTACAACAGTTTGTATATGTGCCTCCCACTTTTTAAGGGACCAAAAGTAATGGGACAGATTAACAATCATAAATCAAACTTTCACTTTTTAATACTTGGTTGCAAATTCTTTGCAGTCAATTACAGCCTGAAATCTGGAACGCATAGATATCAGCAGACGCTGGGTTTCATCCCTGGTGATGCTCTGCCAGGCCTCTACTTCAACTGTCTTCAGTTCCTGCTTGTTCTTGGGGCATGTTCCCTTCAGTTTTGTCTTCAGCAAGTGAAATGCATGCTCAATTGGGTTCAGGTCAGGTGATTGACTTGGCCATTGCATAACATTCCACTTCTTTCCCTTAAAAAACTCTTTGGCTGCTTCGCAGTATGCTTCGGGTCATTGTCCATCTGCACTGTGAAGCGCCGTCCAACGAGTTCTGAAGCATTTTTCTGAATATGAGCAGATAATATTGCCCGAAACACTTCAGAATTCATCCTGCTGCTTTTGTCAGAAGTCAAATCATCAATAAATACAAGAGAACCAGTGCCATTGGCAGCCATACATGCCCACGCCATGACACTACCACCACCATGCTTCACTGATGAGGTGGTATGCTTTGGCTCATGAGCAGTTCCTTTCATTTTCCTTACTCTTCTCTTCCCATCACTCTGGTACAAGTTGATCTTGGTCTGATCTGTCCATAGGATGTTGTTCCAGAACTGTGAAGGCTTTTTTAGATCATGTTTGGCAAACTCTAATCTGGCCTTCCTGTTTTTGAGTCTCACCAATGGTTTACATCTTGTGGTGAACCCTCTCTATTCACTCTGGTGAAGTCTTCTCTTGATTGTTGACTTTGACACACATACACCTACTTCCTGGAGAGTGTTCTTGATCTAGCCAACTGTTGTGAAGGGTGTTTTCTTCATCAGGGAAAGAATTCTTTGGTCATCCACCACAGTTGTTTTCCTTGGTCCTGGGTATTTTGGTGTTGTTGAGCTCACCGTTGCGTTCTTTCTTTTTAAGGATGTTCCAAACAGTTGCTTTGGCCACACCTAATGTTTTTGCTATCTCTCTGATGGGTTTGTTTTGTTTTTTCAGCCTAATGATGGCTTGCTTCACTGATAGTGCCAGCTCTTTGGATCTCATATTGAGAGTTGACAGCAACAGATTCCAAATGCAAATAGCACAATTGAAATGAACTCTGGACCTTTTATCTGCTCCTTGTAAATGGGATAATGAGGGAATAACACGCACCTAGCCATGGAACAGCTGAGCAGCTAATTGTCCCATTACTTTTGGTCCTTAAAAAGTGGGAGGCAGATGTACAAACTGTTGTAATTCCTACACCTTTCACCTGATTTGGATGAAAATGCCCTCAAATTAAAGATGAAAGTCTGCAGTTAAAGCACATCTTTTTTGTATCATTTCAAATCCATTGTGGTGGTGTATAGAGCCAAAAATATTAGAATTGTGTCGATGTCCCAATATTTATGGACCTGACTGTAGTTCCTTAATTTTTACATTTTTAAATGCTCTTTTCCTATTATTTTTAACTTTGGGCGTGAGCCACATAGGTTTAATTTTAGGCTTTTAAACTTTTTCCCAATGAGAATATATTTTGCAGAGCATTTGCATACAGTCAGTTTGAAGCATTCCCATCTCTGTTCTGTGTTTTAGGCCCCTTTCACACTATCCGTCCATCGGACGGACTCCGCTGAGCAGGAGGATGACAGCTGTGTCTCCGCGCTGTGTGCAGAGACACAGCTGTCAGTTCCCCATGCATCTCTATGGGGGAAATCGGATGGGAACGGACCGTCTGTCCGTTCTCATCCGATCCGATCCGCTGGACGGATGGAAAATAGGGCTCTCATCCGTCCAGATTTGACAGATCGGATCGGGTCGGATGTCAGCGGACATGTCTCCGCTGCCATCCGATACCCCATAGGAATGCATGGGGGGACCGTTCAGATCCGCCAAAAAAACGAACAGGTGGATCTGAACGGTCCACCTGTGTGAAAGGGGCCTAAATGACACAATTTCTTCCCAGTCTAAATCTTGGAGAGCAGCTGTCAGTCTTAGACAATTGATCTTAAAATTATGGATTGTTATCTTTCATTATGATCTTTACCCAGTATGTGCTTGTTGTTTACAGTTTATATTCTGTGAAATTGTGTTATGACCACTGGTAGCCAGTTGTTCTTTTATATAGTACTATGAGTATTAATAATAGGGATAGACCGATTATCGGCAAGGCCGATATATGGGGAGCCGATATGCACTTTCCCCTATATATTGGTATTGGCCCCGGAACTGGCTGATATTGTCAATATTTTTGTTACATCATTCTGCCTTCTTAGGCCACCTCCCTCGCCTTGGGCAGCCTTGTCTGGAGTAAGGACTAGTCTCATGGAAGTGTATCACAGCCAAACACCCACCCACAGCAGCCCGGTGCCAGCCAGCCACCCACATCCACAGGCCCTGTACCAGCCAGCCAGCCACCCACAGGCCCTGTACCTGCCAGCCACAGGCCCTGTACCAGCAAGCCAGCCACCCACAGGCACTGTACAAGCCTGCCACCCACAGACCCTGTACCAGCCAGCCACCCAAAGCCCCTGTGCCAGCCAGCCACCCACCCACCACAGGGTGCCAGCCAGCCACCCACCACAGGGTGCCAGCCAGCCACCAACCCACCCACCACAGGGTGCCAAACATCCAGCCACCCAAAGACAGGGTGCCGGACAGCCAGCCACCCACAGGCCCCGTACCAGCCTGCCACAGGCACTGTACCAGCCAGCTGCCCACAGGCTCTGTACCAGCTAGCCACCCACAGCCCTTGTGCCAGCCACCCACCTACCACAGGGTGCCAGCCAGCCAGACAGCCAGCTGCCCACCACAGGGTGCCTGCCAGACAGCCACCCACCACAGGTTGCCAGACAGACAGCCACCCACCCACCACAGGGTGTCAGCCAGCCAGCCACCCACCACAGGGTGCCAGCAAGCCAGCTATTAAGCATTAAACAAAAATTAACATGTTCCGTACCAGATTTGTGTCAAAAAATGTCTTTAATTTCCAAAATTTTAAATATACAAAATATCAGCCTATATCCGCCGATACCGATATGTTGTGACCAAAATATTGGTATCTGTATCGGCCCTGAAAAAAAAAATCGGTCTATCCCTAATTAATAATAAGCTCGACATTATAAGTTTAACAGGTCCAGTAGAGCATAATTTCTAGTTTGGACTTCTATAAACTGTACCATAAAAATGTCTTGTGTGGAAGAGATTGATATTTGATCTATATAAATCCTTTGACAGTTGTGTGCTCCCTGGTCATCTACCTCAAATGCAATATTGGGAAGGGGATTGTTACATGTAGTTTTCCTCTCAGGATTGAGAGAATATGCTACGTAATTTACTAAATCCTTAACTATTAGGGAAACTCCCCTTAAACATTTCACTAGATGGTACTATACACCTTTTCGACTCCATGTTTATTTTTCATGACTTTTTGGACTTCTGTTTTCGACATGCTCATGGTACATTGGTACACATACTTTGGGAGTGTGAGAGCTGGCACCTATATGCTACACGGTTTCACAAATTGCCTCTAAGATAACAGGCCACAGATTGCAACTAATGCTTCCCATGTGTCTTTTATTTTCCTACATACCTGGTGCTTCACACCGTGAAGTGAAACTTATTCATACTGCATTGCTACTCACTGGACCATAGCTTTGAATTGGAAAACCACTAAACTCCCTTTCTCACAAATTCTTCACAGGATAGATATGATTATGCTGATGGAGAGGATTTTCCATGCACTACATGACAGAATGCCCCTCTTTACAGTCAAATAGGATGTATGGCCTTCTAACCGACCCTTGTTTTTATCATAATATGCCTTTTCTTGATTCTTATGTTTGTAATTACTTCTGGAATTTCTTATTACCCATCTTGTTGTTACTGTGTACAGTTTACTTGGCTATTTGATTACCTTTGTCATCTCTTATTTTTTTGTTTGCTTCTTTTGGTCTTATTTATACTATACATCTTAATGAAAGCTGTTGTACCTTCTCTGTTAATCTGTGTAACAGGTCTTTAATCTTTATTACATATTTTGTGTTGTACTTTATCTTTACTAAAGTCTGCCTTTTTACTGTTCCAGCAGTGCCATTTTTTTTTTTTTTTGGACTTCCACCCTGTGCATAAAAAAGTGCCCACACGCAAGCGTGACAGGACACAAAAACTGCACAGGGTGTGCGGAATGGTCTGGCCTCCGAAGAGGTTGGACCTTGACCCTGATCCAACGGGGCACAGGACTCCTGACAGGGACGGAGGTACTTCCAATGGTCTGCCTGGCCGAAACCAGACAAACCTAGTTTTCTAGGGGGACTGCCGAAAACAGCCCACCCCAAGTACTAGGTAAGAGAGTGCAAACTAAGCCAGAAGGCCATATCCGCCCCCCCCCCCAGGATAAAAAAAATTCCTCTGGTCCGAGCCAAAAGGCCTGTCCCAAGAGGTAGGTGTGAAAAAAGTGCGTATGGTGCAGTGACCAAGGTGCCAAAAAACTCAAGGCGAGCTGCCCTTCACCAGTGAGAATTAGGGCACCCCTGGGCTGCCACCCCAGGGGCACGTACACCACGGGCTTCTTTCGGTCTCGACCTCCAGCCGGACCAGTTGTAGCCCATCCCTACCAGGAGGCTTGGAACGTGGACAGCACTAGGGAGAGCACGCCCTCAACTGGGAAAAAAGACCCCCCTTGTAAGGCCAGATTCAACCCAGGAGGAAAGGCCCTCCCACTGCCATCCCAATTCCTTACCAATTACATCCAGGTGCAGTTCTAACCGGTATGTAACTGGAACCGGCTTTCTCGCACCCTTCAAACTGATAGGGGCGGATCCCATTCAAATCAGAAGGCAATGAACCCATCCGGCTTTCTCTGACAGTGCCTACTTCCCAGTCCCCCAGTTTCGCGTGGAGGGCCCTGGTTCATTTCAGCCCCTGCCCCTACTAACCCTCAGGGTCCATACCAACTGATAAGAACAGATACTACACTTGATCTTAGCCAAAAGGACGAGAAGCGGTGCCATTACTCCACTCCATTTCAGAGTAGTTAAAATCCCTCATTATTGCCACTGTCCCAGCTCTTGCAATCCTTTTTATTTATGCAAGGAGCTGAGTCTCTGTTTCCTTATTAACACAATAACAAACTCCAATAATCAACTCTCCGGTATGCACATTCATATGCAAATCCAATATGCACATTTACCGTATTTGCAACTCCACCCATAAGGCCTTAGCACCATAACACTTTCCATCAACAAGGTCCTCTTTCATAGTTATTCTTAGATTACTTCTAACCTAGATACAGACACCACCACCTTTTTGTTTTACCCTTTCTCTCAGAAAGAGAGTATAGCCAGGAAAATAATAGCTCAACCATGTGAAGAATAAAGTCAAGACTCAGCAATACCAATTAATTCATATTTCTCTTCATGCAGAAAAGCTTCCAACTGTCCTTTTTTACTCAGAAGACTTTTGGCATTGGTGAAAAAACACTTTAATTGTTGCATTTTACATGTATCACTTACCCCCATCCACATGTTCCCTCACTCCATTAGTGTTTACCGTTGTCTGACTTGGCTGTCCCATTATATTGTGATTCTCCCTCCCCTCAAAAACCTAGTTTAAATATTCCTCCAACCTCTCCATAAACCTCTCACCTAGCACGGCAGACCCCTTTCCATTTAAGTGCAAACCATCTTTAGTGTACAGAATGTACCCCAGTGAAAAGTTGGCCCAGTGCTCTAAAAATCCAAATACCTCCCTCTTTCACTAGGTCTTTAGCCATACATTTACAGTAGCTCTTTAAGCTCCAGCTGTCTTTGTTGTGTTGCACAGTTTAGGCAATCCTGGCTAGTTCTAGATCAGTCCTCCAATTACCATAAAAACACTTTTCCTATTATTTATAGCTTTCTTAACTTTGGATGTGAGCCACATAGGTTTTATTTTTAGCCTTTTAAACCTATTGCCCATGCAGATATATTTTGCAGTGTGTTCACATATAGTCTTTTTAAAGAATTCTCATTTCTGTTGTGTTCATCGAGAGTGGTAGTATACTAACTTTTAGGTTACACAGGTGTGTCATTGGGGTCCGAGTAATTTAAAGACTCATGGCAGAACAGAGAATTTGTCATATCCAGTTGCTCTACAGGGGTAAGCACCACATTTATATCTAAAAAAAAAAAAAATGAGAATAATATGCATTCCTTTTGAAAAATAAGGTAGTCACACATCATCACCTCTATTATAAATCCAAAAAATAGTATTTGAGTTACTCAAGTAGTGGATAGTTGTGTGGATTAACCTTTTTGTGCTCATGTGACCAACTGTGCACTGGTTTAAAAAGCGAGTATAGCTATATACATGGTTATGGTAATCTATATGCTGACATGTCTGGCTGTAGATATACAAACACTGTGAAATTTTTGGCTGATCCTTTATGTACTTATCAATTAGAGCTGCATTTCCTCCCTTGTCTGATATGTTCACTGCCCCCTCACCCCAATCCCAATATATCTGGCATCTGCTTTCACTCAACAACCTTGAAGATGAAAGTACCACACTTTCCCTCCTCCAAACACAAATTCATGCAAGCTAAATGTATAAGTAGCCTACTGTATAGCTAATTTATTACAGCTTGTACACAAAGCTACACAGCTACTCCTCAAATTATAAACCACCCAAGGCAGTTTCTTATAGAATAGCAAGCCCTCTAACAAGCTACTCCTAGATTGATGGCAGCAGAGCCTTGGGACAGTCTGAGTTACTGCATAGCTAAATGTCCTGGAACTTTTCTAAAAAGCAAGAGGGAGGCACTTAGTCTGCTTCTGTCTTTGACAAAATGTGTGAAGCACTCATCTATATTAGGTCCCACAGAAAAAAGAAAGAGAATGCTCTATTCTGTGACCACATGAATTACATTTCCCTTTGTGTTGAAAAAGTCTGTTTCTTTGGCAATCACTGTTTTTTCATATTTTTTTTGATAGATTTAACTTGAACAGAAAGCATCTTTTCATTTTTGCATCTTTTCAGGGTTTCTCAGGAAATTATCTGGAAATTATCTGAGATTTTTCAGATAGTAGAATGCCTGGAAATTGTCCTATGCTTTGCATGAGTTGGCTGAGGGTAGTGTGGTGTTTCATAAAAATGGCTTTTTCAACTTGATTGCGACACATAAATATGTTGTGTGTGTTCTTTTTATCTGGAAAAAAAAAACACTGAACATGACAGAAGATAAGATCTGCTTGTTCTGTTCTTTTCAACTTCTTTATATTTTTAAGTCCAGTTATAATGGGGTTTATTTAATGAAGCTGGAGAGTGCAAATTCATACTCACTTCTTAACCACTTTACCACCGGAGGATTTTGCTGTCTTCCGTCCAGGCCACTTTTTGCGATTCGGCGCTGTGCGACTTCAACTGACAATTGCGCAGTCGTGCGACGCTGTACCCAAACGAAATTTACGTCCTTTTTTTCCCACAAACAGAGCTTTCTTTTGGTGGTATTTGATCACCTGTGCGATTTTTACTTTTTGCGCTATAAACAAAAAAAGAGCGTTTATTTTGAAAAAATAACAATATTTTTAACATTTTTTTATATGAAATTCCCCCCAAAAAAGATGTAAAAACCAATTTTTTAAAAAAATTTTGGCCAATTTGTTTTCTGCTACCTATGTTTGGTAAAAAAAAGCACAATAAGCGTATTTTGATTGGTTTGCGCAAAAGTTATTGCGTTTACTAACAAAGGGAAAGATTTCTGTCATTTTTGGTGTTTTTTTTTAACGCGTAATGGCGGCGATCTGCGATTTTTTTTTTGTGGGACTGCGACATTGCAGCGGACAGATCGGACCCTTGACTGACATTTTTGACACTTTTGGGGTTACCAGTGACATTACTGCAGTAATCAGTGCTATATATATGCACTGTTACTGTAAAAATGACACTGGCAGGGAAGGGGTTAATTTTATTGGATTAATGTATGCCTGGTGCTTACTGACGTGTAGGGGGGGAGGTGACTGAGTGAGTCATGGACAGATCGGATGTCCAGCTATGCTGAACAGTCCGATCTGTCACTCCCTGTCACTATGGAGATCCGCCCGCTTGTGTTTACACAGGCGGGCGGATCTCCACACTAGATCCCCGGCGATCGGGGCAGAGCAGCGGCGATCGCCGCTGCTCCTCCCCTGGCCCGACTCCCGCTGTGAATGAAAACAGCGGGAGCGAGCCTCTGGCGGCGCGCAAGCGCCGCCCAGAAGGGGGAGTGTCTGACGACGTTAATACTACGTCGTCAGACGATAACGAACCACTTTGCCGCAGTACTATTACCGTACTCAGTCGGCAAGTGGTTAAAAGAAACCAATCAGCCTCCAGGTTTTATAGCCAAAGCTTAACTGAACGAGCTAATTGGTTTCCATGCAGAAGTGAGCCTGATTTTGCGCTCTACAGCTTTAGTAATTAAACCCCAATGTTTCTTTGACATTTTGGATAACATTTTTTTAATATAATTTAGAATTGCCCACATTTAATCCAGTGACTGTATCAAATTATTTGTCTTTATTACTTTCCTAAATGTTTTGCAGGACAATTTAATGGGTCAGATTGGGAACGCACCGACAAGAAACAATGCGTTACTAGACCTACTGATCACTAACAATACAGACCTGATCACAGAAGGACAGAGAGAAGGTGAAGGTGCTAAAATAATTCTTCTCCTCAGTCTTCACAAAAGAAATGGGGGGAGGCAGTGACCTAGACTGTAATGTTAAAGTTAATAACACGTCACCCTCATGGTTAACAGAAAACAGACTCAGAACTAGACTTGAAAAACTTAACATAAATAAGTCACCAGGACCAGATGGCTTACACCTGATGGTCCTTAACCGCTTTCCGACCGCCGCATGACTATATACTGCGGCGGTCAGCCCCTCACAGGCAGAGTGATGTATCGGTACGTCACTAGCCTGGGAGGGTCTGGGGAGCGAGCGCACGCCGCCGGCGGCGCGCTCCCGCGCGGTCACGGGCCCCCCCGCGCGTGTGACCGGCGGACCCGATGTCCGCTGGTCACTCGGCGATCGGCGGGGAGAGGGAGAAAGGCAGGCAGCTTGTGTAAACAAGCTGCCTGTCAGTTCTCCCTGTGTAGAAACACTTATCATACGGTTCTACTAAGTAGAACCGTTGATCAGTGTAACTACACCTCAAGCCACAGCCAATCACAGTTAGAATCACGCCCCTAGGGACACACACAGCCCCTCCCTCTCAAATAAAGTTAACCCCTTCACTGCCAGTGTATTTTTACAGTAACAGTGCATATATACAGCACTGATTACTGTAGAAATGTCACTGGTAACCCCAAAAGTGTCAAAAATGTCAGTCAAGGGTCCGATCTGTCCGCCGCAATGTCGCAGTACTGCAAAAAAAATCGCAGATCGCCGCCATTACGCGTTAAAAAAAAAAACAACAAAAATGACAAAAATCTTTCCCTTTGTTAGTAAACGCGATAACTTTCGCGCAAACCAATCAAAATACGCTTTTTGCATTTTTTTTTTACCAAACATATGTAGCATAAAACAAATTGGCCGAAAATTTTAAAAAATTTTGATTTTTACTTTTTTTTGGGAGAAATTTATATAAAAAATTTTGAAAAATATTGTTATTTTTGCAAAATTGACGCTCTTTTTTTGTTTATAGCGCGTGATCAAAAAATCGCACAGGTGATCAAATACCACCAAAAGAAAGCTCTATTTGTGGGAAAAAAAGGACGTCAAATTCGTTTAGGTACAGCGTCGCACGACCGCGCAATTGTCCGTTAAAGTCACGCAGTGCCGAATCGCAAAATACCCCCTGGTCAGGAAGGGGGTAAAATCTTCCGGGGCTTAAGTGGTTAAAGAACTCAGCCAGGTAATAGCCAGACCATTGTTCCTAATTTTTATGGATAGTCTACTGATGGGAATGGTACCAGCTGATTGGAAAAAAGCCAATGTGGTACCAAAATTTAAAAAGCATAGAGATATATCCCTGGGAACTGGGAACTATAGGCCGGTTAGCCTAACATCAATAGTCTGTAAGATATTGGAGGGGATGATAAGGGACTATATACAAGACTTTAGTAATGAAAGTGGTATCATTAGTAGTAATCAGCATGGGTTCACGAAAAATTGCTATTGCCAGACCAATCTTTTAACCTTCTATGAAGAAGTGAGCTGCCATCTAGATAAAGGAAGGCCTGTGGATGTTGTGTATCAGGATTTTGAAAAGGCATTTGATACAGTTCCCCACAAACGTTACTGTAAAAACTAAGGTACGTAGGTATGGACAATAGAGTGGGTACCTGGATTAAAAGCTGGCTTCGGGGGTGGGTTGGGAAAAGTGGGGTCCCCCAAGGATCTGGGTTTCCCCAAATCCAATTGGCATGACAGGAAAGTGTGACTGGCCTTCAATGGAGCCAGTTCACACAGCTCCGGGGGGCCACGGCCCACATTGAAAAAAGGTCTTGTGCATCTTCTGGTCTGATTCAGGTGCAAATTCAGGCAAAATTTAAGACATAATTCGCACCTGAACCGGTGAACAGGGACACACCGAACCCCATGCTGGGAACCGCAGTCGTACATATGTGAATGGAACCTGAAGGAAACCTTAACTGAGAGAAATGTAAAGGCTTTCAATGCTGAATTCTCATTCTGCAAATGCTAGTCACCTGTCCGTGATGTTGACCCTCTGGCTTTAATATTTGTAAACAATGTTATATATAATATTAATTTAAATTGTTTATTTTTGAAAGGAAGTTGCACTTTGCAATTGAATGTTCCCCAGAGCGTAGTGAATACGGGGAAGCTCTGATTTTCAATATTCAATCATCTGCAAGAAAAAATTGTTATTTTCCTGGCTTGTGATTGGGTATTCTTTGCAAAGTGGGTCTTTAGAGGAAGAATTCCCTTGCAAATTGAACAACCGTTTTGCCTTTATTAAATCAATCCCACCAACTCAAATGTCTTACATCCAACTTTTACCTCATTGTTATCATTATCATTCATCCTAAAGAAAGAAATTCCTCTTACAACAAGCTTGTAAGGCATGTTAAGAGGTTTATCTCTCGGTAACACCAATTAAGCTGTGGTGGGCTTCACATATAGCTACCACCGTTGGAAGATGTGTTCTGCCCATGCACTGATACCTAAGTGCACCCAATAATTTAGCACTGGATTATATGGCAGCATCAACGAGACTGTTACCCAGCAAGAATATGCTAAAAATGGGATCAGGCGAGGTGAATAATCAGTCTTTAGACAAATTAAAGAGTGCAGTTAGCCTGCATTTTAAAGCTAGTTTTCAACTAAACAAAAGAAACAAGTTTTCCTACTATTACATTTTATTTCATATAGTAGATAAGAGGCTGGTGGTAAAGAATGAGGTCAAGCTTGGAATATAATCCATAATAATGACAGGCATACAGTTTCTGAATTCTAGTTCCCCAAAGGAAGCAAAGTGTTTCTAAGGAGGTAATTAATCAGGAAGTACAAACAGCCATATTTTTCAATGAGTTAAGACTTGGACAAGGCTTGGGTTGAGCTGTGTTCCTTCTCAGAGGAAAGACACTTAGGGGCAATTTATCACATTCCCGACTTTAAAATATAGTGTGAAAGTGCCACACGCATGCACATATACAAACACACACCCTTTTTCTTTGTTGTGTGCTACTCAATGCTGGACACTTTTAAAAAGACTGATTTTTTTAGAACAAAATTCTTACTGTGCTAACCGCTGTCTTTAATTTAAGAATCTGTCTATATGTTCTGCACAAATAAACACTTTCTCAGAATAGACTTTGTTCTTAAAATTTAAGAACCTATTATAACTTGTTTTTCCAGATTAGGAATAGTAGAAAGTAGATTTGATACTTAAACAAATAAAGTACCATATTGTCCCTAATACTGTATAGTGTATTGATTTACCACCTTCAACAACTGGGATACTAAAACTGGAGAGTGCAAAATCTGTGCAGCTCTGCATAGAAACCAATCGGTTTCTAGGTTTTTTTAAAACTGAACAAGTTGGACTTGGCTGCTATGCACAGCTGCACCAGATTCCGCACTCTCGTTTTAGTAAATCAGCCCTACTATTTTTTAGTAATAGCAACATGGGTGTAAAGATGAAAATGATGCACAAATTCTGCTGCCTACGGGCAGCCTGTGCACTCTCGTTGTTCAATGTAGGTGAGGGCATCTATCTACCCAGAAAGCTATTGCACAAGCACTGTATGTGGCATTCAAAAGTCCCAGCACTCTCTGTAGACTCCAGATGGTTACAGATTTTATTACATTTGTTCACATATACGTGCACAAACAGTCAACTTCTTAAAGCGTATGTAAAGCCAAAATGTTTTTATTTTTGAATAAGGTAAGTGGTGCTGGATAATGCATTAGAAAATATACACTCTTATTGGGCTTTATTTTCCAACAAGAGTGCAGCATAGGGTGTGTTGCTAGAATAATGAGATGTGATGCAAATTGTAACGTTTGAAAAAAAAGAAAATTGGCAATGGTATGGAATGGCAGGAAGGAGTGACTTGCTTACCTTACTTAAATAAAACCTTTAACTATTAAATAAGGCAACACAGACAAATAGTTTGGAAATAATAAGGCTGCGGCCGTTTATTACTGGTTTAACAAATTAATAATAAAAATACCCAAATATACATAACATTACAAACCACAACCCAGTCATGAACAACTCAGGTTGTACAATAAATATAAAGAGATAAAGAAAACCATCCTTATAAAACATCCAAATCCTTGTTCCCCTCTGCAATGCAGAGGTGACCCAACCAGATAATAATTATAGCCGCGACAAACCAAAGGGGAGGGGGGGGGGGAACGCTGGGATGAGATTCTGAAGATTGAGCTCTCTAGCCCAAATCCGTGCTTAAATAGCCCCCAAATCAACTTTTGGCGGACACTTTGAGCGGGAATAAAGAGCGGGAAGGCACCCCATTTGTTGATAATTATAGAGGTGGCCAGAAACTCCCCAGATACCGAAAAGAGCGGGTTTTTTGAGCGGGAAAGGGGGCCCAGGGAGGCTAGGAGTCAAAAGGTCAATCCCTCAGTGTCAACAGTAGAGATAAAAATGGCTGAAAACTAACTAATACATTTTTAAAACTTGCCCCCTTCCGCCATCCCATAGGAAAGTGGGGGCTGTAGAAGCCCCTCTTTCTTATATTTTCTTTTTTTCAAATATATCTTTTATTTTATTTTCAAACACAGAAAAACAATATTACAATACAAACCAATTATACAGAGTTGCGACTGTTACATACATAAGAGGTCATTCCAGTCCTATCACATCAACTGTATGTCTCTTCAAAAGAGATCTCTTAAATTATTAAATCTATATATCTTTCCCATCATCTGTGATCACTTCAAACATTAGGCTAATCTACTCTCAGTCTCTAGACACAAACCAAATAACAAGCGCCAAAACACCAAAAAAAAGGGGGAAAAAAAAAAAAAAAAAGGAGGGAGGGGAGGGAGGAAAGGGGTAAAGACAAACAGGGGGAAAGCTCCCTCTCTCCAAATCCCTCCCTAAGGTCTCCCCCTCCTCCCCTACACCTCCCCAAGCCCCCAGATCACCTCTCTCTCTCCATCTATGTCTGCAGCAGCCTAGTCCCCTCTTCTGACAAAATAAAAGTATTCCAAAGCTCCCAGGTCTCCATATATAACCCACGTTTACACTGTGATGTCAAAACTAGGTCTTCCATTCTATTAATCGCCTCTACCCTGTGTAGCCAATCTCTTATTGTCGGGGGATGCGGGTTTTTCCATAACGCGGGGATACAGGCCTTTGCCCCGTTTACCAAATGTCTCACCACTGACTTCACATATCTCTGTGTGGGAATATCTGACAGATGAAACAAGAAAAAAGCAGGATCTTCATAAATAGTGTATTCCGTAAATTTTTGGACAAGGGTTTTCACCTCAGTCCAATATCTCAAGAGTTTCGGGCAGGACCAAAAAATATGAAACATACCTGCATCTTCTCCTCCACATCTCCAGCAATTCGCTGATGTACCTGGAAATATCTTATGGAGTTTATAGGGTGTATAGTACCATCTGGTCAGTATCTTAAAATTAGTCTCCTGAGTTTTAGTACAAATAGATGTTTCAAAAACTAGCGAGAGCATCTTCTGTTTTTGTGATGCTGTGAAGATGCAGTTTAGATCATTTGCCCATTTAGTCAACCAAGACAGGTCAGGGTTGTCCGGTGGTGATATTAATAGGTTGTATAGTAGGGAGAGCGTGTGTATTAACACTCCTTCTCCTCGACAGTATCCCTCAAATTTAGACAGACTCCTTGAGTATTCTGTCGGATTTGACAGGGCACTCAGAAAGTGGTGCAATTGTATAGCCGACCAAAAGGTTAACTTAAAGTCGCCCTCCTGGTTCATTAAAGTCGTTAATGTCGGCCAATTACCTGCTATCAAAAATTGCTCAACTCGAGCTCCCCCGGTTTTGCCTAGCGCGCGTAAGTCTGGAGATGAGAATCCAGGTTTAAATCGAGGGTTGCCAATCACCGGGAGCAGTGGAGAACTGGGGGGGATGATAGAGTATCTCCTATTAACCAGGTGGCCTATACGCAGCGTGGTGCCTATAAGAGGATGTAGTCTCAGTTGTGAAGGTAAGTCTGCATAACACCGAAGTGCTCCTCTGAGGGGGATATTTGTTTGTGCCTGCTCTACATTAGTCCATAATTTAAATGTTTGGTGTCTACACCAATCTACCACCCTACTCAAGTGGGCTGCCTGAAAATATTTTTGCAAGTCCGGGAGGGCTAAGCCTCCGTACTTTTTTGGCCAAGTTAATTGCTTCCGCGCCAGGCGAGGTTTTTTCTTTGCCCAAACAAATTTGATAAAAAGAGCATGGATCAAGTGAAAATATCGGGCAGGTAGTTTAATCGGTAGAGCTCTAATCAGATAGACATGTTTAGGCAAGATGTTCATCTTTATTAGGTTACACCTACCGAACCACGAGTGGAGGCCCGAGTACCATTTTTCCAACAGCACACGTGTCTCCGCTATCAAAGGAGGAAAGTTCAACTCATACGTCCTAGCTACACAAGATGGAATGTAAGTACCAAGGTAACGTAGAGCTCTATTGGTCCATCGGAAGCCAAAGTTTGCTTGTAACGTTCGAAAGGATGACGCAGTCGAGCCCACCCCCATCGCCTCTGATTTACTATAATTAATTTTAAAATTCGTCAAAGATCCGTATCTGGTTAATTCCTGTAGTAAGTTCGGCACTGATATGGTTGGATTTATCAGGGAAAACATAAGGTCATCCGCATAAGCAGAGATCTTATACTGACCCTCACCCACTTGTAATCCCTGTATATCTGGATTTTGTCGAATTGTACAGAGAAGGGGTTCCAACGTGAGTGCAAATAAAAGAGGAGACAGGGGGCACCCTTGTCTTGTACCGTTATTAATAGCGAAGGAGTCCGATAAAAATCCATTCACCTTGACCTGTGCAGTGGGGTTTGAATAAATGCTGGCGATCCATCTTTGCATATTACCACCCAGGCCTATATGCTTGAGGACCAAAAACATAAATCGCCAGTTTACCCTATCAAAGGCTTTTTCTGCGTCTGTGTTGATAAAGACGCTTGATGTTCGAGAGGTGTCCGCTACATGGATCAAATTTAGTATTTTGGTGGTATTGTCTCTAGCCTCTCGTCCTAGAACAAATCCCACTTGGTCAAGGTGAATAAGATCGAGTAAGTGTGGAGCCAATCGGGTAGCTAAAATTTTTGAGAAGATTTTTAGATCCGTATTGAGTAGGGAAATGGGTCTATAGCTTCCACAGCTTGTGGGGTCTTTCCCTTCTTTCAGGATCACAGTTATGTGTGCCGCTAAAGTATCTCTAAGCATATTCGGATTTTCTCTTGGCATTTTCTAGTTTTTCTATTTGTTTTTCTAATGTTTGTTATGCTATCGTTAAGACTTTGTCTGCCTTTCTATTCTTCAGAGTGAGAGGGTCCTTTACCTTTTTTTTTTGCCTGGGTGACATGTATATGGTGATAATGAGGCCTGACAAACTCCAAAATGTGTGGAGAGAATAGGGAAGTGGTATCAAACACAATGTTATTTTACCCAAACTTCCAAGGTGAGTACATACAGTCACCCTCGTTTGCATCTTATGTATATAGTGAAAAGATGATGAAGCTTAAATTTTCAGCTCATTTTTCAAAACAAAATCTGTTTCATGAGGTAACAATAGAATGGGGAAAATCTCCAGTTGTTTTAAAAACATATTCTGTCATTTCTGTGTAAGGTTATGTAAGATTTGCCCGATTTGTAGCTATGTGTGAAGAGATAGGGCTAACACCTTGAAAAACTGTATACAAAAATGCAGGGGAATGTAAAGGGCCTAAAGCTGTCTGACAAGTATACAACAAATGCTTTTTCCTTGTATATTCTGTTAAGGGAAAAGCATGCCCGAGATCTCAGAAACACCATAGTTAGTACACATGGGAAAAAGAATGGACAATTGTTGTGCGGTACACGTTCAAGAATATTATTCTCAATGAAATATAACGAGTTCTTTTTAATCAATTAATTTCTTTTTAACAGCATATACAGTCAGGTCCATAAATATTGGGACATCGACACAATTCTAATCTTTTTGGCTCTATACACCACCACAATGGATTTGAAATGAAACAAACAAGATGTGTTTTAAGTGCAGACTTTCAACTTTAATTTGAGGGTATTTACATCCAAATCAGGTGAAAGGTGTAGGAATTATAGCAGTTTGTATATGTGCCTCCCACTTTTTAAGGGACCAAAAGTAATGGGACAATTGGCTGCTCAGCTGTTCCATGGCCAGGTGTGTGTTATTCCCTCATTATCCCATTTAGAAGGAGCAGATAAAAGGTCCAGAGTTCATTTCAAGTTTGCTATTTGCATTTGGAATCTGTTGCTGTCAACTCTTAATATGAGATCCAAAGACCTGTCACTATCAATGAAGCAAGGCATCATTAGGCTGAAAAACAAAACAAACCCATCAGAGAGATAGCTAAAACATTAGTTATGGCCAAACAAACTGTTTGGAACATCCTTAACCACTTAACGCAAACTGACGTAGACCTACGTCGGCTGACTTTAAGTGGTTGTACCGGGATGATGCCTCTAGCTAGAGAAATCCCAGTACCGTTATTTAGAGCCGGCAGTCAGCCTTCCGGCGGTAATGACCGATGCAGCTCGGGAGCCGCTCGATCCTTAGCCCGGCGAGCGGGAGGGGACCCGGAGGCTCTGCCCGGGTCTCCTGTCCCACCGGGAGACCCGAGCAACCAGCCGGCGCATCTGCTGGCTGGATGGAGTCCCGATCTAAGCCAGTGTGGCTTCAATCGGGTCTCCGATGACGTAACCCGGAGGCGGCGTCCATGACGTCACATCCAGGTTACTCGGCTGCTAAAGGTGACAGATTCAAAAAGTGACTGTATTCAAAAATGCAGTTTTTGGCGTTTTGAATACATGGAAGTGCAAGGGAGGGGTCTAGGGTCTTTTAGACCCCCGATCCCTCCATAAAAAGTACCTGTCACTGCATATTGTTGTCACAAGGGATGTTTACATTGCTTGTGACAGCAATAAAAGTGATCAGATTTTTTTTAAAAAAAACCTGTGTTAAAATTAAAAAAAAATATATATATAATAAATAGAAAAAAAAAAAAAGATTTAGCCGCCCCCATCACCGTGAGCTTGCGCATGAAATAAAACGTATATGGAAGTCACGCCGCAAATGAAATCGCTGTTCAAACCACACATGTGAGGTATCGCCATGATTGTCAGAGCGTGAGCAATAATTTAAAAAAAAGAGCACACTAACGCTAAACTGGTAACTGTTAAAAAATGTTAACAGTTACCAGTAAAAAGCGTCGCCTATGGAGATTTTTATTGACCGTAGTTTGTCGCCATTCCACGGGTGTGCACAATGTTAAACCGTAACATGTTGGGTATCTATTTACTCAGCGTGACATCATCTTTCACAATATATATAAAAAAAATAGGCTGACTTTACTGTTTAGTTTTTTTTAAATGCAGTAAAATGTGATTTTTCGTAATTTTTCAAAAAAATGGCGTTTGAAAGACCGCTGCGCAAATACCGCGTGACAAACAATATTGCAATGACCGCCATTTTATTCTCCAGAGTCTTTGCCAAACAAATATATATAATGTTTGGGGGTTCTAAGTAGTTTTCTAGCAAAAAATACAGATTTTTAACTTTTAAACAAAAAGTGTCAAAAATAGGCCCGGTCTTGAAGTGGTTAAAAAGAAAGAACGCACCAGTGAGCTCAGCAACACCAAAAGACCCGGTATACCACGGAAAACAACTATGGTGGATGACCGAAGAATTCTTTCCCTGGTGAAGAAAACACCCTTCACAACAGTTGGCCAGATCAAGAACACTCTCCAGGAGGTAGGTGTATGTGTGTCAAAGTCAACAATCAAGAGAAGACTTCACCAGAATGAATACAGAGGGTTCACCACAAGATGTAAACCATTGGTGAGCCTCAAACAGGAAGGCCAGATTAGAGTTTGCCAAACAACATTTAAAAAAGCCTTCACAGTTCTGGAACAACATCCTATGCACAGATGAGACCCAGATCAACTTGTACCAGAGTGATGGGAAGAGAAGAGTATGGAGAAGGAAAGGAACTGCTCATGATCCAAAGCATACCACCTCATCAGTGAAGCATGGTGGTGGCAGTGTCATGGTGTGGGCATGTATGGCTGCCAATGGAACTGGTTCTCTTGTATTTATTGAGGATGTGACTGCTGACAAAAGTGGCATGATGAATTCGGAAGTGTTTCAGGCAATATTATCTGCTCATATTTAGTGTTGAGCGAACACGGACTGTATTATTCGGGTTCGTACCGAATAATTGGATTTTTGTTACCCGAACACGGACCCGAAAACTTTACTGTATGTTCGGGTTTAAAATCCGTGTTCGGTCATTTTATTAACTGTTTTGTATGTAATGGCGCGCTTTTAATGGCGGGCTTTCAACAGCCAATCAACAAGCGTTTAACTGGTGTGCCTTAAGCCTTCCCAGCCATGCCTACTAATGTATTAGTAGCTGTGATTGACCATCTGAAGCATGTGACCATGTCTTTATAAGTTCGAGACCCAGCGCGCTGCGTCATTCTGCTGTAGTATTAGGGAGAGAGCACACATTATACGTGCTGGCTGCTGATTAGGGACAGACAGTGAAAAATTGTGTCCGAAAAAAATGCAGGGACAGGTCGGAGTGTAGGCAGGTAAAGTAATTTGAGCATTTTAGGGACAGGCTGCAGAGATTAGGCAGGGACAGTCTAAATCGATTTTGCTATGTGGGGGGTGGTGCAGTAAACAATCTTTTTGAGCATTTTAGGGACAGGCTGAAGAAATTAGGCAGGGACAGTCTACATCGATTTTGCTGTGTGGGGGGGTGGTGCAGTGAACGATCTTTTTGAGCATTTTAGGGACAGGCTACAGAGATTAGGCAGGGACAGTCTACATCGATTTTGCTGTGTGGGGGGTGGTGCATTGAACAATCTTTTTGCCTTCACTTGAGCCCACTGAGGAGGAGGAGGAGGAGGGAGAAAAAAAATCTATTTTTATCAGTCAGTTGTGTGCAGCGTTCATCAGCTATATTTTACTACAAGTTAAAGGGGATTTTTTTTCCCCCTTCATAGCCTGCTTGCTGCTGACTCTGAGCTGACCGTGACATAAGACACTGCTGTGTTCACATGTGCTATTGAGTGATTTTCAATTTTATACACTTTTTTCTATTCCACTATTCAATATACACCCTTTTGGGTTAAAAAAAATTAAATTGTGGCATAGTCTATACAAATCTATTTAAAAATTACAAACTTAAAGGGGAATTTTCTTTTTTTTTCCCTTCATAGCCTGCTGCAGATCTGACCGTGACATAACACATAAATCACTGCTGTGTTCACATGTGCTATTGAAAACTCACCAATTTTATATCATATTTTCTATTCCGCTATTCAATCTACACCCTTTGGGGTAAAAAGAATTAAATTGTGGCATAGAATGTATCGGTACATGTGAGATACACCTTTCCAATTTTTTGAGCGCATCTTACACCGCCGAGGATTGCAGGGTGCTTCAGTTTGCCTCCTGCCTGTTCCGAACTCCTCCTACTCCTCATCCTGCCTTTAGGGTGCAAAAAATAGTAATCAGGGCCTAGTCTGGGTCTGTACGTGTGAGATACACCTTTTTGATATCATATTTTCTATTCCGCTATTCAATCTACACCCTTTGGGGTAAAAAGAATTAAATTGCGGCATAGAATGTATCGGTACATGTGAGATACACCTTTCCAATTTTTTGAGCGCATCTTACACCGCCGAGGATTGCAGGGTGCTTCAGTTTGCCTCCTGCCTGTTCTGAACTCCTCCTACTCCTCATCCTCATCCTGCCTTTAGGGTACAAAAAATTTTAATCGGGGCCTAGTCTGGGTTTGTACGTGTGAGATACACCGTTTTTATAAAAATATTTCTATTCCGCTATTCAATATACACCCTTTTGGAGTGTAAAAAATAAATTATGGCATAGTCTGTATCGGTACGTGTGAGATACACCTTTTTAAATTAGTTTGGCGCATCTCCTTCCACCGCCGAGGATTGCAGAGCGCTTCAGTTTGCCTCCTGTTCCGAACTCCTCCTACTCCTCTTCCTCACCCTCATCCTGCCTTTAGGGTACAAAAAATTGTAATCGGGACCTAGTCTGTGTTTGTACGTGTGAGATACACCGTTTTTATAAATGTTTTCCTATTCTTCTATTCAATATACACCCTTTTGGAGTGTAAAAAATTAAATTACGGCATAGTCTGTATCGGTACGTGTGAGATACACCTTTTAAATTTGTTTGGCGCATCTCCTTCCACCGCCAAGGATTGCAGGGCGCTTCAGTTTGCCTCCTGTTCCGAACTCCTCCTACTCCTCTTCCTCATCCTTCCTTTAGGGTACAAAAAATTGTAATCGGGGCCTAGTCTGTGTTTGTACGTGTGAGATACACCGTTTTATATCCTTTTTTCTATTCCGCTATTCAATATACACCCTTTTGGGGTGAAAAAGTTTAAATTGCGGCATACTTTGCATATTTGACTGTGAGATACACCCGTTGTATTTGTATACTGTTTTTCTATTCCGCTATTTAATAAACACCCTTTTGGGGTAAAAAAAAAAAAGTAAATTGCGGCATAGTTTACATATTTGACTGTTAGATACACTCGTGCGATACTGTTGTTGTTTTGTTCCGCTATTCAATAAACACCTTTCTAGGGCAAGAACATAAATTACAGAAATATGAGGAGACCGTCAAATAGGGCCGTGGCCTGGGTCGTGGTGCTGCTGGTAGAGCTCCTGTTGCAAGAGAGGACGTGGTCGATCTGTGCCAGCTACACGCACAAGTGAAAAACCTTCCTCAAGTGTGAGTAGGCGACAGAACCTGCAGCAGTATTTGGTAGGGCATCATGCGCCTCTACAAGTGTTGAGGCAAGAACAAGTAGAGGCGATAGTAGATTGGTTTGCTGCTGACAGTGCCTCCGGTTCCTTCACATTGTCTCCCACCCAGTCTACTGCAGAAAGGTCAGAGTTGGCACCTGCAGCCAATGTCCAACCGTCTTTCACCTCACCCCCTTGCAAATCAGGCAAGCAGTCTGAGCCCCAAGTCATGCAGCAGTCTCTTCTTCTTTTTGATGCCAACTGCTGCGGCACTCAGAATTGTGGAGACCGACAAGGAGGGCAGGGGTGAAGACTGGGTGGAAGATGATGTGGAGGACGATGAGGTCCTCGACCCCACATGGAATGAAGGTCATGCAGGTGACCTGAGTAGTTTGGAGGAAGAGGCGGTGGTTGCACAGAGCCACCAGCACAGCAGAAGAGGGAGCAGGGTGTAGAAGCGGAGCGGCCGTGCCCTAGACACTACGCCTGCTACTGCCCAACGCAGCAAGGGACCGAGCGCGAGCGCACCAAAGCCAGATCAAAGGAGTTCTCTAGCGTGGAAGTTCTTCAGAAAATGTGCTGATGACAGGACACAAGTGGTTTGCACCCTGTGCAATCAGAGCCTGAAGCGAGGCATAAACCTTCTCAACCTGAGCACAACCTGCATGATCAGGCATCTAAGTGCAAAGCACGAGCTGCAGTGGAGTAGACACCTTCAAAACCAAGAAAGGTCTCTGGCTCCTCCTGCTTCCTCTTCTGCTGCAGTCTCGGCCTCTCCATCCACCTCTGTAGTGATACCGGCACCTGCCACCCCGCAAACAGATGATCTGTCAGCAACACCACCACCTGGGTCACCAACCATCTCCACAATGTCCCGTGGAAGCGTTCAGCTTTCCATCTCCCAAACACTTCAGAGGAAGAGGAAGTACCCCCCTACCCACCCGCAATCCCTGGCCCTGAATGCCAGCATTTCAAAATTCTTGGCCTTTGAAATGCTGTCATTCCGTCTGGTGGAGACGCACAGTTTTAAAAGCCTTATGTCGGTGGCTGTCCCACAGTACGTCGTGCCTCACTCGCCACTACTTTTCCAGGCAAGCCATCCCTTCCCTGCACAACCAAGTGCAGGGCGCTTCAGTTTGCCTCCTGTTCCTAACTCCTCCTACTCCGCTTCCTCACCCTCTACCGCCTCCTCATCCGGTCAGCGTAACACCTTCACCACCAACTTCAGCGCAGC
Organism: Pelophylax lessonae; assembly: GCF_965119305.1. Taxonomy (NCBI): domain Eukaryota; kingdom Metazoa; phylum Chordata; class Amphibia; order Anura; family Ranidae; genus Pelophylax; species Pelophylax lessonae. The sequence continues at coordinate 217,972,992 of NC_138776.1, read as the reverse complement.
CAGGGGTAAACGACAGCAGGCAGTTTTAAAACTTGCCTGTTTGGGGGAAAAACCACACACTGCGCAGGAGTTGTGGAGGAGCATGGAACAGCAGACAAATGAGTGGTTGCTGCCAGCGAGCCTCAAGCCCGGCCTGGTGGTGTGCGATAACGGGCGAAATCTCATAGCAGCTCTGGGCCTAGCCGGTTTGATGCACATCCCTTGCCTGGCGCATGTGCTGAATTTGGTGGTGCAGAGGTTCCTTCAAAATTACCCCGACATGTCAGAGCTGCTGCAGAAAGTGCGGGCCGTCTGTGCGCACTTTCGGCGTTCTCACCCTGCTGCTGCTCGCCTGTCAGCGCTGCAGCGTAACTTCGGCCTTCCCGCTCACCGCCTCATATGTGACGTGCCCACAAGGTGGAACTCCACCTTGCACATGCTGGAAAGACTGTGCGAGCAGCAGCAGGCCATAGTGGAGTTTCAGCTGCAGCACGCACGCGTGAGTCGCTCTGCGGAACAGCACCACTTCACCACCAATAACTGGGCCTTCATGCGAGACCTGTGTGCCTTGTTGCGCTGTTTTGAGTACTCCACCAACATGGCCAGTGCCGATGACGCCGTTGTCAGCTTAACTATCCCACTTCTATGCCTCCTTCAAAAAACGATTCGGGCGATGATGAAACAGGATGTGGCAGAGGATGAGGAGGAGGAGGAGGAGGATGAAGAGGTAACATTTCCAAGGCTTTCAGGGCAGTCATTTGCAAGTGGCTCAGAGGGTGGGTTCCTGCACACACAAACGCCAGGTACACAATTGTCCAGCAGGGACACAGTTCTGGAGGATGAGGAGATGGAGGAGGAGATGGAACCATGTTCACAGCAGGGTGGCACCCAGGCCAGCTCATGGCCATCACTGGTGCGTGGCTGGGGGGATACAGAGGACACAGACGATACACCTCCCACAGAGGACAGCCTTTCGTTGCCTCTGGGCAGCCTGGCACACATGAGCGATTACATGCTGCAGTGTCTCCACAACGACCGCCGAGTTGCCCACATTCTAACTTGTGCTGATTACTGGGTGGCCACGCTGTTGGATCCCCGTTACAAGGACAACGTACCGTCCTTAATTCACTCACTGGAGCGTGATCGCAAGATGCGCGAGTACAAGCGCACGCTGGTAGACGCGATGCTGCTGGCATTCCCACCTGACAGCGGGGCCACAGTGGAAGCACAAGGCCAAGGCAGAGGAGGAGGAGGAAGAGGTCGCCAACGCAACCAGGGCACCGCCAGCACCTCAGAAGGCAGGGTTAGCATGGCCGAAATGTGGAAAAGCTTTGTCAGCATGCCACAACAAACAGTGGCACCAGCAGCTCATATGGAACGTCTTAGCAGGAGGCAGCATTTCACCAACATGGTGGAGCAGTATGTGTGCACACGCCTACATGTAGTGAATGACGGGTCTGCCCCCTTCAACTTCTGGCTCTCCAAATTGGGCACATGGCCTGAGCTTGCCCTTTACGCCTTGGAGGTGCTGGCGTGCCCTGCAGCCAGTGTATTATCTGAACGTGTATTTAGCATGGCTGGGGGCGTTATCACAGACAAGCGCAGCCGCCTGTCCAGAGACAATGTGGACAAGCTCACGTTCATTAAAATGAACCAGGCATGGATCCCACAGGACTTTTCCGTACCTTGTGCAGAATAGAGATGGATACCGACCTTACCCAGCCATTGTTATATTTTTGATCTTTCTCACTCTTTTGGGGTGTACCCTAATTAAAAATGACTGAAAAAAAGCAGTGTTGGCTACCTCGTCCCCCTCCACCGCCGCTTCCACCTACACCGCCATATCCACCGCCACCTCAACCTCCCTCCTACTCCATATGGGCCTCGTCCTTCACAGATGAAGAAAATTGTTTTATTTTTCTGTTTTTTTTTTTTGTTGTTTTAAGTTATTTCCCTATGCACATTTGTTTGCAGAGCACTTGTCATGCTCTTAACTACGTTTTTCTGCCATTTGCAGCACTCTAGCCCTTTCCATTGGTGTTTTAGACCCATTTTAGTGCCTGAAAGTTCGGGTCCCCATTGACTTCAATGGGGTTCGGTGTCCGGGTAAAGTTCGGAAAAAGTACGGGACACGGGCCCGGACTTTTTTTTCAAGTTCGGCCGAACCCGCCGAACACGGACATCCAGGTGTCCGCTCAACTCTACTAGAGACCCCCTATTGTGGGCAATGATTTGATGTCACTCCCAGTGAGAAGTCTGAAAGATACTTATGATGCGTCAAAAGAGCAACAGCCAGGGTGTAGTTCATGCGGACTGGTGCCTGAAACTGAGCTGAGTGAAAATGTGTCTTCTAGGCTCAGAAGAGAAATTCATCCCCCAAAAAGACTTTCTTACAATGCCTTTGGAATAAGCTTGGATAAACGTATTATACCTACTCAACGCCTCAATGAAGCACCAACCTCCTCCACTGAACCTTTGGTGGAGGATGACCCTGCTCCACCCGCTGACACCATTAGGTGGGCCACTAATTTATTACTGGCCTGTTGTGAGAGTGATTCAGCTTTTTCTAGTGCTTTGCATAGTCAGTTATTTGAAAGTTATTTTATTGATCAGTTGTTAACTGTTTTAAATTCTACTCAGGGTTGTTGTTAATTCACCTTTTATAGACTATTGTGTATTTTATTCTCATAAGGAGAATCCCTAAATCTTTGGGAACCAAAGAATTTCAAGTGGGGGGAGGATATAGCCAAGCTGGGACTACTGTGTATATACACTGTGTATAAATATATATACATATCTGAGTTACTGTTGTATCAGAGTGCTCCTTTAGAGATTCACAGGAAGGATCGGCTTCCCTCCGGAAGTGAACAAATTGGATTGTGGGGGATATAGTATGGTGGAGAGTGTGAATTGTGATGTGGATGGAAAACAGAACTATACTCCCAGGGAGCTTTGGGACCCGTGGAGGATCATGGGGGAGAGTATATACTTTGGGGCAGGGCCAAGTGCACGCTCTCTTGCTTCTGGGACTTGTGGAGGAGAGACCTGAGAGGGAGAGCTGCTGGCGGACAGTCAGTGACGGAGGCCTGGGAGTGCGGCCCAGAGCAAGTGGGGCCCATCCTCGGTGGAGTGGATGTCAGCTGTCACACTGAGGTGGCGGATCCAGAGAGAGAAGAGCGGGTGGTGCTGAGCTGACCGACCAGGACAGTGAGAGCTGAGAATCCCAGGTGACGCAGGATTGGAAGAAGAGGTTCCGTCTGTGGATGAGACAGTCAAATGTGGACACTGCCATTACACAAGAGTGCCTGGTGACACCTTTAAACGCAAGTATAACCCTGCATCCAGAATACACTGACAGCAGTTATGATTGCATAAACACCCTTACACCTGGATTACAAATATCACATAGAAGAGTGATAAAGAGCTCCAACTGCCGGTGAAGAAACTGCAAGGCCTTGCTAGAGTAGAAACTGCACTTTCCATAGTTCCTAAAGGGGGCTCCCTGAAGTAGGATATAATCTCATTGGTCAGATTTAGAATAACACTAGGTCTGGTTTAGTAGAGACAGAGCACAGTTTGTGGTAATTATATTTGATCATAGGCATAACAGTTACATCTGATGACTATTTCAGTTACTCGTGAATTAAGCATTTATCTTCCGGGTGTCAGTCTTCTAAGTTCCTTCCATATTATTGGGGTTTGGAGGAGTGACATCACACTGATGGTTATTTCAAAATTTTGTCTGTTCTTATACAATTGTTTGATTTACTTTTCTCATCCCAGTAAACGGTTAAACTTGTATTTTTCTCTGTCAAGTGTATTCCTAAAGAATCCTTCAGAAAATGTCTGAATCTACAGTGCCTAGCAGGATGGACGCTTCTCAGGGTCAAGGGAGTGCAGAGGATATTCCGCTAACCAGCAGCCCCCAAGGGGGTCGTGCTACATACATCATATAAGTTCACTGAGTATGTTATCGGTCACTTGCGTACACCCTTTATACATCTGATCTCTATATATATTTATGGCTATTGATTAGATCATATCAGGTCATTGAGTATCTTATCGGTCACTTGTGTATACCCTATATCCATCTGATCTCTATCTATATATAGGGCTATTGATTAGATCATATCAAGTTATTGAAAATCTTATCGGTCATTTGCGTATGCCCTATATCCATCTGATCTCCATTTATATATAGAACTATTGATTAGATCATATCGGGTCATTGAGTATCTTATCGGTCACTTGCGTATACCCTATATCCATCTGATCTCTATCTCTATATATAGGGCTATCGATTACATCATATCAGGTCATTGAGTATCTTATCAGTCACTTGCGTATACCCTATATTAATCATATCTCTATCTATATATATGGCTATTAATTAGATCATATCAGGTTATTGAGTATCTTATTGGTTGCTTGCGTATTCCCTATATCTATCTGATCTCCATCTATATATAGGGCTATTGATTAGATCAAATTCGGTCATTGAGTATCTTATCGGTCACTTGCATATACCCTATATCCATCTGATCTCTCTCTATGTATAGGGCTATTGATTAGATCATGTCAGGTCATTCAGTATCTTATCGGTCACTTGCGTATACCCTTTATCTATCTGATATCTATCTATATATAGGGCTATTGATTAGATCATATCAGGTCATTGATTATCTTATCGGTCCCTTGCGTATACCCTATATCCATCTAATCTCTATCTATATATAGGGCTATCGATTACATCATATCAGGTCATTGAGTATCTTATTGATCACTTGCGTATACCCTATATTCATCATATCTCTATCTATATATAGGGCTATTAATTACATCATATCAGGTCATTGAATATCTTATTGGTCGCTTGCGTATTCCCTATATCCTTCTGATCTCTATCTATATATAGGGCTATTGATTACATCATATCAGGTCATTGAGTATCTTATTGGTCACTTGTGTATAACCTATATTCCTCTGATCTCTATCTATATATAGGGCTATTAATTAGATCATATTAGGTCATTGAGTATCTTCTCGGTCACTTGCGTATACCCTATATCCATCTGATTTCTATTTATATATAGGGCTATTGATTAGATCAAATCAGGTCATTGAGTATCTTATCGGTCACTTGCATATACCCTATATTCCTCTGATCTCTATCTATGTATAGGGAAATTGATTAGATCATGTCAGGTCATTAAGTATCTTATCGGTCACTTGCATATACCCTTTATCCATCTGATCTCTATATATAGGGCTATTGATTAGATCATATCAGGTCATTGAGTATCTTATCGGTCACTTGCTTATATATATATATATATATATATATATATATATATATATATATATATAGGGCTATTGATTAAATCATATTAGGTCACTGAGTATCTTATCGGTCACTTGCATATACCCTATATCGATCTGATCTCTATCTATATATAGGGGCTATTGATTAGATCATATTAGGTCATTGAGTATCTTCTCGGTCACTTGCGTATACCCTATATCCATCTGATCTCTGTTTATATATAGGGCTATTCATTAGATCAAATCAGGTCATTGATTATCTTATCGGTCACTTGCATATACCCTATATTCCTCTGATCTCTATCTATATATATAGGGCAATTGATTAGATCATATCAGGTCATTGAGTATCTTATTGGTCACTTGCATATACCCTATATCGATCTGATCTCTATCTATATATAGGGCTATTGATTACATCATATCAGGTCATTGAGTATCTATCGGTCAGTTGCATATACCTTATATTGATCTCTATTAAAATCAAAGGCTGACAAGGAGAGGCAAACACTAACAGGCCACGAAAAGAGGGCAAGCAGCCTCTGTGTCCACAGTGAAAAGTGGTGGTCACAGTCGACATGGTGCATCCTCTGCATGTGGGGCATGCCTGTACTTTATTTCTGGTGCTGCCTGTCTTATTCAGCCACAACATGTGGAAGAGTTGGTGGATTGGATAAATAAGCCGCCCTCATCCTCCTCATCCTCTGACACCCACGCTCATAATAGTTTGCCTTCCACCGCAGCTGCCAAAGTGGCCCGTTCCACAGGCTCCTTCTGCACAGCTCCTCCTTCTGTCGCCCCACTATCATGCATGGAGGAGTTACCTGAACTCATAGTGTCAGTGACATGCTGCTTGAGGATGCACAGCAATTTGAAAGCTGTGGTGTTGGTTCCCAGGTTAATGGAGGGAATAACGTAAGCCTAGAGAGAGGGGGTGACAATGACAGACAGAAAACTAGAAGTCATGTTCCCACAGCTGTTGAATACTGCCAAGTTTGCCTCAGTGATGAGGAGGGAGGGGATGATGAGGTCACTGACTGTACTTGGGTGCCTGACTGGATAGAGGAGGAAAGTGAGGGGGAGGAGGAGGAACAACTCCAATGAGGCAGGATGTGCTCCAGGGGCTGCCATAGGAGTAGCCAACCTATTGCATGACAGCACATAGCTCCACAGGTGCAGGGTGCTGCAAACTCCCTGCGAACTCCCAAAAGTTCATTAGTGTGGGCTTTTTTCAGCACACGTGCAGTAGACCGCAGCGTTGCTGTTTGCAAAACCTGTCTGAAGCAGATCAAGCCTGGCCAGAACACCAGCAGCTTGGGCACCACATGCTTGACAAGGCATATGATGGCCTGCCATGCAGTCCATTGGCAACAGCACCTGAAAGAGCCACAAGATCAAAACAAACATATTGCATCTTGCTCCTCATCTGGGATCTCTACCCCTATACCTCATGTCTTCTCAAATACCTGCATTGAGAGGGATGATTGTATATTTAGCAATGCCACAGAGACTAGCAGTACACCACTGCTTGATTTGAGCAGCAGGCAAATTTCACTACCCCAGTTGCTGAACCGTAGAAAGAAATACTGTCCCAGCCATCCACATGCTCAGCATCTTAATGCTAGCTTGGCCAAATTGCTAGCATTACAATTGCTGCATTTTCATCTGGTAGTTTCTGCTCCCTTTTACAAATTTGTGGAATGTGCTGTACCATAGTGGCAGGTACCAAAAAGGCATTTCTTTTCGTGTAAGGCCATTCCGGATCTCTACCGTCATGTGGAAGGTAGTGTTTTGGCCTCGTTGGACAAAGCGGTCAGCAGGAAGGTGCACATTACTGCTGACTCTTGGTCCAGCAGGCATGGACAGGGACATTACATTTCTTTCACGGCGCACTGGGTAACTCTGCTGGCAGATGGGAAGGATGCAGGACAGATTTCAGTGCTGCAGCTTGTTTTGCCACCATGCCTCCAAAAAGCTGGTACTGGTTCTACCACATCTGGCTACGCCACCACCTCCTCCTCTTCCTCCATGTCCTCTTATGCTCAATTGTCCTCTGAAGCAGCAGTGTTCCCTAAGCGTTCAAGGGCCTACCCAAGCAGTAGGGCTAAAAGATGCCACGCCATGCTTCAGTTGGTCTGTCTAGGGGATAGGAGTCACACCGGGGCAGAGATTCTGTCAGCTCTGCAGGGGCAGGCTCAGAAATGGTTGATGCCATGACAGCTTGAGCCAGGAATGGGTGTATGGGACAATGGCACCAACCTTCTTTCTGCCCTCTGACAGGGAAACTTCACACATGTTCCATGCTTGGCACATGTCCTGAATCTGGTGGTTTAGCGTTTCTTGACCAGATACCCGAGCTTCCAAGCCAGTGCTCGGCTATCTGACATTCAATGGGAATATAACCTGCCCACCAACCGCCTAATTTGTGACATGCCCACCAAGTGGAACTCAACATTGGCAATGATGCAGAGGCTGCACATGCAGCAGAGGGCCATCAATGAGTACCTGTGTGAGTATGGCACAAGGACAGGCTCAGGGGAGCTTGGCTTTTTTTCGCCATGCCAGTGGCTTTTGATAAAGGATGCATGCATCGTCCTGTCACCATTTGAGGAGGCCACAAGGATGGTGAGCTGGGATGATGCATGCATCAGTGACACTATCCCTCTAGTCTACCTGCTGGAGCACACGCTTCATGGAATCATGGACAGGGCACTTGAGGCAGAACAGTTGGAGAAAGAGGAGGACTTCCTTTCCTCACAAGGCCCCCTTTAGGCATATATCATGCCTGCAGGGATACAAAACACACAGGAGGAAGAGGAGGAGGAGGATTGCAGGCAGCATGGATGTAGAGGATAGCATACAGCAGTCTTCAAGGGATGGTTTTGATTCCCCAGAAACCCCAGGAGTTGTACATGGATGGGGAGAGGTTACTCCTGACAATGTCATCCTTAGTGACCCAGAGGACTCAGAAGCTCATGCCTCCTCTAACTTACATGGCATAGGCTCCCTGATTCTACAAAGTATGCGAAATGACCCAAGGATTCGTGCAATCAAGGAGAGGGATAATTAGTGGTTGGCAACCCTTCTTGATCCATGTTACAAGGGTAAAGTTGCAGAGCTCATCCTGCCTTTGCAGAGGATGAAATGTCTTGAGGAGGCCTTGAAAAGAAAATGTGTGTACCACCTTTCCAGACACTGGGAGGTAACATTCTCTGTACATGTTTCTAAAGCATTGTTCATCCAAAGGAGGAACTGTGGAGAAGACAGCCGGATGACTGATGCCTTTAAATAGTTCTTTAGTCCTTAGCAGCACCCATGGTTGTTAGGTTTAAGCAGCCATTGTCAGCATCTCCATCATAAGGTGCATGATTATCTGGGTGCAAGAGCAGACTTGGAGACCTTTCCAGTTGAGCATCCACTTGGTTACTGGGTCTTGAGGATGTACCACTAGCCAGAACTTGCTCAATATGCAATAGAACTACTGGCCTGTCCTGCTTCCAGCGTGCTTTCCGAACAGACGTTAAGTGCTGCTGGAGGTTTTGTGATGGACAAAAGAGTGCGTCAGTCCACAGACTCTGTTGACCAGCTGACTTTTATCAAACTGAACCTATCCTTGACCAGCGCTATCAAGCCCCTGATGCTGATGTAACTGATTGAATTTGCTAGGGGTCTGGCATCCCTTGAAGACTGCATATGCTGCCTCTCCTATTCCTCTACCTTGATTCTGCTATCTTCCAACAATGGTTTTGTTTAAGGTCACCACCAACCCCAAGGCCTAATTTCTGCACTTGTATGACAGGTGCATACAATTTAAATGTCGTATGTAATTTTTAACAGCAGGCCATGTCCCTGTGCCCTGCGCCCAGCAAGAGTACCTGTGAGGGGTTACGGTGTTCAGGCACCAACAACACCAAAGGCCCAATTTTTGGCACCTGTGTAAGTACATGCAATTTAAAATTTGTATGGAGTTCTTACCAGCAGGTCCCATTTCTGCTCCCAGCAAGAGTAACTGTGAGGGGTTATGGTGTTCAGGCACCACCAACAACAAAGGCCCAATTTTCTGCACCTGCATGACAAGTACATGCAATTTCTAATTTGTATGAAATTCTTACCAGCAGGTCCCATTCCTGGGCCCAGCAAGAGTAACTGTGAGGGGTTGGTTACGGTGTTCAGGCACGAACACCGTAACCCGGCTGACGAAGAGCTGGAAGAGCCGGGTGACGTCACCTCCGTGTTTACGGCCGTAGCCGGAGGTTCTACAGTGTATTGCTTTTGCTCGTTTGTTGCTATTTGATTGTAAGTGTATCTTTTATTGTAATTAAACTGGTTTTGAAGTTACTGCACCATGAGCATCTCATTTTATATCCTATGAGGCGGAACGGCTTGGAGTGAGCATATTGTGCAGCTGAAGATCGTTACTGCATTAGGAGATCGATGTACTGTGAACATCAGTGATTACATGCCCACAAGAGAGGAGAGAGGTCGGAAGCCCATTTCAAATGAAAGCAATCGGCTTGTTTGGATTACACACATGTGCAGATAGTGTGTGTGGGAGGTAAGCGGCCACTACACCTGTTTGTTGGAGATTGGATCGATATCCAGATTATTGATGTTATATTTTACTAAAGGCTGATCCTTTGAAGATTTATTTCATTCATCTTTGATTGTATATTGGACACTGTGGGATTTTCTCAGATACTTATATTTTTATACACAACTTTTTATATGAATTGTTTTATGAAATATTTTTAGGAATTTTTTCATCACATATCAATCATCAACGATTATATTGATCATCGCCCTTTTTCATCGATTGCATTGATTTTGTGATTGCATTATATATATATATATATTTCCTTGGGATTGACACACTATTTATTTATTTGAGGACTTTATTTATGCACAGTCTTTTCAGAGTCATCCACTGAAGATCTTTTGTGTATAGGCTCGCTTTTACAGTTTTATATTGAGGATTGATTTTACTTCAAATTTTTTGCACCAGGTTTAATCACATAGAGCCCTAGCCACAGTGGTGGACATCGTTATTGTCACAGAGTGTATCACATTTATTTATGATTTGAATTAGCGCCGATTTTCTACACCATACACATAGGTGTTCAGGCACCACCAACAATCTGCACCTGTATGTCAAGTACATGCGATTTTCAAATTTGTATGGAATTTTTACCAGCAGTGCCCGTTCCTGTGCCTAGCAAGAGTAACTGTGAGGGGGTTATGGTGTTCAGGCACCACCAACAGCAAAAGCCAAATTTTTCTGCACCCGTATGACAAGTACATATGATTTTAAATGTTGTATGTATATTTTTATATGGCATTTTTTCCTTTAGAAATGTTAGTATTGCTGCAGCAGGCTACATACATTGTACAGATGCCCTACTTTACAGGTACATTAAGGGGACCCTCCAGGCACAATATTTAAAGGAATTTTTCATTGTTATAGTTTCACTTTAAGCCTCATTAAAATCAGTAAATCAGTGCTCCTTTAAAAACGATTGTTTTTAAAAAACAAATTTGCATTGCTACATGTTCCCCAGGTCAGTACCCGGACCCCCATACACTTTAGTTGGGCAATAACTTGCATTTAAGACTTTAAAATGAGGGCTTTTGATTTTTGATGTTTGAGTCCCAAAGACTTCAATGGAGTTTGTTTGTTCGAACAAACTTTTCCCCTGTTTGCGGTGTTCTGGTGCGAATCGAACAGGGGGGTGTTCAGCTTATCACGAACTATCACATTTGTCTTATCTGTAACTCGTATATTAAGTGTACACAATATATGATTTTAGGAGAATTTTCTGCCTTTAGTTGGTAGTAGTTGGCTATTTTAAGCCTACTAGTTTAGAGCCCTCTCCTTTTCTCTCTCTTTTTTTTTAATCCTTTTCATGTTTTAGGATTGTTAATAAAAATTTATATTTTTACTATAAATGTACTCTTATGTCTCCTATTGTGCCCTTAAAGTCCACATATAGTGTTTTCAGATGTTCTTGTATAAGATTACCTGTCTATCTCTTTTTTGACTATATGGATTGCTGTTTTGCCAGATCCGTCTATCTACTTATCCTGTTTGGGTGTGAATGAACACACTGAGCCAGGGCACCTGTGTGTGGATCTTGCAATTAGACTGAGTTTTCCTTGCAGTATGCACTGCAGAGCTCAGATTTTTCTTCATTGGGAACAGCCCTATGTGATCTGTGTGGTCCCCCTTGACATCCATACTAGACTCTCATCAAGGTAAAGTGTTAGTATGTACTTTTAGGGGCAACTGCGCCCCATTTTTAATGTGTGGCATCCACCAATAGTGTCTATGTCAGACCCTTTATCTAAGATAATGGTCTGGTAAAGATGAATGAAATCTTCAGACGTTTGTTTACAAACAGAAGTAAGCGGCCCTTGGTTACTAATTTCGAAAATGGCCATTACTGTTTTTCTTTATCATTAGGCTCTGGTCTGTGAAATATTCTATTTAAAATGCTCTGATGTACAATGACATAAATGGCAGAAAATATTTATTAACCCTGCCAAATCATATAAAACTTTCCTGTGCTCTCTGCCTGTGTTGTACTCTTTTCTGTATATTAATTTGAACTATCTTTAGGGACTAATGATTAATGAACACCTCCTTATGAAGGAGATGGGGAAAAGGGGGGGGGGTTAGTTGTAGTCCAATTTAGGAGAGAATTTTTGGATGACAGCACTGCTTTTCTGAAGATAAGGTAACGTGAGTGAGCTTTGTCACCCTAGGACAGGTAATATGTTACTCTCATGGTCCCTAGGCAAAAATGAAGTGACAAAGCATGAAAAAAGAAAACTGATGTAGCCACAACATCAAAGGACTGCTTAACTGTAATATAGTTTGTTTCTGAGTTTAGATACACTTTAAAGCGGTAGTAAACCGCTGGACTTTTTTTTTTTTTTAATTTTACCTGCATACTAGCACATTATGTTAAACTTAGAAAAAAGATAACACTATACTAGTGTATCTCCCCGCGCCTCGGAAAAGGTTTTGTTTAAATATAAGATAAAAATATAAAAAAGTGTGTAATTAGTGAGATATCAATTTAAAAATATATATTGTGTGGCAGCAGCTGTAGATTTAAAATGGATGATAGAAAAATAGCCTAGGCTATATACAGCGCTTGCCGCAGAAAAACAATTAACTTAATATATGTGAACAATGTTAAAAACTTATCTTTACAATATAAGTGAAAATACAAATTAATTAAACACATGAAAATTAATAAAAAGTTCCAAGAAATTGATAAATAGATAAATAAGTCTTTTCCAGTGGTGATCAATATATGTGAATAAAATAAATGTAAAATTCAATAAATAAAGTCTTTTCAAGTGGTGATCAGGTGCAAAGTGTTTCGTGCTCAATAAATAAGTTTGTGACTTTCGTGACGTGGATTCTTCTTTTCCTGTGGCTTGTGGTAGAAATAAATGACTTACCAGAATTGTTGGGTCCTATGTGCTGTATAGCACTAGGACCTACAGCGCTTGGAGGCCGTTCAGGCCGGATTGGGGATCCCCTTTGTGGATGATCCTGGTGGGATACAGGTTAGGTTCCTCCCTACCCGATCTCGATCCTCAGGATATTGGGTTAAAAGAAAGGCTCCAGATAATGTATTATCGTTTTAAAAGTTTATTCATCAAATATTCATAAAAAATCAGAGGGAAGAAAGACTCAAACTCCAAGTTTGCAGGCAAAGAAACCCCTTACAAACAACTCCTAGCAGAGTGGTGAGCGGAGTGTTCCGGCTTGCGTTCCACGTGATGAGTAGTGTGCTGATGTGCGTTCCACAACCTTGACGCGTTTCGTCACTTCCTGTGACGTTTTCAAAAGATAGGAAAGCACTGTGCACTGGCTAGTATTTATACAGAAGACACCGCTCATCACTCCGCCCTACAATCATCCAATTAATCGTATGCAAATACGTTGTTATAGTAATGAGGACGCTATTTGAGCCAGTAAAGAGTCTTTCTTCGCTCCGATTTTTTATGAATATTTGATGAATAAACTTTTAAAACGATAATACACTATCTGGAGACTTTCTTTTAACCCCATATCCTGAGGATCGAGATCGGGTAAGGAGGAACCTAACCTGTATCCCACCAGGATCATCCACAAAGGGGATCCCCAATCCAGCCTAAACGGCCTCCAAGCGCTGTAGGTCCTAGTGCTATACAGCACATAGGACTAGAGTTGAGCGGACACCTGGATGTCCGTGTTCGGCGGGTTTGGCCGAACTTTAAAAAAAAGTCCGGGTCCGTGTCTCGGACTTTTTCCGAACTTTACCCGGACACCGAACCTCATTGAAGTCAATGGGGACGCGAACTTTCAGGCACTAAAATGGCTCTAAAACACCAATGGAAATGGCTAGAGTGCTGCAAATGGCAGCAAAATGTAGTTAAGAGCATTGCAAGTGCTCTTAAAAAAATTCTTCTTTAAATTAATTTTTTAATAGCAGATTAGAACAGCAATCTGTAGTGAAATATAGCTGAACGCTGCACACAACAGACTGATAAAAATAGATTTTTTTCTCCCTCCTCCTCCTCCTCAGTGGGCTCAAGTGAGGGCAAAAAGATTGTGTTCACTGCACCTCCCCCCACACAGCAAAATCGATGTATACTGTCCCTGCCTAATCTCTGCAGCCTGGCCCTAATATGCTCGATAAGATCGTTCACTGCACCACCCCCCACACAGCAAAATCGATGTAGAACACTGACCCTGCCTAATCTCCAGCCTCGCCCTAATATGCTCGATAAGATCGTTCACTGCACAACCCCCCACACAGCAAAACCGATGTAGAACACTGACCCTGCCTAATCTCCAGCCTCGCCCTAATATGCTCAATAAGATCGTTCACTGCCCAACCCCCCACACAGCAAAATCGATGTAGAACACTGACCCTGCCTAATCTCCAGCCGCGCCCTAAAATGCTCTAATAACTCTCCCTGCCTGCACTCCGACCTGACCCTGCATTCTTTTCGGACACAATTTTTCACAGAATCACTGTCTGTCCCTAATCAGCAGCCAGCACCTATGATGTGTGCTCTGTCCCTAAACTACAGCAGAATGACGCAGCGCGCTGGGGCTCTCGAACTTATAAAAACATGGTCACATGCTTCAGATGGCCAATCACAGCTACTAATACATTAGTAGGCATGGCTGGGATGGCTTAAGGCACACCAGTTAAACGCTTGTTGATTGGCTGTTGAAAGCCCGCCATTAAAAGCGCGCCATTACATACAAAACAGGAAATAAAATGACCGAACACAGATTTTAAACCCGAACATACAGTAAAGTTTTCGGGTCCGTGTTCGTGTAACAAAAATCCAATTATTCGGTACGAACACGAATAATACAGTCCGTGTTCGCTCAACACTACATAGGACCCAACAATTCTAGTAAGTCATTTATTTCTACCACAAGCCACAGGAAAAGAGGAATCCACGTCACGAAAGTCACAAACTTTTATTTATTGAGCACGAAACACTTTGCACCTGATCACCACTTGAAAAGACTTTATTTATTGAATTTTACATTTATTTTATTCACATATATTGATCACCACTGGAAAAGACTTATTTATCTATTTATCAATTTCTTGGAACTTTTTATTGTTAATTGTTAATTGTTTTTCTACGGCAAGCGCTGTATATAGCCTAGGCTATTTTTCTATCATTATGTTAAACTTAATTTAAAATGAAGCTCTTCCAGTGCAGAGATGGCAGCGCTGTAGGCGCTTCCATCTTTACCCGTCTTGCTTCCGGGTTCGCGGACTCTGGCTCTGATCCACGATTATGTAAATTCCGCACATGCGCACGGCAGCGCCGTTCTTTGCACAGGGCTCTGAAGGAAGCATGCACCAGTGAGATCACTGGCTGCATGTACAGTAAATATCTCCTAAACGATGCCCTTAATATGAGCTTACCTATAGGTAAAATTTTGTGATGGAAGTTTACTTCCACTTTAATTTTAAGTGTTAGGGTTTGGGATGGAGTTAATGCGTAACTCCACTTTTGTTGAGAAAAAAACGTTCCCCTCTGGGTGATCTATTTACATTACACGGTATTAACCACTTGCCGACCGCCCGCCACATTTTTACTGTGGCAGGGCGGCTCGGCTGCATCCAGTTACGTAGTATTACGTGACTGGAGTGCATGTGGTTTCGGCGGCGCACGCACGATCATCCGAGAAATAGAGAGAAGACCCCCCCTGTTTATGTAAACAAAGCAGGCGGATCTTCTGTCAGACAGGCAGGGACAGATCAGCAGTTTCAGCTAAGCTGAAACTGCAATCTCTCTGTGCCTGTCACAGAACCCCCCCCCCCCCACACACACACACACACACACACACACACACACACACACACACAGTCAGTAAGCATATTAAGCATACATTTAACCCCTTTGTTCACCCCCAGTATTAACCCCTTCCCTGCCAGTGTTATTTATACAGTAACAGTGCATATTATTTAGCACTGATTACTGTATTAGTGTCACTGGTCCCCAAAAAGTGTCAACAATTTAAGTTAGGGGTCCGATCTGTCCCCCGCAATGCCACAGTCCTGCTAAATATCGCAGATCACCGCCATTACTAATAAAAAATAAAAGTCCAAAAGTCGATCCCGTAGTTTGCAAATGCTATAACTTTGGCGCAAGCCAATTAAAATATACTTTTTGGGACTTTTTTTTTTTACTAAAAATATGTAGCAGAATACAAATTGGCCTAAACTGATAAAAAAAAAAAATATTTTAAAAATGTTTATAGAGAATGTTTTATAGCAGAATATATTTTATAGCAGCTCTTTTTTTGTTTATAGCGCAAAAACTGCAGAGGTGATCAAATACCACCAAAAGAAAGCTCTTATTGTAGGGAAAAAAAGGACATCAATTGTATTTGGGTACAGCGTCGCACAATCGTGCAATTTTCTGTTAAAGTAACGCAGTGCCGAATCGCAAAAAATGGCCTGGCCATTAAGGGAGTAAAATCTTCCGGGGCTGAAGTGGTTAAACAAACTTTGTTGCAGACTCCTACCTTTTCTTTTTCTGAAGAAAGCCATGTTTGTTCCTCTGTGCTGAGTGGGTCAAATGGGAGTGGTTTCCTAATTATCAACCAGCTGTGGCAGCTGCAGGGCACTAATGAGGAAATCTGTTGGGCCTGCATCCCTTTAGACATGCTTCTATTGGGAGTATCTAACCAAAAAATTTTGTTGCAGAGGATGCCAGAAATCTTACTTGTATCTTAGACAAACTTCTGGGAAAATTGATGAGCCAATCACACAAGCAGGAAATGATGTTTCTGGGGCATGGTCAGTACACATTCTGTGTACAGAACAGCTCCAGGCGGCCATATTGCATTGCATTTTCAGAAAATAACAGCTGCAGACTGAAAGGGAAAGTTAATTTTTAATAACATTCAAATACAATATGATTTGTGTCGCAATTGTATACGCTATATTGTTTTTTCTTTTTTTGCTTCTATTTTTTTCCCCATGAAAGTGGAGTTACCCTTTAACCGTTTCCCGACCGCCCGCTGCCGATTTACTGCGGCAGTGTGGCCCTCCTGCGTGAAACGACGTAGACCTACGTCGATCACGTGCCTGCAGCTGGGGGGTGAGCGCGCCCCCCTGGCAGCATGCTCCCGCCCCCACTCCGATGCATGGGACAGGCGGCTCCGATTGCCACCTGACGCCCGCGATCGCTCCCTGCTGAGAGAAAAGAATGGTCAGCTGTTGTAAACACAGCTGACTGTTCTTCTCTCTGGAATGATCACCGAGCTCCTATGATCCTTCTATATAGAATAACAGGTCTCTATGATCATTTTACAAGCCACCCCACCCACAGTTAGAATCACTCCCCTATGCTCACATTTAACCCCTTGATCACCCACAGTGTTAACCCCTTCCCTGCCAATGTCATTATTACAGTAACATTGCATATTTTTAGCACTGATTACTGTAGTAATGTCACTGGTCCCCCCAAAAGTGTCAAAAATATCAGTTAGGAGTCCGATCTGCCTGCCGCAATGTTGCAGTCCCACTAAAAATTGCAGCTCGCCGCCATTACTAGTAAAAAAAAAAAACAAAAAAACAATAAAAATGACAAATCTTTCCCGTAGTTTGTAGACGCGATAACTTTTGCGCAAACCAATCAAAATACGCTTTTTGCTATTTTTTTTTTTTTTTTACCAAAAATATGTAACAGAAAACAAATTGGCCTAAAATGTTAAAAAAAAGTTTGATTTTTCTTTTTTTGAGAATGTTATATAGCAGAAAGTGAAACATATATTTCTTTTTCCAAAATTTTCGCTCTTTTTTTGTTTATAATGCAAAAAATAAAAATCGCACAGGTGATCAAAAAAAAAGGACATAAATTTTATGTGGGTAAAGCATCGCACGACTGCGCAATTTTCCGTTAACGCAGTGCCAAATCGCAAAATATGGCCATTACTTGGTCATTAAGGGGGAAAATCTTATGATCCAGAAGTGGTTAAGGTTAAAGATTAATGCAGACATGAGGATCGGGAACAGGTTGATACCATCTGTATGCTGAGCCTCTATCAGCGTTCCCATTGGAAGCGTCTGGTCTGGTCTGGAGTGTTTTTGACATACAGTATCTGGAGCTGTGCCCTCAGTGGAAGTGCTTAGTCGGATTTTGGAGTCTCTCTGCCTTACATTATTTGGAGCTGGTAAGGGCATATGTATGTCAGCCCTCTTCGGTGGCACGGTTGGAATCTATATGCTCACTATACCTTCCTTTTGGTAAGCTGCAGTCCTATCGGGGGAGGCCTTCCTTTTGCCTTTTCTGCAACACTTTCTATTACTCTGGTAAGGAGTATTTTCACAGGATTGGAGGTGTCTGTGTCTTCTACCATCACTACTCTAGCACCTTTCTGACATTCCTATCACTTGGGGTGTTTATTTAATTTATTTGTGGTTTTACGCTATGGCGTTTTTCACTTTATATTTTACATGATTACCCAACACTGAGGAGATCCATTCAGAAATACGGAGTCCGATTGACGTCTGTTTCCTGTGGACCCCTTGAAGTTTCTTTGGGCTCATATATCATTTGTCTTTGGTAAGCGGTACCTGTACAGATAATTCGTCAGACGTGCTGTTTACTTACACATGGACTTTACTTTGGACTTTATTACATAATCATATATGTTTTTCACTTTCTAGCGCAACTTATATATACTCATACAACTCATATATATGCAAACACACAAAAGTGAATCCGACTGAAAAAAAAAAAAAAACATAATGTAAATACTGTCTATTTTTTAATTATTAAGGAAGATGAGTGGTGAAGGGTAAATAGTCATTGCGGAAGTAAAGCCTAGGCGAGCAGAGCAAAATTGGGAACGGGTACAGAAATAGGTACCCACTCCCAGAAAAAGAACCTCCAAAAGTAGTAGATATGGGAGATGGAGAAAAAGTGGAGTGTCCCTTTTTAGATGAAGTTCCGTTTTAATTTCATTTTTATCTCTCTCATTTAAACTGGTGAATGTTCTCAGTTAATCCTTTGTAAAACTGAGATTTACTGATTTATTAACGTGGTAAATCTTTGACATTATTTCAAACCACAAAGAATCTGGAATGGCATGAAAAGAGGATACTAAATGAATATTAAAAAGTTTCTAACAAACAGAAATAGAAAATTAGTGAATATTTCTGAAACTATTTTATTATATCTTTTCATGTGACAACACTGAAGAAATGACACTTTGTGCTAGGGAGCGTGAGACCGTAGACTTCCGGGTTGGCGGAACGCAAGCGTGGAGCGGCGTTCTATGCACCAAACCAACCAAGATTCTGATTGCAATTAAGGCGGACTGTTATACGATATGTATTAAGTGCAACCTGTATCAATAAAATGTTGGTTATACTGATATGCTGCAGTCTCCTTTTTATTGCCCCTATATGTCCTCTAATTTTGAGTTCCACTAATATCTGGTCATACATCTTTGCTGGTGAGAGGAAAAGTTATGTGGATGATCCAGATTCGTTGTGGATACCAATGTTTGATGTGACCCCCTATACTCAAGGGGTCATGTCCTTCTGGTAAGGAGTATTTATTAAGAACACTGGGTGAAGGTGTGGAGGTGAAGGTTTTTAATACCACTTCTATCACTGCTGCGGTTAACCATATAATCACCTTGGCATTTTAGCACAAAAAGGACTTTTACTTATTTATTTATCTATTTATTCATTTATGCTGGGTTTGTGCTTTTATCAATTGTTGTGGCTCCTAACCGCTATCGATGATATTAAGCACATTTGGACTGTTTCATATAAGTATTTATTTATATGCACCTATGCACTTTTTGTGAATATTGTTGTTGAGCACAATATATACTCTCAAAATTTCACATTTATCACGTTAACACGTTTTTTGTTTGCTGCTCGCAGTGCGGAAGACATTCCCACATATTTTATATTTATATATATTCACAGATTTATTAATCCTAATTTGTATTCACGATTATTAGAAGTTTTTTAGTACACTGTAATTTTGTGTACAAACACCCATTTGCGCAGTTCTAATTGGCTACAATAATCCAAATTCAATTGTACCACATACATACTCTTATAATAATTATAATAATTGAAAGGAAAATCCACAACAAATATTGTGCGCAGATATTGATTAACCATAAATAATTGATTAAAAGTCATTATAGTTTAAATATAGAGGTCTCAATCTACATATATATATAAAGTATGTATGTATCTACAAGTATATCTTTTTAGAGTCCCAAGTAAACTCCAAGACTAGGTGGATGCATGCCCACCCACTCATCCAAACAAAAAGGGGGTAACAAGGATAATCCTCAAAGTGTTGCAGCGAGTGCCTCCCAAAACTCTACAGGTCCCTGACAGGTCGCATTACGCCGATCGAGAGAGCGTCTCCCCTAAGCCACGCCAGAGCCCCGTTGGGACGCACGCTCACATGGCAACCTCATCCACAAATACCACAAAAGACTTCAAACTGTCATTGATGTTAAAGGTGGCAATACACGGTATTAAGAACTGGGGTATGTAAACTTTTGATCAGGGTCATTTGGGTAGTTTCTGTTGTCATTATGATTTAACACAGTTAATTTATAATAAATAGCTTCAGCCAAACACAAACCATGAGTAAAAGAAACGTTTTTGTCTTACCATTCATATTCTCAGGAAAATGGCCAAAAAATCAAAAACTTATGAGCACAACTGTACTGTGTCATTCTGAAGCAAAGCATGATCCCCTCCCTTCGGAGACTGGGCCACCGGGCAGTATTCCAACACGATAACACCCCCAAACACATCTCTAAGACAACCACTGGCTTGCTAAAGAAGCTGAGGGTAAAGGTGATGGACTGGCCAAGCATGTCTCCAGACCTAAACCCTATTGAGCATCTGTGGGGAATCCTCAAACAGAAGGTGGAGGAGCGCAAGGTCTCTAACATCCACCAGCTCCATGATGTCATCGTGGAGGAGTAGAAGAGGACTCCAGTGTCAACCTGTGAAGCTCTGGTGAACTCAATGCCGAAAAGGCAATGCTGGAAAATAATGGTGGCCACACAAAATATTGACACTTTGGGCCCAATTTGTACATTTGCACTTAGGGGTGTACTCACTTTTGTTGCCAGCGGTTCAGACATTAATGGCTGTGTGTTGAGTTATTTTGAGGGGACAGTAAATTTACACTGGTATACAAGCTGTACACTCACTACTTTACATTGTAGAAAAGTGTAATTTCTTCAGTGTTGTCACATGAAAAGATATAATAAAATATTTACAAAAATGTGGGGGGTGTACTCACTTTTGTGAGATACTGTATGTATGTACAGTATATATGTTGTACAACTAAAAACATTTTTATATGTGTATCTTTAATAAAGAAATTGTATAGTATAAGTGTAACTATATAGGGGTGTGGCACTACAGTTTTTACCTATTTGGGATGTTGTTACAATAAAGATTTTTAAAATAGGGAAATAAAGAAATTAGAATTTTTTGTTTAAAAGAATACATACATTGGGTTACATTGCTATTTATTATGTGAAGTAATGTTGGATCTCTGGGGACTAAAAAATGTGTCTTGAAGTTGAATGATGTTCAGTAAAGTAAATACTTACAATGAACATGTAACATGTGTATCGACCATTCGAAATCATAATTTTCACCCTCTCCTCAGCTAAAAAGGAAAATCTACATCTGTACTTTGTGTCTGTTCCGGAGTCACAGGCCACGTCTGGATTTTGTTTTCTTTAAGACCCGCTCTGATTTTTTTTTTTCAAGAGCAATTGTCTTCATATATCCAAGTTATTGAATCCATTTGCTGAAACTATTTACTTTTTTAGCCTGACAAAGGGTCTGAAACAGAGCTGTCTGTGTGTAAAATATTGCATACCACAAGCGCACCTCCTGCCCCCTGCCAGCAGCACAGCACTCTCTGTAAAGATAGCTGATATATGACTCTCCATGTATTTGGAAAGTTAACATGTAGAAGTGAGCTTGTACAAATCAATTACACACTCCCACAGGGTCTGCAGGTTTGTGAGTAGGGATGGATTTTCATGCTTGCTGCTATCATGGGGAATCCTGGAGAAACTGTTTCAAAGAAAGCATAGGGAAATCTGAAAAACGCATAGGGGAGCTTAGAGTCAGTCAGGAACTTGTTCTTTGATTCTGATTGCTAAATTTCTGAGCAATCGATCAATTTGTTGTCCTTTTTATGTTGTTCTTATTGGGCACCCTTGTTTTATTGTGCTTGATTTGATATCAGCAGTCAATTTAGGATTTTTCTCCATCTGTAGCAAAAATAAATGTATTTATTTTTGTTTGTTTTTGCTGCCAAGTCTTCATAAAATAGATTTTTTGTTTCAGGGTGTACTATTTGGGTGTTTTTCTTTACATTATTGATGCATTGTTTTCTTTATTCTAAGGTAATGGGGCCCCCCATGTTGAGGGCATGTGACCTGGAATGGTTCAGTAGGGGGTCACAAGTTTATTTATGTACCCCCTTTTCTTTGCCAGTCAGGCTGCATACTTGGATTAAGGGTCTGGTATGGACTTCCCAGTGAACTTCACTGATTTTTTTTTTTTTTTTTTTGGGATACCCCCCTAACATTTATTTAATTGTCAGTTTCTTTTTTTTATAAAAAAAAACACACAGACGCCCCCAAAGAGCCCAAAAATATACAGCAGACCATTGGAGGGGTATGTGCTCTGTTTTTTTAAGTACCTGGCAATAAAATGTTATTTGCTGGCAATTTGAAATACTTTTTTTCCTTTATAAATGTCAGTGCTGCTGCAGCACTTTCTGCACAACACAAATATGCGGCTCTTCACAGACAAGACTAAGGCACCCCCAGGAATGGTTTTTAATGAATTGGCTTTTTTACTGGTTCATTTTAAGCACTTAAACAGTCACTGCTTCATGCTGAATACAATTTTTTAATCATTTTTTATCATGTTCCCCAGGGCAGTGCCCACCCCCATGCCATTTTATACATCTCCTTTGCTATTAGCCCAGAAAATGGGCATTTTTAATTTGACTGGTTTAATTTAATCGAATGATGGGGTTTCGGTTCATTATCTGAACTACTTTGAAGTTAGCCAAACAATGCTCAAACTGAACCCAGGGCAATTTGGCTCATCCCTTCGGATAATTAAGGATAAGCTCAGGCATGCTTAGATCCTAGTCCAAAACCATGTGAGCAATCTCACCAGGAAGCTATCACTGTACTTGGCCAGGACCTCCATGTCTGCTGTCTCAGAGTGCCTCCATGTCTGTTTCCTCAGACGAGCCTGCCCTCATGCTTGCTTGCTCATATCAGCCTGCCTCCATTCCTGATGTCTCAGACCAGCCTTCTTCCATGCCTGCTACCTCAGACCAGTCTACCTCCATGTCTGCTGGCTCAGACCAGCCTGCTTTCATGCCTGCTGCTCTCTGGACAAGACTATCTCCATGCTGGCTGCTGTCAGTGCCATCTGCTCCAGTCCAGCCTGTTTCAGCACCAGCTGCTGCATTCCAGATTGTTCCAGTGTCAGCTGTTGCAGTTCAGCCTGCTTATGTGCTAGATGCTCCAGTCTGTTTCTGTGCCAGCTACTCCAGTCCAGTCTGCTTCTGTGCCAGCTGTTCTAGTCCAGTCTGCTTCTGTGCCAGCTGTTCTAGTTCAGTCTGCTTCTGTACCAGCTGTTCTAGTCCAGCCTGCTTCTGTGCCAGCTGTTCCAGTCCAACCTGTTTCTGTGCTAGCTGATCCAGTCCAGTGTGCTTCTGTGCCAGTTGCTCCAGTCAATTGATCCTGTCCAGCTCATGCCAGCTTCTCCAGTCCTGCCTGTCTTTGAACCACCATTCCAGTTCAGCCTGTTGCCATGCCAGCTTTGACCTGTTAGTAGACTCAGGTTGCAGGGTACTTAACTGGTTACCAAATTTGGGTGGTAGCTCATGTTGCATGTTTCCAATCCCTCATGGTGGGGAATCTTCTCTTTGGATCTATTCGGAAATGGGGGTCACTCGTCAATTTCTTATGCTGGAGAAGGCCAGACTTTTAAGTCTTGTTCGAGTGTTGTAGGCTGCTCCTTAGATGGGGGTAACTGTTAGGAACTGGATCACTGTTGTTTAAGTCTATAACATTGACTGAACAATAATTTATTGTTTATGCCATTGAAAATTGGAATTTCTCAGGGACTGGATCATCTGCTGGTGGCACTGTGGTTCAAAGACCTGAAGGATGTAGTCTCTGTGTTCACCAGCTTGTGTCTCCCAGTAGCCAGCAGACCCCAGAAATTAGTAACCACCTGAGGGTGGCTTCTGGAAGGGTATTTAGCCCCTCCTTATTGTTTCCACAGTGCCCCAATGCCACACCAAACATCTCAATCCCTGATGACCTTTAATCAATGATCCTGCTTCTGTACCTGCTACACTAACTCTTGCTGCCTTGAACCTGTTCCCTTATCCTATTGTACCTGATTCCCACTCTGGACCCACTTCCTGACTAGTCTCACCCAATGTTCCTTGCACTTCCTACCCAAACGAGCCTTACCCAATCTCTCCCTTTGCTTTGAATATAGTGCATCATAGTTACTTTCTTAGTTTGTTAATGAATTTTTAACCAGGTTTCACTTGCGTGTCACGCGTGTTTCACTACAGCTTGTATACCATTTGTGGTATTGGACAGTTTTGTCACTTTCTGTATTAATAATAAATATTATTATAATTGCACTTGGTTTGGGTCCAGTCTCTTTCGTGCAGCTAAACAGATCTGGTCACACCTGCTTTTGCTGGATGTCAGCATTTGGTATATATATATATATAGGATGCTTGAATAAATGTTAGTTTAAAATACTTTGTTCCTGATTTGGGGACTTAGGGGCATATGAGCGTGTATCACTACAGCTTCTGTTGGAGGCACTGTAGGGAGCAGCAAAAAATAAAGGCGATTTTCATGTTTTCCAATCTTATATGCCTACAGTAAACTTGTGTCCACATAATTCATCAAATAACATTCAAGGATTGGATTTGGTTTCATCAAATATGTTTTGTGACCCACTGCTGTTATGATGAAAAGGATATCAAGGCATGTTCAAAGTTTTAATGGTGTATATTATGGAGACCTGGAGGTGACATCTGAGCTGTTTGCAATTATTGTCATTCTTTTGGCCCTATCTAGCTGTGAACATTTACACATGCTATGGACAGGGCCAATCACAGCCCATCTGTACTATATGATTAGCTCTGGCCACTAATATGTAAAAAAAAAAGAAAAAGTCCTGATCACTTCCCCAGAGTATTATATATATTTTTTTGTGTACTGTCACCATTCAGTGTCTCTGATTACCACCATTATATGGTTACACTGTACTGCACTGGTGACATTATGTTGAATCTTTTTTTTTTTTTTTAATTTCTTCCTTTTCCAAAAAGTCCTGACAAAAAATGACAACTTCAAAAAAACTTGCAATGCCTCTTACTAATTACCTTGGACTGTCTAAATTCCAAAAAAGGGTCATTGGGGGGGTATTTGTACTGTCCTGGCCATCAGCACAGTGGACATTGTACTGTAGCTCGGGCCATCAATTTTCAGATATATCCCATAGTTTGTGGACTCTATAACTTTCCTGCAGACTAAATAATCTACAGTGTTTGGGTTATTTTTCACCAAAGAAATGTAGCAGAATACACTTTGACCTACATTTATCAAAAAAATTATTTGTTTGCAAAAATGTATATCAGAAGAAAGGAAAATCACAATGTTTTTCAATATTTTCAGTCTTTTATCATTTATTTAGCAAAAAGTAAAAAAGCCAGTGGTGATTAAATACCACCAAAAAAAACTCTACTTGTGTGAATAGAATGATAAAAATTGAGTTTGGGTACAGTGTTGCATGACCGCGCAATTGCCATTTAAAGTGCGCCGAAAGCTGAAAATTGGCCTGGACAGGAAGGGGGTAAAAGTGTCCTGTATTGAAGTGGTTAATATTATTAGCTGAGGTGCTGAGCAGAATCCTATGATTAACATTTGCCTACCCTATTTACAGCAATGACCATCAGCTCACTGTTATAAATCACTATACAGGTGTATGCCAGATTGCACATACACTGTGCTATATTACAAAAGGAAACAGACAGCCAACTTCTGCTACTGCATTACTTAACTATTGACTAAATTAGGTCAGAGGTATTAGTTTAATTGAATGGGTAAAGAAATACGTATACATGATATTTTGTAAGTGTAAATCTTGTTTTAGTGTCTACTGTGCTACATACACTTTAAACTTTTGAATTGAGAGCAAATATTTTAACTCAATAAGAGCATTAGCATTCTGTTTTAGCTTGACTATAAAAACTGTGAGCTGCAATCATCCACCAAAGTTGGAACTCACTACCTTCAAGACAGTCAAATTAATTGCTGTGACTAGAACTTGATCTACTTTGGCCTTTAGATGTGTCATGCCAAGTGCTAAGCTCTGCATCAAAAGTAGTTATTTATAACTATTCTCTAACTCCCTCTATCCCAAGCTCCAGTTAGATTTCCAGTTGACTTTTCATTTAGCAGAACAGGTAAATGAGGTAATGGAACACACAGTACAAGTGTTCAGATTTCATACATTCAGTAGATCAAGGGCACTGTAATTTCAGATCAGTTTGCAGGACCATGTGCCAACTCTTACATTAATACATTTCATGGCCAGGATAGCAGTGCCAAGTTCCCATTTGATGAGCACCACATTGCACATTGTGCACAGAAAGTTAAAAATGATTGCAACCTCCCCCTGAAAAGTCAAGGTAATCTCATATACTGTATATTTACACCTCCGATGCCAGACTTTCACTATGGCAAGTTTTAGCTGGAATATATTATCAATATATATTAATATTATTAATATATTGTTTACAGCATGAATAAATTAAGTGACCAATATCTTTAACCCTTTTGCTGCCAGGCCCTGCTCTCCATTTTAAACTCATGTGGCCATATCATTTTTGCAATTTTTCTATTGCTTTTTTTTTCCTGTTACAGCTTTCAGAGTTTATGAAAGATCCCCCAACCCCCCCCCCCTCCCAAACCATACATTTTCTGAAAGCATAGGACCAGTAAGATAAAATGAAGGTGCTACTGATTTTTTTAGGCCCTGAGGTGATTTGCGGAAATGTTTATCAAAACCATATTTTCGCAGAAAATATACTGAAATCATTATTAGTGGATACATACATGGCAAAATTTACAAAATTACCGTTAAATTCCTACTAAATATAAAAACGGAAAAACTATTTATACACCTTTATTAAATAACAAATATTTGTACATTTTTTAAATTGCACCTTTTTGTGAAATTACGAAAACTGAAGGTGAGCAAAATGGTGAATAAAAATAATTTACTCTAAAAATCTGGAGTTAATCATTTTTTACTTAAAGCTTTCAGAGTTTGTATAAAACCCTCCCCCGTCCATTATACATTTTCGCCCACTGAGCACCCAACACTGCACTGTACACTGCACAGTGCATTCTAAGCCCAAAGCTTTGCCAAATTAGGGCACAGTGAACAGCTGGTTGTTAAGGAGCCGGCCGGGAAGCCAGAAATAGCATCCTTAATAACTATAGGGTTATCAGCTGTCAAAGGGCTTCCGCACTGACAAATGAGTGAAAACAGAAAACATTGCCGGCAATGGAAAAATAAAAAAAAAAACAGCGTGGTCCCCCCCTAACCCAACACTGAAATTAAAAAAAAAAAAAGAGTGGGGTCGCCCCTAAAATCCTTACCAGACACTTATCCGAGCATGCAGCCTGGCAGGCCAGAAAAGGGGACGACGATGAATGAGCGCTGCCCCCCCCCCTTTTGAACCATACCAGACCACATGTCCTCAACATGGGGGGTTGCTTTGGGGCAGGGGGTGCTCATACTCTTTTTATGGGAAATAACCTGCATGTAAGCCTTCAAAATGGGCACTTTTGATTTTTCAAGTTCAGGTCCCATAGGGTTTAATAAGGTTCGTGGTTCAGGTTCTAACTTTTGCCATGTTCGAGAGTTCTGGCGTAAACTGAACTCTGACTGTGACAATATTTCATGTTAACTTGATCACTTCATTTCTCATTGGGACTTTCTGGCGATTTCATTTTTTTCAAATTATCATACTTTCATAATATTGTTTATAATTTTGAGTTAATAACATTATATGCTATTTAACGCTGCACTGTTTATTTATTATATTTCATGTTACAACCCAAATATGGGGGGAAATATTGTCAGAAAGATTACCTTATCTTTTAATTACGCAGTGTAAAAAAGTGTAAGCTAAATTTAAAAAAGCAGAGAACCAATGTCACAGTTATGATCAATGTAATTTTAGACAACCGATACAGTTTAACTACTTGCAGACTTCCCACCCACAGTATTTAGCTCCCAACTGTCCCTGATTTAAAACAAAATCCCTCTGTCCCTCTTTCCTCCTCATTTTTGCCCTCATTTTGGTCTGGTCTATATACCGTATTTTCCAGCGTATAAGACTGGGATACAAGGAGGGGGACTTTGGAGGGGATTGGGATACAAGGAGGGGGACTGTGGAGGGGATTGGGATACAAGGAGGGGGACTTTGGAGGGGATTGGGATACAAGGAGGGGGACTGTGGAGGGGATTGGGATACAAGGAGGGGGACTGTGGAGGGGATTGGGATACAAGGAGGGGGACTGTGGAGGGGAATGGGATGCCAGGAGGGGGGTTGTGGAGCATGGCAGCTCCCATGGGTTTATTGTTTTATCCTTCCTTTCAGCTTTAGAGTAAATTTGGAAAAGTTTAATCCACTTGCACTATTTTATGCATACTCTATATTTTAACTGGAAAAGTTGGGGGGGTCGTCTTACATGCCCAGTCGTCTTATACGCCGGAAAATACGGTAGTTATATATAAAATGGCCTGGGCAGGAAGGGGGTAAAAGTGTCCTGTATTGAAGTGGATCATATAATTACAATAACAAAGTAAATATGCAAAAACAGTGCATAGGAAATAATGCACACCATTCAAGAAGTGAAAATATTGAATCACAGTCCCAAAGAAATATGATACTGAAACCAGACTGTAAACAAATGTCCAAAATGTAATGTACAAAAGTAATGAAAAGAGTCTGTTACTCCGTGAATGCAGTGATCCAAAAATTATAGTGAAAACGGTGCAGTCTCCCACCAACCGGTATTCAACATTAAGTGCAGTGGCCGCTCACTTTAAAAAAAATATATATCATTGTGTGTTCACAAGAACCAATGGTTGGTTGAGGGGATGCACTCCATTGTAGGCAATTAGGTTTGGCTCTTGTAAGGTTCCTGGAGGCTAGGATAGCACAGATCCCTGTAGTGATGCTCAACAGTCCTGACACGACAGAGATGATACTGGCAGTGCAATATTCCGTGATCACCCTCTTCTTCTATGGATTGGCCATATGCCTTGAGACAGTTCCATGAACAATGGCTCCAAAGATAAAATTGATATGGCCCACAAATATCAGGGCAATACCAGCTCTCATCAACTGCCGGGGCCCTTTCTACAGGCTGAATCCACAGGGAGCTCCCTACCAATTTTATCTTGGGAGCCATTGTTCATAGAATAGAATGGAATATCATTAGTCACTGATCACCGTGATAAGTAATATAAAAAAAAAAATTCAGTATATATACCAAAGTTTGTAGACGCTATAACTTTCAAGCCATTCAATATACACTTATTGAGATTTTCTTTACCAAGGACATGTAGTAGAATCCATTTTGGCCTTTTTGTTGCCACAGCAGCTAAGCAAACCATGGCAAAAGCATGGAAATCCCCCTCACTCTGTCTTCTGGCAATGAAAAGTAGAGTCACACAAGCCATGACAGATGCAATTATGCTTGACAAAGTGCTCCCCTATGAAAAGCTCTGGAGACCCTGGATTGCCCATTACATACCTTCAGGCTTCGATGACTCCCTGCTACTGCCTTGAAACTAGAACCATATTTTTCAACCATGGACTACCTGTAATCGACCAGCAACACTGGCTAGGACCCTCTGTAAGGCTCCCCCCCCCCGCCCATCCCTCACCTCGGACATCCCTTCTCCCTCCCCCCGCATTCCTTTTTTTCTGCATATCACACCTGCTCCTGGTACTTATTTCTTAACCTCACTGAGACCTGTTCCATCCTCCTTTCCTTTCCACTACCTCAACAGCCAGAGGCCTTAGACCAGCCTCGTCTTCTTTGACCTCTCTCTTTTAGGGACTCTCGGGACAGAATGGTCTTACTGCTATCGTGTGGCCCACTCAGACAAAACATTAACTGTGCATTAAACCAGATGCTGGCCACACTATACCCTTACCTTCCTCTAGAGAGAGATTTCTTCCACACCATCCATTGAGTATGTCCCTAGTAAACAATTTACTGCATGTTATTTTCCTTACTGTACAGAACTATTTGGTTATCAACCTTCCCAGTTGGAGGCTTACCTCCTATAAAATATATATATACTCTAATAAAGTTTATTTGATGATTGTATTATTCTCCCTGCTTTACATACTGTAATACTTGTACACAGCCTACAGTTTGTACCCATCTTTTTACGATATTACGAACTACGCTCCTTTCAATAAAATATTTGAACAAGGAATATACTTTGGCCTAAGTTTATGAAGTAATTATTGGATATGTTTTAAAGCAGAAAGTAAAAAAGATATATTTTTTTCAAAATGTTCAGTCTTTTTTTATATAATAGAAAATAAAAAACCCAGTCGTGATAAAATACCACCAAAAGAAAACTTTATTTGTGTGAAAAAAATTATTCAAATTTAGTTTGGGTACAGCGTTGCATGACCATGCAATGACCAGTTAAATTAGCGCAGTGCTAAATAGCAAAAAATGGCCTGGTCATTAAGGGTGTAAAACCTCCATAGCTGAGGTGGTTAAAAACTAGATAACAGTTGATGTCAGGTGCTTATAAGGAACCAGGGAATGGGGGGAATAATAAATACAAAAAAGTCAGTCCAACATCCCTGACAATGGAGACACAAAGGAAAGAGAACCCCCTTTAGCGGCCTAGGAGCTACAGTATCTCACAAAAGTGGGTACACGTCTCACATTTTTGTAAATATTTTATTATATCTTTATTATATCCAACACTGAAGAAATGACACTTTGCTACAATGTAAAGTAGTAAGTGTACAGCTTGTATAACAGTTTAATTTTGCTGTCCCCTCAAAATAACTCAACACACAGCCATTAATGTATAAACCGCTGGCAACAAAAATGAGTACACCCCTAAGTGCAAATGTACAAATTGGGCCCAAAGTGTCAATATTTGTGTGGCCACCATTATTTTCCAGCACTGCCTTAACCCTCTTGGTCATTGAGTTCACTAGAGCTTCACAGGTTGCCATTGGAGTCCTCTTCCACTCCTCCATGACGACATCACAGAGCTGGTGGATGTTAGAGACCTTGCGCTCCTCCACCTTCCGTTTGAGGATGCCCCACAGATGCTCTATAGGGTTTAGGTCTGGAGACATGCTTGGCCAGCTACTTTAGCAAGGCAGTGGTCATCTTGAAGGTGTGTTTGGAGTCATTATCACGTTGGAATACTGCCCTGTGGCCCAGTCTCTGTAGGGAGGGGATCATACTCTGCTTCAGTGTGTCACAGTACATGTTGGCATTCATGGTTCCCACAATGAACTGTAGCTCCACAATGCCGGCAGCACTCATGCAGCCACAGACCATGACACTTCCACCACCATGCTTGACTGTAGGCAAGACAAACTTGTCTTTGTACTCCTCCCCTGGTTGCCGCCACACATGCTTGACACTATCTGAACCAAACAAGGTTATTTTGGTCTCATCAGACCACAGGACATGGTTCTAGTAATCCATGTCCTTAGTCTGCTTGTCTTCAGCAAACTGTTTGTGGGCTTTCTTGTGCATCATCTTTAGAAGAGGCTTCCTTCTGGGACGACAGCCATGCAGACCAATTTTATGCAGTGTGCGGCGTATGGTCTGAGCACTGACAGGCTGACCCCCACCTCTTCAACCTCTGCACCGATGCTGGCAGCACTCATATATCTATTTCCCAAAGACAATCTCTGGATATGACGCTGAGCACGTGCACTCAACTTCTTTGGTTGACCATGGCGAGGCCTGTTCTGAGTGGAACCTGTCCTGTTAAACCGATGTATGGTCTTGGCCACCATGCACCATGCTGCTCATGGCTCAGGGGTGGCTGTTAAACTCACTACACTCTCCCTGAAGGAATTCCACTTATAAATCACCTACTGGCCAAGGGATTCAAACCCACAACTTCTCAATTGCAAGCCTGATATTCTACCACCTAAGCCGTCAAGCCTGCTTAGGCTGAAAACTCTCTCCCTGCCTAACTAACTAGGGCGAGATAGAAGTTAGTTATGCAGGGAGAGTGTGTTCAGCTAAGCAGGCTTAACAGTGGCGTAGGTGGTAGCATACTAGGCTCGCAATTAAGAGGTTGTGGGTTTGAATCCCTTGGCCAGCGGGTGATTTATAAGTGGAATTCCTTCAGGGAGAATGTAGTGAGTTTAACAGCCACCCCTGAGCCATGATTGGCTAAAGGCACCTGCCTTTGGCCAATCATGGCACAGATGATTTGATTGACCAAAGCATGGATGGCAGAGTCCATGCTTTGGCCAATTACAAAATGCACTGCCAGTGTGCAGCGCATTATGGATTTGGGAACTCAAAGTTCCCGGGAAGAAGCCCATTTGTTTGCCACGGGCTGTATTCGAGTCAAACTTAGGTTCCACTCGAAAACGAAGCTCATCCCTAGTGCTCAATAATAGAGAACATAAATTGGGACCTAATAGGAACATTGAACACTGGGAAATGAAAAATGGGAATGCTTTAGGAACATACAGTATTAAACAAAAGTATCTCACAGTGCATTCCAATGGGAAATACATTTAGAAGAGCGTAGGTCAAACCAAGGTGGCTAAACTGTAATGTAAAAATGCTTGTTAGAGTGAAAAAAATGGACTTTAGGGAATTTAAATCAGAGGGGACATTATCGGCTTTCCACCAATACAAGGAATCTAACAAGAAATGTAATAACGAAATCAGGATAGCTAAAAATGAGTTTGAGAGACACATAGCAGAGAGTAAAAAAAACCCTAAGAAATTCTTTAAATATATTAATTGCAAAAAAGCAAGGTCAGAGCACATTGCACACATAATTAACAATGATGGGAGGATGGTTACAGAGGACACAGAGAAGGCAGCGGTGTTAAATACTTTCTTCTCCTCAGTTTTTACACACGAAAAGAAGGGGTATACTAACCAGGACCGTATGGTTAGCACATCATAACAGGACTTGCCGCAGTGGTTAGCAGAGGACGAAATCAAGGATAGATTTGATAACATTAACACTAATAAATCACCAGGATGGGATGGCTTGCACCCGAGAGTACACAAGGAACTCAGTAGGGTTATATCTAGACCGTTGTTCCTAATCTTCGCAGACAGTATATTGACAGGAACTGTACCAGGTGATTGGAGGAAAGCTAATGTGATACCAATATTGAAAAAAGGGCGGAGGGATAATCCGGTCAGCCTGACATCAATTGTATGTAAATTATTGGAAGGGATGATAAGGGGCTATATTCAAGAATTTGCTAAGGTCAACAGTAGTCAGCACGGGTTCACAAAAGGACGTTCTTGCCAAACCAATCTATTAACATTTTACGAGGAGGTGAGCTGTGAGCCTGTGGATGTGGCTAAGGCATTCGACACAGTTCCCCACTAATGCTTAATCTACAAACTACGGTCTACAGGCATCGACCACAAGGTTTGTTCTTGGATAGAAAACTGGTTACATGGGCGTGTCCAAAGGGTGGTGATAAATGATGCATGCTCAAACTGGTCTGGAGTGGTAAGTGGGGTCCCCCAAGGCTCAGTCCTGGGACCAATTATTTTCAAAGTATTCATCAATAACATAGAGGATGGATTCATTAGCTCAATCTATGTTTTCGTGGATGGCACAAAAATAGGCAGAGCAATAACCTCTCTTTAAGACATTGAAATCTTGCAGAATAACCTGAACAAAATAGCAGAGTGGGCAACTACATGGCAAATGAAGTTTAATGTAGAGAAATGTAAGGTATTGCACTTGGGGGCATAAAACAAATGCAAATTATGCTCTAGGGGGGGGGAGAGGGGGAACCTCTGGGGGAGTCCAGGATGGAGAAGCATTTTGGGGTTCTAGTAGAATATAGACTAAGCAAAAGCATGCAATGTCAAGCTGCAGCTGCCAAAGCCGGCAGAATATTAGCATGCATAAGGAAGGGGATATATTCCAGAGATAAAGCTATAATCCTGCCACTTTATAAAAACCTGGTCCGCCCACATCTGTAGTATTCTGTTCAATTCTGGTCTCCAATCCTCAGAAGGAATGTGCTGGAACTGGAGAGAGTCCAAAGAAGGGCAACTAAACTAATTAGGGGATTGGAGAACATTAATTATGAGGAGCGATTACAAGCATTAATTTATTCTCCTTGGAGAGGAGACGCCTGAGAGGGGACATGATAGCGATTTACAAATACCTCTATCGTGATCCCAGCATAGGAAAAAAATGATTTAGTCTCAAGGAGTGCAAGAGGACATGTGGCCACACAATGAGATTAGAGGAGAGGCAGTTTAACCTTAAGCTGCGTAAGGGGTTCTTCACTGTAAGGGCGGTGAGAATATGGAACTCTCTTCCACAATTTGTGGTAGCTCCGGGGAGTAAGGCTACTTTTAAAAGACTCTTGGACGTGCATCTCACAGCATTCAGGGTTATGGGAAATGATCACGCCACTGACACACACACACACCTGCACAGGTTGAACGGGATGGACTGTTGTCTTTATTCAACCTCAACAACTATGTAACTATGAATAAGTGCAGTAAATCCTCCACCAGGTCCCCCAAGGGTGTGCTCTCATCTGGCCATCTGACCCTCTCTACAAAGGTCAAAATCACATAAAACAGCCTATACACAGGTCAACCAAGTATATGACCCTAGTCAATTTGGTTGCTCCAATTTAAAGGATAACTCCACTTTCGTGAGGGAATAGAAAATAAAGAAACAATAATATAGCGTATACAATTGCCATACAAATCATATTGTAATTGAATATTAATAAAAATTACCTTTCCTTTTCAATCTGCAGCTGTTGTAATTTTCTGTAAATGCAATGCAATATATGGCTACCTGTAGCTGTTCTGTACACAGAATGTGTACTGACCACAACCCAGAGACATAATTTCCTGCTTGTGTGATTGGCTCGCCAATTTTCCCAGAAGTCTGCACTAAGATACAAGTCAGATTTCTGGCATCCCCTGCAACAAAAATTTCATTTTTGGTGAGATACTCCCAATAGGAACATGTCTAAAGGGATGCAGGCCCAGCAGCTTTCCTCATTAGAGCCCTGCAGCTGCCACAGCTGAATGATAATTATGAAACCACTCCCATTAGACCCACTCAGCACAGGCACAGAGAAACAAACAATGATTTCTTCAGAATAACAAAAGGTAGGAATCTGCAACAAAGTTTTTTAAAATCCTTGTAATGTACAGAGATCACCCAGAGGGGAATGATTTTTTTCTCAACAAAAGTGGAGTTACGCTTTAATACTAGTGAAATTCAAGAGATCCAAAGATGCTAAAATAGGTTTTTATCTGTGTGATCCATTTACTGTATTTCCTACAGGAATGATAAGTACACCAGGGAACCAAAACAAAATGTCAGCTTGGTTGTAATAAGTCTTGAAAGATATCTTCAGATTTATTAGATTGATTGACTTGCCTGTCTCTTTGAGATCAAACAAAATAAAAAATAAAAGGAAAAGTTACCAGTTTTATACTTTTTATAAATTCTTCTTGCTAGTGTTTTTTTAGTTTACAGCATATCACAATACTGTCCCTACACAGAAAGACACAGAGCATTTTATGAGAGATGTGTTCAGTTTTCTTAACAGACCCATGTTCTCATGACCTACTCCTTATTCTTAGCCATACTCCCCCGACACAGCTCAAAATACCAAAACCCAAAATAAAATAAGCAATGTGTAACCTTTTTGGCTCCTGCACTAAAGAAGTTGCCAAAAGGACATAGTAAAATAATGTTAAACAAATCCAGGATATTATTAACTATGTCAGAAATACCCCACAATAAGTAAGTGATAAGTCAAGTATACTAGTCGGTAAAAATGTAGTAAAATGTAGGTCACCTGTCCCCATGACCCCGTCAAGGGAATGCTGTTTGGTCCAGTAATATGTCTATATCCTACTTTTGTCCAGATGATCCTTACTATACTGTAGCTCTGGACCAATTATGCCAATTCCCCACAACCAATCTTCCCATGACTCTTGAAGTTATTCAATTCCAGTGTGGTCTTTAAAAGGTAAATATAATGGTGCAGGGTTGATTTTAATTTAGGTGTTTTATATATATCAGGGGGCATAACCAAAATTAAATCATTTAAAAATGGCTCTAATTGGGCTTTACTGTAATTTAGCTATTGTTCAATGCCCACGGAGGGTAAAAAGCGCAAAGAACATGAACGTTACATAAAGGCTCACCAGGGAATGTCCACCTGTTGCTTCGCCTGCTGTTTCTTGTGTATTTCATATGTCAAACTGTTGGCCTATGTATGCTACTGTGTTTATTACCTGTGCTGTAATCATGTCTTGCTCAATAAACTCCAGGTCTCTTCCCTCTGTTCTGGCACAAGTGCACCTGGCCAATTTATTTGTGCAGGTGGGCTGTGCACATACACAGGTGTGGTTAAAAGAAATATCTCCTGATTGTTCTATACCCCTTTAAAAGGATACAACAATCAACGCTCTAGTTTTCTGTTAAAGTGCCAAGCAAGCATATGATATTTACATCTTGTATCTCTGTTGTGTCTTTTATCCTGGTCTAAGTCTCAATACTTATTATCAACTTATTCTTATCAACCTATTCTTTGAGTATCCCTTATTTCCCAGTCAAAGTCTAGCTCTAGTCCCTGTACTCTTGTCTCCTAGTTTGTTTTCACTCTTGGGAATTGACTGTTCTCTGTCTACCGTCTGTGATCCCTGACTTTCTTGATATCCTGGATTTGATCAACTGGTTGACATGACCTCCTGCCCCTACCGTGGCTTTGTTGATGACTACATCTCTTCTCAAGCCTTTGGCTCAGATGATCTGTTTTGTAACACCTCTCAAAAACCTTGGATACCCTCTTTGAGTACTCTGTCTTGCTTCTCGACACCATGCTATGGTCTGTCTCCATTTCTTTTTTACATCTGGTCTTTCCCCAACTAATGTCCAGGTAAACCCTGTATGTGCTATGTCATGCCTGTGTTAAGCAAAGGAATGACATGGTTTGAAGTGTAGGGTTGACAGCCTCACGAATCAATCCAAACCATGATTAGCACTGCAGAAGAAATGGTAACCCTAGAATTAGCTTCTGTTATTGAGAGCCTATCTTCCAAACAGCTGGTAGAGACTATTGCTCTTTGCTGCTTCTTAGCTAGCACCCTAGGCTAAATGGGATAGTTTTAGAAAATTATTTTTCTAAGTTTACTTGATAGTAATAAAAATTGTATATTGGTGCTAGACATTATGTATTTTCGTTAAACTAAACAAAGTATCACATAGTAAAAATTTAAAGCCAGTCTTTGCAAAACTGTTATTATTGACATCTCTCATTAACCACTTAACCCCCGGAAGATTTTACCCCCTTTCTGACCAGGGGGTATTTTGCGATTCGGCACTGCGTGATTTTAACGGACAATTGCGTGGTCGTGTGACGTTGTACCTAAACGAATTTGACGTCCTTTTTTTCCCACAAATAGAGCTTTCTTATGGTGGTATTTGATCACCTGTGCGATTTTTTGATCATGCGCTATAATCAAAAAAAGAGCGACAATTTTGCAAGAATAACAATATTTTTCACATTTTTTTATATGAAATTCCCCCCCAAAAAAATGTAAAAATCTAATTTTTTTTAAATTTTTTGCCAATTTGTTTTCTGCTACCTATGTTTGGTAAAAAAAAAATCACAATAAGCGTATTTTGATTGGTTTGCGCAAAAGTTATTGCGTTTACTAACTAAGGGAAAGATTTTTGTCATTTTTGTGGGGTTTTTTTTAACGAATAATGGCGGCGATCTGCAATTTTTTTGCGGGACTGCGACATTGCAGCGGACAGATCGGACCCTTGACTGACATTTTTTACACTTTTGGGGGTACCAGTGACATTACTACAGTAATCAGTGCTATACATATGCACTGTTACTGTAAAAATGACACTGGCAGGGAAGGGGTTAACTTTATTTGAGATGGAGGGGTTAAGTGTGTACCTAGGGGCGTGCTTCTAACTGTGCAGGCTGTGTGTGTAACAGCACAGATCAACGGTCCTACATAGCAGGACCGTTAGATCAGTGCTTTTACGCAGGGGAGAATGACAGGCGGCTTTGTTTACATTAGCCACCTGCCTTTCTCCCTTTACAGCGGACGATCGCGAGTGACCAGCGGACATTGGGTCCGCCGGTCACACGCACAGAGGTGTCCGTGAACGAGCCGGGGCGGGAGCGGGCCTCCGGCGGCGCGCGCTTGCCCGCTATTGGCTCCCAGGCTAGTGACGTACCGGTACGTCACTTTGCCTGGCCGGGGCTGACAGCCGCAGTATATGTACTTGCGGCGGTTGGCAACCGGTTAAAAGAAGTGGTAAATGAAATGCATTCTACTACTAAATAATTATTTGCTCCTTTTAATTTAGGTAAAAAAGACATCATAACACAAAGGGTTAACTGTAGCGTTAGTAGCCCAAAGATTTGTTATGAGCTCTGCGGGTCAAAAACCTAGCTCCTTACAGTTTTTTAAATGCTCTTCCAGCAGCTATGTAAAACAAAAAAGCACACCTGCCTTTACTACCTTAATGGTCTGTTCCTTCAAATAATTCCTTTCACCACTAAATATCCTTAGTTTTTTTAGGTTAAGTGATGCCCAGCATTATTCAAACCAATAGACATAGGATATTCTGTGAGTGCAGGGCATCATGGTTACACTCCCTAAGATGGTATAAACCATAGCACCCTACAGCCTCATACGGTAATGTAGAAAAAAATTTCCCATGTCATTAAAATTGCATAGCTCTCTGCATAATTGAGGCCCATCCACCTCTGGAGAAAGCCTGAAAAGGAAGGGGAACCTGTGTGTTAAGTGATGGCTTAAGGGCATCAAGAAAATGTAAGCATAAAAAAACATACGATACAGGGGCCTTTCTATGATATTTTCTGTATTATTATTGAACAGCCAAAAATACTTTATGGACATTTGCACATTGCCTAAAACATACCTTAACAGCCTATGCCTAAATGTTTTTTTTAATTTCTGCCTTAACCATACCTCCCAACTCTTTCTCATTTGAAAGGGCTGCCCTTCTTTCCTTTGGCAACAAATCTCTCCCTCCCTCTTTCCCTCTTATTATTCCCCCTTTGGGTCTGATGTACAAATATCTATGAATATGTACAATTCAACCACTAAATGTATTATTCTACAATAGGCCCTCATCCTATCTCAGAATTATATTGTTTGCTATTTTGAAAATAAATAAATAAAGGAAAAGTAATGGTGGGGAAAAAAATTTTATTGGTTATAACCAATTTGTTTTGGCATTTTTATTGGTCTGTATATCTGAGGGTGTGGCGGGGGTGTGTCCATTGCTCATATCGACCTATCATCCATAACTATATAACCACTGACAAATTAAGTGAATAACACAAATTATTTCATTACAATGTCATCTGACAGTCAGTGGGATATATTAGGCAGCAAATATTTTGTCCCTAAAGATGATGTGTTGAAAGCAGAAATAATGGGCATCACAGCTTGTTGGGTATAGGGCTGCGTAGCCGCAGACCTGTCAAAGCCCCCGTGTTAACCCATGTACACAGCCAAAAGCACCTACAATAGGCATTTGAGCATCAGAACTGGACCAATGTAAGAAGGTGGCCTGGCCTGATGAGTCATGTTTTTTTTTTTACATCATGTGGATGGCTGGGTGTGTGTGCATTGCTTACCTGGGCAAGAGATGGCATCAGGATGCAGTAATGGAAGAAGGCAAACTGGTGGAGGCAGTTTAATGCTTTGGACAATGTTCTACTGGGAAAACTTAGGTCCTGCCATTCCTGTGGATGTTACTTGACATGTACCAACTTCCTAAACATTGTTGCTGACCACATACACCCCTTCCTGGAAACAAGATGCCCTGATGGCAGTAGCTTCTTTCAGCAGGATAATGTGCCCTTCCACCCTGCTAAAATGGTTTAAGAATGGTTTGAGGAACACAATTCGTTTGAGATGTTGACTTGGTCTTCAAAATCTGGAGATCTCAGTGTAATCGTGTATCTGTGGGATGTGCTGGTCAGTGTTGCCAACCATCAGTATTTTTACTGGCAGCCAGTAAAAAAAGGGGCACAGTAAATGTCAGTGACCGGAAAAGGTTGCCATTAAAAAATATGGCTGTGACACTGGGCTCAGAACTGCGTATGCCAAGACCATCTGAGTGCCTACTACAGTGTGTTTAGGTGGCACCAGTGTGGGCCTAAGTGTGTCATGTGTTGTCATGATGAAAGGGAGCCAAATGGAGTGAAGCCTTGTATGCAGGTCTGCGGGATGGGAGCAAGGCAAGCTGGGAGGGGGACTGTCAGTGCTGTTTGGACTAGAGTGGACTGAAGGGACCACCTGGTGTGGAGATAGACTGTCACTGTGGCTCAGGAGGGGACGTGTCCTGTCAGTAAAGTGTCGTTGTCATTTGTGCTGCTGCGCAGTGTTGTTAGTGTCATTGTGTGATTCAATGTCATGTGTGTGTGCCTGCCCATTTTAATTTCTTGTCCTCCTGAGTCCTGTCCCTGAGCTACTTACTTACTGTATGAAATAAAATAAGAAATATGTTTATGCCTTAATATCTAGCTTAAATCACATTGCAAATTTCATATAGTACTTGTTTGTAGCCTAAGAACTGAAATTTACACTTAAAATTGTAATTTTGTAACTTTTGGAAATGCCAGTAAAAACTTGGCTGTGCCAGTAAATTTTGGGTGTCGTGTCAGTAAATTTTAGTCTGGTAGGTTGGCAACACT
The DNA here is from genome assembly GCF_965119305.1 of Pelophylax lessonae. NCBI lineage: Eukaryota > Metazoa > Chordata > Amphibia > Anura > Ranidae > Pelophylax > Pelophylax lessonae. The sequence goes on along the minus strand of NC_138776.1, from coordinate 217,932,036 downwards.
GGTGTTTGTAAAACACGTCTAATCCATGGAGGCTCCACATTGCAACTTAAAATACTTAAGGGAGCTGCTACTGATAAAACAGCATTCATTCAGGGGTCTAGTGGCATCCATGCCTTGACAGGTCAGGGTTGTTTTGGTGGCAAAAGGGACTATTTTGGAGGCAAAAGGAGACCTACTCAAAATTAAGGGTTTGATCATAATGTTATAGCTGATCGGTGTACATTGTGATAGAAGGCATCCCTCTTTCTCATCTCAAAAATTTGGGAGGCATTCTTTGACCTTTGTCACAAATACAGGCAAGCAGGTTTTTGACTTTAGGGATTGCTTGTGACTAACAGTCATAGTTAGGGAGTAAAAAATAAGTTATGACTGAAAAGGAAACACAGGGACTAGTTTTCTCCTGACTTGCTTGTGATACAACATCCTCGTACATTGACCTATTTTCACCTTCAAGTCACAATAGAAAATAATAGTTTTTGGTAGTGTTTATCAGGCAGTGAGCCCTAGTGTCTTTCAGTGTCTTTATAAAGGAAATACCAATTTACAGTTGTCCTTAAACAAGTAATACCTCTGTGCTGTTGTCCATTATTATTTTTAAAAGTTCTTCCTGTTATACAAATACTCAATGTATTTTAGGCCGTAGAAGCTATAATTTTTGCTGTGCTTCGGTCAATCAAAAAATGATTAGTGAGTGAGTTGTTAATCTTTTGTACTAAAATTCAGAACAACATGCTGTCATAGTTTTTTCACAAAAAAAATTCTAAAACAAAGGAAAGTATATTATTCTTGTGGAGCATCAGTCAGTTCAATATTTTATTTCTCATGTAGGTGTCATTTAAAATAAAAAAAAAAAAAGTTAACATGTATTGGTAAAATTACTTTGCTGAAAAACAACGAAAAACAAGAGAAGGGCGCACCGACCCAGTGCAATTCCATTATAAAAAATGTATTAAAGGATAAAAAGTGACACACATAATAAAAACGCATGATGTATACGCGTATATTAAGGCAAAATGAAGACAAATCACCTGCGGGACCGTTGGAAGGCTCCAATAGTGCAAGAAGACCAGATGGTGTCCGTGATGGCTTGGCTGACACATTTCGAGGGAGAACCCTCTTTCTCAGAGCCAAAAGAGCAAATGACCCATCATACATTTATGTAAAGATACACAGTCTTTACGGCTCTGTTTAGTAAGCCCCACCCCTCATATAACATTAGGGGCGTGTGCACCTCTCCAGGGTGCAATCCTAGATTGACACCTACCCTTTGTGAGAAAGTGACAGGAATGGCAGCAAATATCACATAGCATACAATATGATATCTTGCAAACATGAAATTACATACACACACACACACATCCATGAGTCTATTAAAATGCATACAAACCAAAAAACCTTTTGGAAGTGTACCCACCGCCATATCTTCCAAAGACATATGTGATTCCTATATATTATATATATATATATATATATATATATATATATATATATATATATATAGTGCCTTGCGAAAGTATTCGGCCCCCTTGAACTTTTCGACCTTTTGCCACATTTCAGGCTTCAAACATAAAGATATAAAACTGTAATTTTTTGTGAAGAATCAACAACAAGTGGGACACAATCATGAAGTGGAACAAAATTAATTGGATATTTCAAACTTTTTTAACAAATAAAAAACTGAAAAATTGGGTGTGCAAAATTATTCAGCCCCCTTAAGTTAATACTTTGTAGCGCCACCTTTTGCTGCGATTACAGCTGTAAGTCGCTTGGGACATACGTCTTTATCAGTTTTGCACATCGAGAGACTGAAATTTTTGCCCATTCCTCCTTGCAAAACAGCTCAAGCTCAGTGAGGTTGGATGGAGAGCGTTTGTGAACAGCAGTTTTCAGTTCTTTCCACAGATTCTCGATTGGATTCAGGTCTGGACTTTGACTTGGCCATTCTAACACCTGGATATGTTTATTTGTGAACCATTCCATTGTAGATTTTGCTTTATGTTTTGGATCATCGTCTTGTTGGAAGACAAATCTCCGTCCCAGTCTCAGGTCTTTTGCAGACTCCATCAGGTTTTCTTCCAGTATGGTCCTGTATTTGGCTCCATCCATCTTCCCATCAATTTTAACCATCTTCCCTGTCCCTGCTGAAGAAAAGCAGGCCCAAACTATGATGCTGCCACCACCATGTTTGACAGTGGGGATGGTGTGTTCAGGGTGATGAGCTGTGTTGCTTTTACACCAAACATAACTTTTGCATTGTTGCCAAAAAGTTCAATTTTGGTTTCATCTGACCAGAGCACCTTCTTCCACATGTTTGGTGTGTCTCCCAGGTGGCTTGTGGCAAACTTTAAACAACACTTTTTATGGATATCTTTAAGAAATGGCTTTCTTCTTGCCACTCTTCCATAAAGGCCAGATTTGTGCAGTATACAACTGATTGTTGTCCTATGGACAGAGTCTCCCACCTCAGCTGTAGATCTCTGCAGTTCATCCAGAGTGATCATGGGCCTCTTGGCTGCATCTCTGATCAGTCTTCTCCTTGTATGAGCAGAAAGTTTAGAGGGACGGCCAGGTCTTCGTAGATTTGCAGTGGTCTGATACTCCTTCCATTTCAATATTATCGCTTGCACAGTGCTCCTTGGGATGCTTAAAGCTTGGGAAATCTTTTTGTATCCAAATCCGGCTTTAAACTTCTCCACAACAGTATCTCAGACCTGCCTGGTGTGTTCCTTGTTCTTCATAATGCTCTCTGCGCTTTAAACGGACCTCTGAGACTATCACAGTGCAGGTGCATTTATACGGAGACTTGATTACACACAGCTGGATTCTATTTATCATCATTAGTCATTTAGGTCAACATTGGATCATTCAGAGATCCTCAGTGAACTTCTGGAGAGAGTTTGCTGCACTGAAAGTAAAGGAGCTGAATAATTTTGCACGCCCAATGTTTCAGTTTTTTATTTGTTAACAAAGTTTGAAATATCCAATAAATTTTGTTCCACTTCATGATTGTGTCCCACTTATTGTTGATTCTTCACAAAAAATTACAGTTTTATAACTTTATGTTTGAAGCCTGAAATGTGGCAAAAGGTCGCAAAGTTCAAGGGGGCCGAATACTTTCGCAAGGCACTGTATATATGTGTATATATATATATATATATATATATAGTCAAATCAGGGGAACCCCTGTTGCTGCCGCCTCTCACTAGTCTGGTGAAGCTGCCTCACAGGCATCATAGGTGCCTCTGCTTCACGTCACCTCTCGTATGGCTGGCCCGTGGGCATCCAGTGGCATTCATTTAAAGATTGTGTCTGAGCACAGTCTGCAGCACAGACGCTGAGCATCCGTGACAGACCTGAAGACCATTAACCCTTGCCTCTCCCCAATGCCACAGGTTTGCTAGCCAGTCAGAAGGGGCCAATGCAGGAATAGTTTGTGGCAGGCTCACAGGGCAAAGGGGCAGGGTGTATACAGTATCAGTACACAACCTATTGAATTTTAAGAATTTGCGGGAGGGGGAGGGATAATGGTGTTTTTGTGATGTTCTGTCCTTTTTACCTTTTGATACATTAAATACCAGATTATATACAGATCACGACTCAGTTCTTGCAAAGTATAGTTTGTGCTGAGTCTTCGTGATTCAATCTGAGTAAAAAAATAAAAAAAATCAGTACACAACCTATTATGTATACTGCCATGCGCATTGAACTTAAAGATGATTGTATCTAGGAAAGGTTGTATGATAAAAGGTAAAAATAAAAATATATATACAAATATAAATAATCTAAAATGTTGATATAATCTCTGGCATATACATTATACAGTAATTGCCACCTACCTGGGGGCCGCGACCTGGTTCTAGCCTGCTGCAAGTCCATCCCCACCATCAGGTGCCCTGGTGAAGAAGCAGGCTGGGGCTTAGACTCTGCGCCCTGGGGAATCCTGACCTGGGGATCTATAAAGGCTCACTATCACAGATCCACTGACAATTATATTATGTTTTTAATAATTTTTGCTTCACACTCTGTAGTAAGGGCACAGCCCTAATGCTGTGCATAGGCCTTTTCCGGATAAGAATGACCTCCATATTTAATATAATAATAAAACTTTTTAGAAATTCATTTTTCTTTTTCTCTCTCCCCCCCTCCACTGGGATTCCCTAGCAATGGAAAAACCCCGGGGTAGCTCTAGACACACATTCCATCAGGTTTGTGTGTGGCCATAGGGTGCGCACATCTGTGTGCATGGGCATCTGTTTGCTCGCATGCCGTTGTGCATAGTTGCTAGACTAGCTCTATGTTTTAAGCATGTATGCAGGAGTGCTCAAAACAATACTGTACATCCATTGATGACTATCATCACATCACCCTTACTGGCATCCTAAAGCCCTTTTATTGTTGTGCAAATCTATTTCCTTTATCCTTGCTATGGCAGTTACATGCCAAAGGTTCTATTAACATTATAGATTATTTATATTTGTATATATATTTATATATATATATATATTTTTTTTTACCTTTTTATCATACAAACTTTCTTAGATACAATCATCTTTAGGTTCAATTTGCGTGGCATTATACATAATAGATTGTGTACTGATATACACCCTGGCCCCTTCTGACTGGTTATCAAACCTGCAGCATTGGGGAGAGGCAGAGCATAATGGTTTTCAGGTCCATTCCTGCTGCTCGCCATCTATGCGGGAGACGGTGCTCAGACACAACCGGATATGGCACTGCTGGATGCCCAGAAGTGACATAAAGGTTGGCGGAACGCAGATCCACTCCCACTTCTGGGTCCACAGGCTGGGCATGGGTTCCAGCCATATGAGAGGTGACCTGGAGCAGAGGCACCTATGATGCCTCTGTGGCAGCTTCACCAGGCTAGTAAGAGGTGGCAGCATCAGGGGCGCCTCCAAATTGACTATATTTTTATAAATATATAGTCTTTGGAAGATAAGACAGTGGGTACACTTCCAAAAGGTTTTTTGGTTTGGATGCATTTTAATAGATGCATGGATGTGTGTATGTCATTTCATGTTTGCAAGACATTATTTGTATGCTATGTGATATTTGCTGCCATTCCTGTCACTTGCTCACGAAGGATAGGTGACAATCTAGGATTGTATCCTGGAGAGATGCACACACCCCTAATGTTATATGAGGGGTGGAGCTTACAAAAGAGGACCATAAAGACTGTGTATCTATACATATATAAATGCATGCTGTGTCATTTGCTCTTTTGGCTCTGAGGAAGAGGGTTCTCCTTTGAAACGCATCAGCCAAGCCATCACGAATGCCATCTTGCACTATTGGAGCCTTCCAGATGTCTCCGGGGGCAATTTGCCTTCATTTTGATTCGATATGTGTGTACACATCATGCGTTTGTGAGTATTATGTGTGTCACTTTTTATCCTTTAATAAATGTTTATAATGAAATTTCACTAGGTCGGTGCGCCCTTCTGTTGTTTTTTATTGTTTTTCAGTGAATTTGGATACCCTTGGTCCCGAGAGGGCAGAAAGACCCCAGGCTTTGACATTCAGGACTAGACACACTCCCTTCCTTTGAAAATTTCACCCAATCACAGGAGAGCTACTTTCTCTAAACTTACTTGGCTGCCACTGTTGTCCAACAAATAGCTTCATCATGTACTTTTTAAAGAAAAATATATGGCATCCTATTTGAAACATACAGTATATTTTTCAAATTTTAGGTATATGAAAAAAGAAAGTATTGGCATTGCAGTGTTTGGTTTTTAGTGTCACAAGCAATCAGGCACTGAACCCCCAACTCACGCTTTACTCTTATATGTGAAATAGTAGAACACAAATCATATTAGTTGACTGGCCAGTGGCCACAAAAGTAACATATTCAATTTTACACAAGGCATTTTTCTTGCAGTACAAGTGTATTGTGTTTCCATGTTGATTTTCAAATTTATGGTACGTGAGTTTTTAATTTATTTAATATAAAAAGAGTTAAATTTAACAGATAAAAGAAGAAACCTTAAGGTTAACAGTTATTGAAACTTACAGGTCATAATGTATGCTCCACCACTAACAGTTTACACAAAGATAAGCAGCTCTAATATATTTCTCTAATAAAAATTACTGTGACTTTGAAATAGAAAGATAACCATGTACTTATAGATTGCAACACCCCTTTCCTTCTTTCATTTTTCTTGCGTGTTATTGTGTTTGACTGTCTCATTCTCCCATCCAAAATTCAACAGTTAATTAGTTAACCTTTTTTTTTTCTTTTCTTTTCATTTTTTAGAAAAGTAAAATGTATGTATGTCATGTTTTTACTTGATAAGCCACTTTAGGCATGTGCTTTGTGATTTCACAACTTAATTAATCAGAACCAATTTTACTTGATATCTTGATCTTTACACATTTCTATATGTGTGCTCAGGATTAGTGTGCAGCTAACTAAATAGAATGTTTTTTTTTTTATGCCTCCCCCTCAAATAAAAAATAATAATAAATTGTATAGTCAAACTAAAAACAATTGGAAGTGAAGTGGATTTTTAAAGTTCATCTCTAGTACAGATGTTACTGACAAAAAATAGACAAAATGCTCCCAATGTCCTTAGTAAAACATTTTCCTCCTATATTTATATGTGGACAATGCACATCTACTCTGGACACATTTATAGATGTGTGTTCAGGTCAAACCAGGGTGAAATGTGTGTGGGAACTCAGCAGGAAATATTTTGTTGTCTGCTTTTCCACAAAATGAAAAAAAAAGTATATACTATTGTTTTTTAAATCATATAAAAGCATAGAGTGGGAGCATTTATGAACAGAGGTGTATATACTGTGTGCTGTAAATCAAGCAAGTTGTCAGGAGAACAAATTTAAGAAGTTTTCTGATCTCATTTTTAAAAAAATGCTAGAAACGTATTAAATTCAGGCAGTGTAACATTGTGGGAAATTATAACTCTGAATAGTATCTACATTAGCCAGTCTAAAGCCCCGTACACACGCACAGATTGTTGGCTGACCGATCGGCCATCTTTTGTCTAGTGTTGTTTGTTGGTTGAAATGTGCTCTAGACTTGCACTGGACTTTTGTTGGCCAACAAAAACCAACTTCAGAAGTGATGTCATGTGATGGTTGACTTTCCCTGTGTTTTTTCTTCTCTGAGCATGCCCAGTCTTGCTCATCTGATTTTTGTCTGCCGAAATCTGTACTGACTGAGGAACAATCGGCTGTTCTTTGTTGGCCAACAAAAATTTTATAGCATGCACACCAGATTTTTTTCGGCCGAAAAGTCGCAGTTGGTTGTCGGAAGCATCATACTAACAAGCCTACAATCGGCCGATCGGACGTTGGCTGACAATTTACGGTCAACAATCTGTGCGTGTGTACGGGGCTTAACTTTAAGTATTTTTCACCCCTTTGCAGCACCCCTGGCTATATACATAAAACTAGGTTCACAAAATTAAGTCACTCTTTTTCAACTACAGAGTCTTAATCTACCCTGTGCTTTTTTCAGCTTGATTTATTAAGGTATTGTCTTCTTTTGTCTCTGTTACACACGTGAGCACTATTACTGCATTATCCTTACATTTGGGCAGGACGAATAATTCTTCTGAATTTCTGGATAATTTTTCAAGCCCTATCTGAGCATAGAGCACACTAATTTAAATTCCACATAGGACCTCTTGGTAAAGTGTGAAGTCTGCTAAACTTTATGTGCAATGTTGACTTGATCCAAAAGATATTTTTTATATTAAAAACAGAAAGACTGGGATGTGTAACAGCAGGTCCAACAGGAAAAATTACATGTAATAATATTGTAACATACTTTCTAATTAGTTCGGTGCTAAAGAATATCCATTATGCAATGAAAGATTTATGGTTAAATAGTATTTGGTCAACATAATACCTCCCTTGTGAATGGAAAACCTGGCTTGAATTTATAGAGATTTGTCATTAGTTTTTTTGAATTATAATAAGGCATGAGATTTAACCCATTCAGAGACAGAAAGGAATTTGGTATTTCAATAGGGAACACTACACTGCTTTATGTATACATTAGCAAAGAATTAGCATAGCAGTATGCACATTTTGGAGTATGTAAATTTTGATCAATCAGATTAAGAATAGAAGCTATTTTTTTCATTTGCAGATACAGTATAAACAACATTAACAGTATATACAAATTGGCACTCTAGTTACACAAATTGGTGCTGAGTTTTAGAAATTTTTAGTATCACAACAGTGACATATTAATAAAATGATGTCCTATTTCCAAAGAGCTGAAAAAAAAAAAAAAGAAGCTCTTCCGCCCGTCTTTCGTCTCACTCTGGATTATTCCAAGTGTTTCCTGAGTGATATTCTTTGGCTTGGTTTATACTTATCTCTGGTAAGCAGTTTATACCACTGGTGGCGGATACTGCACATTTGGTGAATTAACCCCATCCACGGTTTCTTGGGAATTTTTTGGATAATATTTGGAGAGATTTTATTTGTCATTTTTTCATTTGTTCATTTCATTCTGGACATTCATGCAATTTGTTTATTTATATATTTATTTAACACTGTACACTTGGGTGACATATATACATTTGTCATTTCTACTCTACACAGCGCAGCTTGTTTATTTTATATTTGTTTTTGGTGTTGTCACACTAGAAGCTGCAGCTTATATTACACTCTGCAGGGGTTACCTTTTTTAACTAATATGTACAACCTACCATTCCATTCTAAGAGGAGGTAAGGTCCCAACCCTACCCCCAATGACCAAGCCAGGGGTGTTTTAGACTAAGATAACTTCCGTATTTGTCAGATCTTCCATCATTGCTGAATGTTTAAGATTTGAGCTATTTTTCTTTTGTTAAAATCCACAAGCTAGGTACTGGGACAATAATCAGTTGTCAGTAAGCAGACTTACTTAGATGGTAACCACATGGTTAATGAAGAGATGCCCATCTATGCATAAATCTCTGGAACTGCATGGCTGAGCTATCTGAGGGAGCCTATCAGGAGCTTGATCTTGTGAAGACAAAGAGCATCAGGGAGAGGAAACCCCATCCCATTTGCAGTGTATTACACAGAGACTCATGCTGGTCTCATCTTTACCACAGCCTGTCACTCACAGGAGAGAGGGAGTGGCAACAAACATTTTTTGCTTGTGTTGGGTTTATGCTATGCAGAAGAGTGGGGAGGATATCTGGAGAAGAACAATAACCAGAGCATATCCTTATATAATGTGTACTTGCCACAGTCCATAGCACACAGTGTGGTTCTTGGCTTCTCTCCTTTTTCTACTATCTGAAAGAGTCACTTCTGACAGTTTTTCAGACACCAGGAAATCCATGGTTATGATTCCCGTCCCCCTCCCCCCAAGCACACATGTGGCTGTAGGCAGTGGTGGCTGGTGCTCAAAATTTTTTGGGGGGGGGGCGCAAAAAGAAAAACATAATAGGTATTGCTTCATGGCAAAAACGCGGTAAAAAATTGCGTGAGTTTGAGGTCATGGCACAGATGATGGTATAGGCATGGTACAGGTGATGGTATAGGCATGGCACAGGTCATGGTACAGGCATGGCACAGGTCATGGCACAGGCATGGCACAGGCATGGCAAAGGTCATGGTATAGGCATGTCACAGGTCATGGCACAGCCATGGCACAGGTCATGGTACAGGCATGGCACAGGTCATGGTACAGGCATGGCACAGGTCATGGTACAGGAGATGGTATAGGCATGGCACAGGTCATGGTAAGGGCATGGCACAGGTCATGGCACAGGTCATGGTACAGGCATGGCATAGGTGATGGTATAGGCATGGCACAGGTGATGGTATAGGCATGGCACAGCCATGGCACAGGTCATGGTACAGGCATGGCACAGGTCATGGTACAGGCATGGCACAGGTCATGGTACAGGAGATGGTATAGGCATGGCGCAGGTCATGGTAAGGGCATGGCACAGGTCATGGCACAGGTGATGGTACAGGCATGGCACAGATGATGGTATAGGCATGGCACAGGTGATGGTATAGCATACCACGTTACCTGTGTACAGTGTAATTGGCCTGACCTGTACTGTCTTATATTGTGTACACTGCTAAGCAGGCTTCTGGCCTGGCACTATATATTTATTAATAGTGAATGACAGACAGCGGGCTCGTATAAGATGGTTCCCAAGTTGGAACCATTCGCGAGGAGATCTCCAATGTGCAGAAACCTCCCCCACTTACCAACCCATATCCACAGGTACAATCATTACTTCCCTCGTTCCACCCAACTAGTATTAACGAGGTTGCTGTACTTTTATCTAACTCCCATCTAACCACCTGCCCCCTGGATCCTGCTCCCTCGCACATGCTACGCTCACCCTCTGACTCTATTCTGCGCTCTCTAACTCACATCTTCAACCTCTCCCTCTCTTCTGGCATTTTCCCTAATTCTCTAAAGCACGCGCTAGTCACTCCCATCCTTAAAAAAGACCTCACTGGACCCCACCAACCTTCACAATCTACGCCCCATCTCCTTACTCCCCTTCTCCTCCAAACTCCTTGAACGATTGGTCTACAACCAACTGAGTGACCATCTGACTAAGAACAATCTTCTTGATCCCCTTCAGTCTGGATTTCGCCCTCAACATTCCACTGAAACTGCTCTCCTTAAATTCACAAATTACCTACTAACAGCTAGCACCAATGGACACTATTCTGTACTACTCCTCCTGGACCTCTCTGCTGCCTTTGACACAGTAGACCACCCCTTCCTCCTCAAAAAACTCCACTCCTTTGGCCTCCGTGACCGTACTCTTCACTGGTTCTCATCCTACCTATCCCAACACACCTTCAGTGCTACTTACAACTCTACTACTTCCTCTCCTCTTCCTTTCTCTGTCGGGGTCCCCCAAGTTTCTGTCCTTGGACCACTCCTTTTCTCAATCTACACCTCCTCCCTGGGTCAGCTGATTGCCTCCCATGGCTTTCAATATCATCTCTACGCTGATGACACCCAAATCTATCTCTCCCCCCCTCAGCTCACTCCTTCAGTCTCCTCACGCATCACCGGCTTACTAACAGACATATCAGCCTGGATGTCACATCACTTCCTCAAACTCAACCTGTCCAAAATCAAGCTCATGGTATTTCCTCCCCCACGGTCCTCTTCCCCTGACTCCTCTGTCAACATCAACGGCACAACTATCAACCCGTCCACCCATGCCAAGGTCCTAGGTATAATCCTGGACTCTGAACTATCCTTTCAGCCACACATCCAGTCACTGTCCAAAGCTTGCCGCCTCAAACTCCGCAACATCTCCAAGATACATCTCTTCCTAACCAATGATGCCACAAAGCTTCTAATCCACTCCCTGGTTATCTCTTGTCTCGATTACTGCAATTCCATTCTCATTGGCTTACCTTTAAAAAGACTATCCCCCTTCAGTCCATCATGAACGCTGCTGCCAGGCTCATCCACCTTGCAAACCGCTCTGTGTCTGCTACCCCTCTTTGCCAATCCCTCCATTGGCTGCCACTCAACCAACAAACTAAATTCAAGCTACTAACCATAACCTACAAAGCCATCCATAACTTGGTGCCCAGCTACATCACTAATCTGGTCTCAAAATACCAACCAACTCGTTCTCTTCATTCCTCCCAGGACCTCCTGCTCTCTAGCTCCCTTGTAACCACTTCCCATGCTCGCCTCCAGGACTTCTCCCGAGCTTCTCCCATCCTTTGGAATGCTCTACCCCCATCTGTCCGACTATCTCCACGACTCCGCAGTCCCGCTGCCCGCACACAGGAGAGAGAGAGGAGGGAGGCAATGAGTCTGAGGCATCACTTCACTTACCTCTGTCACGACGACCGGACCGAGTCCACTCACACTGCCTGATGCCTGGCGACGTGCTGATGCTGACGGCCGGGACTACTCTGGAGACGAGACTAGCAACCTCTTCTCCTCTTCCTCCTTGATCACGCACGCTGGCCCACTGCTCCTCCTCTCTGAGTCCGTCTGACGGCGGGTGGGAAGGTGATGACGTGACGCTGGGACGGTGAGTCACTGCGCACGCACCGCCCCCACGCGACGTCACCCGGGATGTCCTCCTGTATGATTGGTCCAGGCTGGAGTCTGGACCAATCACAGCCAGGACAGCACTACAGTAGGGAGTGTCGGGGCGCATTGCTCTGCGCCCTGATGACCCCCCAGAAGGCCGCCAATCGGCGCCTCTGCCTGGCGCACGTGGGGTGAAAAACCCCACCCCCCCATAGACCGTAGTAGGTCCGGCGCCCCCTAGGCTTCCCCATGTCGGACCAGCCTATTTGAAAAACAGTCCTTAAAGAAATGCTAATCTCCCTGCGCTCATCACTGCACAGGGATGTAGTTACTGCAATGGGGAACTGTTGAGCTGAAGTGCAAGCTCTTGGGGACAGGATTGATCATGTAGAACACACATTGGGGGACAATTCTACATCCTTTAATACTTTAGTTGATGCACATGCTGCTACTAAAGATGAAGTGTTTTGGCTCAAGGATAAGATAGCGGACATGGAGGATCGCTCCCGCAGCAAAAATGTGAAAATCAGGGGTATCCCAGAAATGATTCTTACTGCACAACTCCCCCAATATGTACAAGATCTTTTCGCCACATTGATGCCCACTCTAACGCCTCTGGAGCTGACGGTTGATAGAGTACATAGGGTGCCTAAACCTTCTTTCTTGGCTAATGAGGTTCCTAGAGACGTGCTTCTGCAGTTACATTTTTACCGCAGTAAGGAACTTTTCCTGGAGGCTTTTTGGTAGGCCACTCAACACCCAGAGCAATATGCCCTGTTACAAATCGTCCCTGATCTCTCTAGACACACGCTCCAGTGTAGACGCAATCTGGCAACAATCACTAAGGCACTCCGCAACCACAAAATTCCTCATGAATGGAAATACTTTTGCCACCCTTTTCATCACCCACAGTCACTCCACCTCTGCAATCTCATCCTTGCCCGAGGGCCTTCATGCCCTCTGTCAGTGGGGTTTTATTGCTGACCGACCTCTGGATGACCCAGGGGGGCCCCATCCGCAGAGGACCCACTCTGAATGTCAGACAGTGACTTATAAACACTCCAACTCAAAGAATAAGCATGCCTGAAGAGGCGCTGCACACTACAACATTACCTATCCAATAAGATTCCCCTCCATAAGGAACTGACGTCATCCAGTTATCTTCACCTGACCACACTAGGCAGTTAGTACTGCTCTTTGATCCCCTTGGGGTACTTCCTTTTTATACCTATGTATTTATTGTTTCTGCTGTTTTGTTTTTGGTTCTTTTCCCTCTCCCTCCCTTTATTCCCATGGTACACCTGCCTATCTGCTCTGGTATATCTGACATTTGCTGACAGACTTCCTGCACTTCCCTTTGGCTCATCGGAAAGGCTTCTTCCATCCTGAGATACCCGCCTCATCTTTCATACCACCTGGACCAGCTTCATCCCCTTAGACACAAAGATGGGTGCCTCGACCAACTTCATACTGTGAGTACCTGTCCTTATAACACACTTATCACAACTACTGTCCACAATGACTATCAAGTGCCTATCACTTAATGTTAAGGGACTTAACCACCCAGCTAAAAGGTTCTCAATGTGGAAGAAAGCTGAAAAAGCCAGAGCTGATATACTCATCGTACAAGAGACACACTTCCAGGCTTCCAACCCCCCCGAGATGCTCCCGCAAAAGCTAACCCAACATTTTCTTTGCCAATGCCCCTGAAAAGAAACGGGGGGTGCTTCTGGCTATAAGAGACATCCTCAGCTTCCACCTCCGGAACTCTATATTAGATGAGGATAGTCTTTTGTAATTATATCTTGCAATATCAACTCACGACCCCTCACAATAGTAGCCCTCTATGCCCCTAATACACATCAACTGCGTTTTCTCTGTAGACTTTTAACAAAGGTTAATGCCAATCTTAACAGACATCTTCTCATCTGTGGGGACTTTCATTTGACAGTGGACCCTCTACTGGATTCTTCCTCCAAGAACACGGCCAGGAATCCCTCTTTAAGCCGCTTGTTACATGCTGAAAATCTCTATGATGTATGTAGGATGTCATCATGCCAACGAGAGTGATTATATATTTTTCTCCTCTAGTCATCGCACATACTCTTGTATAGATTTATTTTTAACTGACCAATGGTTATTACAAAAATTTTTGTTTTCCACTATACATGATATCACATGGTCGGACCACTCTGCCATTTCTTTGATACTGGAGGAGGGGGCTGTCTCCCCTTCCAACCCCATCTGGCGTTGTAATGTTAAATTGATTCAGGACCCCAATACATCTAAAACAATCTCCCAGCATCTCATCTTTTTTCCTTCACAATGCTAACTCTGTCACAAACCCGTATACCCTATGGAATGCCCACAAGGCATTAATTAGGGGGATACTTATCCAGCAACCCTAGCAACTGAAAATTCTCTACAGCAACTTAGAAATTAACTATGGCTTCTCTTGATTCAGAGGTATGACACACATCTCTGTCGCCTAAAACTCACCTTTTACGCTAATGCCAATAAACTTAAAGGGGTGTGGACTAAAACTAAAATAACCCACTTGTTACATCCCACTCTCCATCATAAGGTGGTCAACCCTCAAGAAATTTCTGACCAATTCGCTGATTTTTATAGTGCATTATATAACCTCAAGGACGACCAACATACCCCCCAACCTACTACTGAATCTATTCATTCATTCTTGGCCAACCTAAACCTCATCCACTTTACTGATGGCCATCTCAGCACCCTAAATGCCCCATTCACAACGTTGGAAATTGAGAAAGTTATAAAATCCCTTCCTAATGGAAAGTCTCCTGGCCAAGACGGCCTACCGCCCGAATACTACAAATCTTTCTGATTGATTTTAACCCTGTACATTGCTGATATATGAACGACAGTAGCCTCTGGCTCTCCCTTTCCAGGAAAAGACCCTACCACGCCGGCAAATTTTAGACCAATCTCACTCTTAAACACAGATATAAAAATACATGCTAAAATCATTGCAAATCGTCTGTCTGATATAGTCCCACACCTTATCAAAAATGAACAAATGGGGTTCATGAAGGGTAGGCAGACCTCTGATGCCACTAGAAGTATACTGGATATTGTACACTACGCTAAAACCTCGCAAACTCCTTCTCTGCTCCTGTCTATTGACGAGGAGAAGGTGTTCGATAGGGTTCACTGGAGGTATATGCAACAGGTGTTGAGCAGCTTTGGTTTTAGAGGCCCCATTTTATTTGCTATACAATCTTTATACTCTTGCCCCTCGACTCGAGTACTTACCTCTGGTTTATTGTCCAAAGCTTTTACCATTACTAATGGCACATACCAAGGTTCCCCCCTGTCCCCTGCTGTTTAACCTACTTATTGAACCACTGGCAGAAAAGATCCGCACACATCCTCACATATCTGGGTTTCGCTTCTCAGATCGTGATCATGTTATTAACCTTTTCGCTGACTAAGATATCCTGTCTCTCACTTTCTGTCCCGCAGACGTATGAAGTTTTAGAACAATTTAGTAAAGTGTCTTATTACAAGGTTAATTATACTAAGTCCTTAATCTTGGATTTGGGTACCTCCCCCACGGACAGCAAGATTATACAATCCCAACTCCTGTTCCGGTGGAGCACCACTGGTATCTCCTACCTGGGGCTCAATCAGACTTCTCCTTCCTCCTCCCTAATTCGCTCCAATTATGGACTGTTTCTTTCCCAACTTAATACACAACTTACGAATATGGCCCATCATGAACTCACATGGTCTGGTAGGTTAACGGTCCTCAAAATGACGATTCTCTCTCAAATACTATACTTGTTCGGGGTACTACCACTCCCAGTTCCTTTATCCTATCTTCGGAAAATTGCTCAACTGTTGAAAAGATTTGTGTGGGAGGGTAAAATGGGCAGATGTCCACATCTCATTTTAATCAAACACAAGTCTGTAAGAGGTATGGGCTATGTTGAAGTACAAGACTACTACTGGGCTACTAGGTTTGGCCAATTGAAGCATTGGTTTCACAACACATATGGCCCTAAGTGGTTTGACATATAAACTCGCCTAGTCGCCCACCCGGAACCTCCGTTCGTTGTTGCTAAGCGACGTCTGGAAACCCTGGGACATAAAACAACTGCTTCCCTCAGTCAAGATTTCTCTCTTGGCATGGAGGAAGCTGATCAATCATCCCTCCACTCACCCAGCCTCTCATCTCCCTCATGTGCCCCTCCAGACGCTGGAAAGCATGATTCCGAAGCTGTACACCAAACCATTTGTAGCATGTGGAGTGACCACGATACAGCAACTTTTGGACGACTCTGTCGTCAAGCCGTGGCAAACTCTACAATCTACATTTCAGCTACCTGCCTCTGCACATTACACTTACCCTAGGATAAAACATTTTATCTTTCAACACCCCCTCCCTGACCTTGTGCTTTCCCCTGAGGCCCATGCATTTTACCTCAGCCCGCAACCAAAGCATAAGGGCATATCCTTCTTCTATGGCCTTTTACAGAACAAATATGTACCGCTTAGATCCCGCAGCATGGCACTATGGGAAACTGACCTAAAGACATCCTATTCCATGAAACAGCCCTCAGGTCCACTTACTCTTACTCACACTGTGTTAAACATTGGGAGATGATGTTCAAAATAACCCATAGATGGTACTACACCCCTTGGAGGACTGCTAAATTTTCCCCAGGCGTCTCCCCCAATCTGCTGGCGAAATTGTGGTGGACATGTGAAGCTGCTACACATACTGTGGGGTTGCCCAAATCTTACTAGCTATTGGAGGCGCATCTTCCTCATTTTGGCATCCATCACTGGAATAGTGATGTCTCTGAGCTCTGGTCTAGCAATCCTTAATTTAGGAATAGACTCCTTTTCGATTCATATGAGACCAGTAGTAACACATATCCTCCTAGATGCCCGCAACATCATTCTTAGCAAATGGAAGACACTTGAATCTCCTAATATTTCAGAAGTTATACATATAGTTAACATGAACCATCAATATGAACGACTGCTGGCACTAAATAGCTCTACCTGCACCCACTTTGATAAGCGTTGGTCAATCTGGCCGAATGGTCTAACCTCCTGACTGAAGTTATTTTGAGTACCAGTCCAGGCTACCTTCCCCTTCCTCTATCCCCACATCCCCTTATAGTTTATCTTCAACGGGGTTCAAACTAAGTTGTCATGTAAGGTGGTAGCCACCTTACATGACAACCTTGGTAGCCATCACGTTCTGCTTTGCTCTGCACCTTTCTTGGTTATCTCTATTTGATACATTGTCGGGTTATAGGTACTCCATGAGGACATTTGGAAATGTGGGTTCCCCCCGGCTATGTTGAGTGACCGGGAGGAGCTTACTCCTCATATACTTTTTACCTGAGTTCCTGTAATCCTGTCATATATGCCTTTCATGACCAGTTAATGTTATAATTGCTGAATGCCCTGTTCCTGTTTACTATGATGTTATTGATTGTACTGTTACCTATTACAAACTCAATAACAATTATTGGAAACTAAAAACAACAGTTGTCTATTCCCCATCCATAGATCCTCAATATATATACTGTAGATCTGGGTCCTCCTTCAGCATGTCTAATAATTGCAGTCCCCTGTGATATTTGCATCCTGCTAAGTAAAAATCTAATGGGGGGCATCCTGCACCTGCAAAATAATATTCCATAGTTTTCTGAGGAGAGTGTCTGGAGGACATTTGGTTTGAAGATGTACATCTATTACAATTTGTACTTTATAAAAAGGATAAACGATTAAATGCTGTAATTACAACTGTAATACATTTACACATTCACATAATTTCAGTGCAGAAAGGAGAGAAAAGAGGATTCTGTGGCAGGCCTATTCAGCTATAATATAC
Organism: Pelophylax lessonae; assembly: GCF_965119305.1. Classification (NCBI taxonomy): domain Eukaryota; kingdom Metazoa; phylum Chordata; class Amphibia; order Anura; family Ranidae; genus Pelophylax; species Pelophylax lessonae. Next base: position 217,914,127 of record NC_138776.1, on the reverse strand, counting down.
TGTAAAGAAGTAGCTGTCAAACTCAGAAAAATCACTACAAATTTCTTCCAATCTACATGATCATTAAAAGCACAGGGACACTTATGTTTTTTTCCTGCATACAAAGCTGTAGGTTTTTGACTACCAAACATAATATAGACTACTCAAAAAAAAAAAAAAATAAAAAACAAAACAAAAAATAAAATTGGAAACATCATCTAATAAAGACTGTTTGTAAGACTATCTAACATATGATTAAAATAGAACAGTAGAATTTATGTTTAATGTCAAGCAGAAAGTTTAATTTCAAGGACAAGGAGGAAATAGGAGCGGGAGAGCAGACAGCACCAGATTAGTGTCACTTTGAGAGCTTCTCTTGCCATGCTTCATTCAGTAATCCACTTCATCAGACCCTTGTAACCAGAGCTGCTCAGTTATTTGAGAACTGGTAAAAATGCAGAGGTATCACTGCTGTACGATATATCATGCTCACTTTTCAGGTTGAGTTTGAACATTTTCTATATCTGAAAAACATATATTCACTTAATATATGTGTAGATCATATATCTCCATTGAGGACTGCATTGTAGAAATGTCAGTATCTTTCAAACTTGAAAAATGTTTAAAACAAATTGTTTGAGAAAATACAAGTTTTAATAAAAGTTAGCATGCCTGTGCATGGATTTTCCTGCTATAACTCTAGGATGCGTCTAAACACACAACAAAATACGTATTGAGTTACACATAAAGGCTTTTTTTTTACCCAAAGCTATTTAATGCAGCAATTTTGCCCTAATGATAATGAAACATTATAATAATGAGCCATACAATCTAATTTATAACTGTAATGAGAACCAAACACAGGATGCATATACAAGATATAAGATGCAGAATGGAAACATCATTGTAAATGCCTGACTAGTAGTGGCACATTAATCACATGCTTGGATGAAAACATAAGTCTACAGCCTGTTTTTAAAACATTCCAGATAGCATATTCTTGAACGTAAGCTTGAGTCCCACAGAGATGTAACAGCATGGTTAAAACATGGGCCCCAAAGAATGTTGGACATTTTCTCTAAGCTGTCAACATTTTGGTACCTGTGGATCAAAGTGGGTGAGTGGGGGTACACCATAAAATAAACCTAGCTATGTTATTAGTCAGTTCGCTTGTCAAATTCCTAAGTGTTGTATAGAGTTTCATAGGCTGTAAAAATTGGAATAAATCAGATTATGAATTATTACATAATCAGTTTTGTCAAGTTTTACTTTATTTACTGACTATAAACTGTTGTACATGAAAATAATGTTTGACCTATTTCTCTGTCTCATAAACAGATGTAGGCTCACTATCTACAACAAACATCTGTAAAAAGAAGGAGATGGCCCCACTTCTTTGAATTCATACTAATAAGTCATTAAGACCCCATTCACACTACCGCGACTTGTCAGGAGACTGGTCAGCCTGACAAGTCGCGGTCCATTGGGTGCTACGGGAACCGTTCTAATAGGAGCGACTCAAGTCGCTCCGACTTAGAAAAAGGTTCCTGTACTACTTCGGGGCTGCCCTATCCCAAGGTGGTCTTCTATGGACTCACTCCCCTAGACCCAATGGACGCAAGGGAGGGGGTGTCGGGATCCTTCTAGCCCCACATAGCTCCTTTCTGGTAATTCAGCTGCCTCCCTCTCTGTCACTCTCCTCATTTAAGGGTACACTGCATTCGTCTTTTCTCCCCTGTCTCTCTAAGGATAGCTGTGATCTACCGCCCACCTGGACCAGTATCAACCTTTCTTGATGACTTCTCTGCCTGGCTACCATACTTTCTCTCTTCTGAAATCCCCACAATCATTCTCGGCGACTTCAACATCCATATTAATACTAGCACTCCTACCACTTCCAAACTTCTCAATCTAACCTCCTCCTTTGACCTGAAAGAATGGATACATGCTTCTACTCACTCTGAAGGCAATATCCTTGACCTTGTTTTCTCCCACCTATGCACTCCGCACAACCTTTCAAACGATCCTTTCCCTCTCTCTGATCACTACCTTATTAGTTTCACTCTCTCCCTCTCCTCCACCTCCTCTCCCTCCAGCTACCTTACAGTTACCCGCAGAAACCTACGCCATCTCAACCCTTCTCTTCTCTACTCTGCTACCGGCCACCTCTATGACAAAATTGCACCCCTGTCCTGCACCAACCTAGCCACTTCTATCTACAACACTTCACTCTTAGCCTCCCTGGACACACTGGCCCCCCTCACCACACACCGAATCAGGCCCCGACCCCTTCAACCTTGGCAAACCGATAACACTAGAAGTCTGAAAAAGCATAGCCGTGCTCTTGAGTGCCTATGGCGTAAGACTCGGTCTCAGAAGGATTTCAAACAATATAAATCCGCCCTTCAAAAATACAATTCCAGTCTCCACACTGCCAAACAGACATATTTTATCACTCTCATTAACAGCCTGTCATCACGCCCCCGGCAACTCTTCGCTACCTTTAACTCTCTACTCCGTCCTCCACTACCCCCTCCCACCGACTCACTCACTGCCCAGGAGATTGCCAACCACTTCAAACAAAAGATTGACACAATTCGTGAGGAGATCGTTGCTGTTCAGATACCTTCCTCCATGCCTTATGCTTCACGCCCACAAGTGCGATCATTACTTCCCTCATTCAACCCCGCCACTACAGACGAGGTTGCTAAACTACTTGCTAATGTCCACTTAACAACCTGCCCTCTGGATCCTGTTCCCTCGCAAATGCTACGGTCACCTTCTGGCCCTATTCTACACTCTCTAACCCACATCTTCAATCTCTCCCTCTCTTCTGGCATCTTCCCCAACTCTCTAAAACATGCCCTAGTCAGCCCCATACTTAAAAAGCCCTCACTGGACCCAACCGATCTGAACAACCTACGCCCTATTTCCTTGCTCCCCTTTTCATCCAAACTCCTCGAACGTCTAGTCTACAACCGACTGTGCGACCACCTTGCCGAGAATAGCCTCCTTGATCCCCTTCAGTCTGGATTACGGCCTCAAGACTCCACTGAAACTGCACTCCTAAATCTGACAAACGGTCTGCTAACGGCCAAAACCAATGGACATTCAGTACTCCTACTTCTGGACCTTTCTGCTGCCTTTGATACGGTTGACCATCCCCTCCTCCTCAAAAAACTCCATGCCTTTGGTCTCCGTGACCGTACTCTTCACTGGTTATCTTCCTACTTATCTAACCGCACCTTTAGCGTTACCTACAATTCTACTTCCTCCTCTCCTCTTCCCTTCTCTGTTGGGGTCCCCCAAGGCTCTGTTCTCGGACCCCTCCTATTTTCAATCTACACCTCCTCTCTAGGTCAGTTGATAGCCTCCCACGTCTTCCAATACCATCTCTACGCTGACGATACCCAAATCTATCTATCCACTCCTCAGCTCTCTCCCTCAGTCTCCTCACGTATCACTTATTTACTATCAGTTATATTGGTCTGGATGTCTCACCACTTCCTCAAACTCAATCCATCCAAAACCGAGCTTATAATTTTTCCTCCACCACGTGCCCCTTCCCCTGATTTCTCCGTCAATATCAATGGCATTAACATCAGCCCATCCCCACATGCCAAGGTCTTAGGTGTTGTCCTGGACTCTGAACTCTCCTTCAAACCCCACATCCAATCGCTGTCCAAATCTTGCCGCCTCAGCCTCCGCAACATCTCCAAAATACACCCCTTTCTAACCAAAGACACAACAAAACTCCTAGTTCACTCCCTGGTCATCTCGCGCCTCGACTACTGCAATTCCCTTCTCATTGGCTTACCTCTACACAGGTTATCCCCCCTTCAATCCATCATGAATGCTACCGCCAGACTCATCCACCTCACCAATCGCTCAGTGTCCACTGCTCCTCTCTGTCAAGCCCTCCACTGGCTTCCGCTCACCCAACGAATTAAATTCAAAATACTTACAACATCTTACAAAGCAATCCACAGCCTTGCCCCTAGCTACATCACCAGCCTCATCTCAAAATACCAACCTAATCGCTCTCTTCATTCCTCTCAAAAACTCCTGCTCTCTAGCTCACTCATCACCTCCTCCCATGCTCGCCTCCAGGACTTTTCCAGAGCCTCTCCAATCCTATGGAACTCCTTACCCTCATCTGTTCGATTATCTCCCACTCTATTAGCTTTTAGGCGATCTCTGAAAACCCTCCTTTTCAGAGAAGCCTATCCTACCAACCCCTAACAAATGTACCTCTTTTTCTCCAGCAACCCATCCCCCACAGTTATTGCCTATTGTTTCACTTGACCCTCCCTTCTAGATTGTAAGCTCTAACGAGCAGGGCCCTCTAGTTCCTCCTGTTTTGAACTGTATTGTAACTGTATTGTCTTCCCCCACATTGTAAAGCGCTGCGCAAACTGTTGGCGCTATATAAATCCTGTATAATAATAATAATAATAATAAACTTCAGATCCTCACTAAGATCACAGCATATGTTTTTTAATAAAAAGAACAAAGCATAATTACAGCTCAAATCTACTGGATGTCTATGCTTCCCTAAGTTTATTCTTACAATTTTGTGGTATTCATTTCTATAATACATTTCCATCTTTCCTTACCTGAGCAGGATATCCTTCTGGGAGACTGGACTATCCTCATGTCCATCCCCTGGGGGATACGGGGCATATTTCAAAATCCTCCTCTCCTGCCGGTATATGGATAAGGTGGAAACTTGTCCTGGCTTAAAGCCTACTTAGTATGTTTATGAAGGTTCTCTATCCATGCTTCCTAGTGAGATATCTATTGTTTTCATGCTATATTCCTTATCTGAAATTCTTCTATATTGTACACGCAGTCCACAAAGTTAATTTGGTCCCTTGGCTATATAAACCAGATCTTCTAGCTTTTATTGATAACACATTTATTTTTTCCTATTGCTTTCTCTCGCTTTGTTCAATTCTTTTTTGGTACTTTTGACAAACCTCAATAAAATATATATATAAAAGAAAAATGTACCCCAGAGCTGGCATTAACAGAGACCTGAAAGGATCAGTTCAGACAAAAGGTCTGTCAGCGACTGGACTTGAACCTGGGATCTCTGCTATGTCTGGCAATGACTCTAACTGAGTTACCTGAGATGCTGGACAGCACCATGTCTGATCCATTGGACAGCCCTGCCTTGTGCCCTAAATTCTGCTAACCCTTAAACTCTTTGGTCCTCCCATGAACTTCCTGATTTAAGCCATGTCTCTGCACTTCCTGTTTGCCAGAATAGTGTGCTTCTTTCAGCCAGTATCTCACTCTCGTCTTCCCTGCTGCCATCCATATTTTGCTACCACTTGTTATTGACCCTTGGCTTGCTCCTGAACTACGCATCATCCTAATCCCTTATCCACTACTGGACCCTGGCTTGACACATGGTACTAACATGCAGCCAAATCCATCACCACCCTCAAGAGCTCTGGTGAACATCGGTTATTACTTAGACTTTGCACCTCTGGAGAGTCCGCCAGGGTGACTGCCTGGGTACCTATCCTGCTGGTCAGTGGCAGTCGTGCAAATGCTATAGCAACTGGTCTTCGAGTCTGACCCCTGATCATGACAAGGTCAGTTGAGGTCTCTGTTTATGCTGGCTATGAGATTGGGAGCTGGAGGATGAGATCATTGAAAGATTAGACCTCGCCCATTACATCACCATTATAGACCTTACAAAGGGGTATTGACAGATATCTCTATACATGGCTGCCATGAAGTAAATGGCCTTCTTCACCTCAGAGGGACTCTTCTAGTACAAAAGAAAGCTTTTGGACCTCCAGACTGCTTCAATGGGTAATTTACAAGGTGTTACTACCCCAGTGGTAATACACCTCGAGGAATCTAGATGGTGTTGCTATTTTTAGCAGAGACTGAGAATCCCATTTCAGTTTAGGTATTGTTAGACTCCATTAAGGAGATGAAGATTTACTGTGAATCCTGAAATTGTGCCTTAGGAATGGAGGAAATAAAGTACCTTGTGTAAATTATAGATGGAGACTATTACGTTCCTGGCTCCTTCCCCTCACTAAAAAGCGGGGTGTGAGTTTCTAGGAAAAGTGGGGTACTAAAGACAGGTTGTGCCCAATTTTGCCACCCTAACAGCCATTGAATGATCTGACTGAAGGTTAAAAATGAATCATGTGGCTGAAAAGAGCCTCCTTTGGGCTCATGTCAGCACTGTGCAAACATCCGGTTCAGATTTCCAAGAAAAAACTATTGTTCAGATGGACACCTCTGACATGGGTCTAGGAGCTGTTCTGCCACAGGTCATCCATGGAAAGGAGCATCCCTCTGTCATTCTCACTCTGGAATTAACCGCATCTGAGAAAAATGACATAATAGTGGATAGACAATGTGTGGCCATTATTATTATTATTATTTCTTGGGAAAGAAGTTCAGGCTTGTCTCTGACCATGCTCCTATATTATGGATACAAGGAAATAGGGGGAATCAGGGTTCTGTTTTCTGGTGGAGTGTTGACTTAATCAAAATGTTGATGCTCTTTCTTGGGTCTGTTTTTGTGGCTCAGTTGATACCTCCTCTGGGTTGAGGCTGAGGGGGTGATATGTAATGGCCAAAGGGATGTGTCCACTTTCTTTATGCAGCAGGTGGAGGGGTCTTTAAGAGACACAGCGGGGCTTAATAAAAGAGAGGGCTGGTAAGACAAGATTAAATAGATAAAAGAGTGCTGTCTTCAGAGGACTGCTAATTCCTGCACTTGTGCGCGGTTGGCAGCACACATAGGAGAACACTCTATGGCTGGCTGGGCCATGTGGTGCCTCTGTGTTTGGTCCCCAGTGAAGTTTTTTGGCTGAAGTAAGCTCATTTCATTTCTATTACTAGATTAACCCAAAAAGGAGCATTTATTTTTTCCTTTGTTAATGTGGACTTTTGCTTTTTGTTAAGCCTTTTTTAGTTCTACTGCATAAAGCCAATGTTCAGTGATCCTGCTTGTATGCGGGGCCTACTCACCCTGCACATGGCGGTACCTTTCTCGTGTACACTCTCACTAATGCTTGGGAGTCAGACCAGGCGGGGCTGGGTTCAGGTAAAGATCAACAGAGGCTTTGAAGTAAACCTTACATCTTAAGCAGCTGTGAAGCAACATAGAGATCACTTTTTGCCTTCCAGAATGTAGCATTTAGAAGGGAACACCGCTGAGGCTGAGTCTCGCTCCACCAGTCCAGCTTTCCTCGGCTATCTCACTCTCAGTGACTCAATGGGGTTGTGCAATAGGTGTGGAACACATGCGTCCAACTTAGTAACCTGCTTTAGCATCTCCCGTACCATGCAGCTAGGCTCACTCAGTCTCTGTACTATGGGTTTTGCCCCTATGGTTTTTGGGGAATTGACCTTAAAGGAGGGAGCCAGAGCATTGCCCCCCTCCCCACTGGAGGACCTGTCACCCATGCCTGGTACCACTCTCTGTTGTCCTGCTGCTATTATGTTCCCACCAGTTCATGGTTACCCATGGTAACTACACACTGTCTTCAATTTCTTTGTTGAATTAACCCTAAGTGATGGTCTTCTGTTCCTTCCTCTTCATCCCATGTGTGCTTTATAGGCCCGGTTCTTCCAAAACGCCATGTACCACCATGCACCCCATAACTTCAAACCAGTGTTTTGAATGTTTAGCAACTTTACTTATATGCTGCAAAAATATACTCCAAAGTGCACCAAGTCCTTCTCTAGCAATCTAGTCACTATGTAGCCCAGGCATACCTTTTTAGGTAGCAGTCCATATCTGGAAGCGTCCTTGTGAAGTGCAGAAAGCTAGCAGGTTGATTGTGGTTACAGTTTCACTGGTGGACTTCTTGCTTCTTCTATATACAGTCCTTTCAGACCTCCGAGCCCAGCTGTCCCCCTATTTATTTGCAGCAAAGGGTGGAGGGCTGAACCCAGAAAAGCCTGGGGAAAATTCACTACATTAACCCTTCCCCATTCAGAGAGCCCAGAATCTATATCTAACAATCGCACCAATAGCACCATTAGCAGGCATAGATAAAACATTCCCAGCACACTTACCAGCTAGCCTGCAAAAAAAAAAAAAAATCAAATAAAAAAAATTCACATTCACAGATGGTTTAGTTGCACACATTTGTCATTCTTTTTTAATTTTAGAAAACACTCTTCTCGCTTTTTTTTTTTTTTTTACAACTATGCTGCTGATCTCAGGTGAGCTGGTGGCACATGAACAGAATGTAAGTACAAGTATCAGAGGGTGCCTGCTATCCAGGAAGCCTATTACTATGCACTACTTTGCAAAGCAGAGACTTGCTTTAAGGATACACAGAACAAAAATCTATTAATAGGATGTTAACTGTCCTCTCCAGCTTCTGAAAGCATTACATATGGAAAGAATGTGAAGACAAACTAAGCATATTTTAGATGTACATTCTTATACATGTAAACCAAAGATAGATTGACTTGACCTATTTACATTCTGGGGGTTGAACAACTGCAAGTATATGAATATATACACAACTCAATAAATTCTGCTTCAGAAGATAATTTGATTATCCACTTTATGGAAGAAACATTAATTAGATTATAGTATACAAGTTCATTATCCTATAAAGCTCCCATGTGCCAGATTACCCAGTTTTTTAAATCAATTACTCATCATTCCAATAATGAAATATAACAGGATGGCTTTATACTGTATTTCCATCTATCCTCTAAAAATATATATTTCCATTACTTTTTAAAATGTATTCGCTGTCAAGTAGATCATACACACACTGTGGAATAACTGGCTTTAGCCTAGCAGCTAGGAGTTAGAAAATATTGTTTTCTTCTTGGAAAACCTAGTTTGTTTGGTTGTACCTAAAGTGTAAGTTCACCTTTTCACAAAACATACTAACGCCCCCCCCCCCCCACCACCACCAGTTCCTGCTACACTTTTATCTATGGATTATTACCCTTCACTGACAACCCAACTGGTGTAGTGGTCTGAAGATTTGAAAGCCACTGTGATCTGCTCCTTCCATCTATAGAATTGCCAGAATCAGCGAACCTGTTAGGGGTTGGTCAGGAATATACTTAAATATTTTGGTGCCTTACCTCTCTGGGGAACAATTTGCTTAAAAGTGTCCATCACCATCTATGGTAGATCCTCCAGTTTCCTGATTAGGAAAGGACATACAGTCAGGTCCATAAATATTGGGACATCGACACAATTCTAATCTTATTGGCTCTATATACCACCACAATGGATTTAAAACGAAACAAACAAGACGTGCTTTAACTGTAGACTTTCAGCTTTAATTTGAGGGTATTTACATCTAAATCAGGTGAACGGTGTAGGAATTACAACAGTTTGTATATGTGCCTCCCACTTTTTAAGGGACCAAAAGTAATGGGACAGATTAACAATCATAAATCAAACTTCCACTTTTTAATACTTGGTTGCAAATCCTTTGCAGTTAATTACAGCCTGAAGTCTGGAACACATAGACATCACCAGACGCTGGGTTTCATCCCTGGTGATGCTCTGCCAGGCCTCTACTGCAACTGTCTTCAGTTCCTGCTTGTTCTTGGGGCATTTTCCCTTCAGTTTTGTCTTCAGCAAGTGAAATGCATGCTCATTCGGATTCAGGTCAGGTGATTGACTTGGCCATTGCATAACATTCCACTTCTTTCCCTTAAAAAACTCTTTGGTTGCTTTCGCAGTATGCTTCGGGTCATTGTCCATCTGCACTGTGAAGCGCCGTCCAACGAGTTCTGAAGCATTTGGCTGAATATGAGCAGATAATATTGACCGAAACACTTCAGAATTCATCCTGCTGCTTTTGTCAGCAGCCACATTATCAATAAATTCAAGAGAACCAGTTCCATTGGCAGCCATACATGCCCACGCCATGACACTACCACCACCATGCTTCACTGATATGCTTTGGATCATGAGCAGTTCCTTTCCTTCTCCATACACTTCTCTTCTTATCACTCTGGTACAAGTTGATCTTGGTCTCATCTGTCCATCGAATGTTGTTACATCTGTGCTGAACCCTCTGTATTCACTCTGGTGAAGTCTTCTTTTGATTGTTGACTTTGACACACATACACCTACCTCCTGGAGAGTGTTCTTGATCTGGCCAACTGTTGTGAAGGGTGTTTTCTTCACCAGGGAAAGAATTCTTCGGTCATCCACCTCAGTTGTTTTCCGTGGTCTTCCGGGTCTTTTGGTGTTGCTGAGCTCGCCGGTGCGTTCTTTCTTTTTAAGGATGTTCCAAACAGTTGATTTGGCCACACCTATTGTTTTTGATATCTCTCTGATAGGTTTGTTTTGTTTTTTTTTTTCAGCCTAATGATGGCTTGCATTTTGGATCTTTGGATCTGATATTGAGAGTTGACAGCAACAGATTCTAAATGCAAATAGCACACTTGAAATGAACTCTGGACCTTTTATCTGCTCCTTTAAAATGGGATAATGAGGGAATAACACACACCTGGCCATGGAACAGCTAAGCAGCCAATTGTCCCATTACTTTTGGTCCCTTAAAAAGTGGGAGGCACATAAACAAACTGTTGTAATTCTTACACCTTTCACCTGATTTGGATGTAAATACCCTCAAATTAAAGCTGAAAGTCTGCAGTTAAAGCACATCTTGTTTGTTTCATTTCAAATCTATTGTGGTGGTGTATAGAGCCAAAAAGATTAGAATTGGGTCAATGTCCCAATATTTATGGACCTGATTGTAGTTATTCCAGTAAAGGATGCTACTTTTTTTAAAGATTTATGTCATAGATCCATCGAAACAAAGTGGACCAAACTATACCTTGACTGAGACTGGGTTTTCCTGGGTAGAGGAGTCTTAAAGTATAGAAGGTATTCACCAGGGGCCCCCCCTCAAGGTGGTTTGGATTAAGCTGCACGCAATCAGACCATTGGGGGGAGCAATAAAGAAGGGTGGATAGATGAGGCTGGCTGGGAAGGCTTGGAAGCACAGAGTTGACAAAGGGAGCATACCAGGAGGAAGCCAGTGGTAGCATGGAAGAGAAAGGCCCAGAAGTGCCTAGCTGTAAAGCTTTGGAGGAGCACAGTTAGGCAGATGCCACATACCAGAAGGAGTGGATTGAGCACACTTGATGGAGTGGCTGTGGAGGCAAATTGACGGATGGAGCGAACCAGGAGCACCAGCTGCAGGGACCAGAAAATGGCCACAAGCAGAGTGGACCTGGCAGCACAGAAAAGACTAAAATACTGGAAAGACACAAAATCAGGCAGGTATTTCCTCTGGAGGCTCTGCAACTACATTGTTTAACATTGGCCTCTTTACCTGAGATAAAACCTTAAAATTTGCCCAGCTGTGTGCCATAGGAGACACGCTGCTGAACCCAGATTGTGCTCTATTAGGTTCTTTGCTGGCAACAGCCACCAGAAAAAGTGATGCCTGAAGCTAGAAGTGACTTTAAACACATTGCTTCCATATTCTTTGCAGCTAGGAGAGATCGGTGAACTGATTTTCATTGGCCTCCCTCCTCCCCACCCGGTGACTTATCATGTGGGTCCCAGGCCCACAGGTGGAAGAGCGGACCCTGGGAAGCATGGAGAGAGTCGAACTTTCAATGGGTCAGTGAAAGCTGACAAACCACCTTCCCCTGTTGCCACTAATGTATGACATACATCAGTGGCAGTAAAGGGGTTCATAGATTTCCAGGCTTGGATGCTAAAAGCAAAGTGTTGACGGACAGAGGGTGTCATCAACACCATGCTTAACGTGAGATTAAACAATATCCTTATTTTAAAAAAAAAATCCATACACCTCCACTACTTACCAGTCCTGTAATATAATTTTCATGAAAACATTTCTTAGTGTGTTTTTCTGCCTCCTTGTAACATCCTCATTATCTTCCAAACTCCTCCTTTTCCTCTCACTTCTGTTACAAATCCCGTTGTCCAATTTGAAAATAGGACTGGGACTTACTTACAGTGGGAGCATAAAGAATGACAATAGCCACCCTCTATCCAAAAGATGGATCACAGGAGCAGAAAAAAAAAAGAGTTTGGATATTTGGAGAAGGCTGTGAGCAATAAAAGGTACTGTTTGGAGATAGAAATTTAAGCTTTCATAGAATATTTTGTATTTGGTTTAATGCGTTAGTGACTGTGCCCTCTTTCTTTCTCTCTTGCCCATCTCCTGGCTTTCCTCCAGTGTGGAGGGAGAAATGGTTGGTACTAAGCACAATAAGTTGACTGGTCTCATACGTTGGTGATCTTCTTTTAGCATCCTCTGGCATCTTTGCTGCCTGTCTGCACCTTTATTCAGGGTGTTATACATGTCATCTCCCCAGTCAAACCACCTATGTTTTTGGGGGCACCTTAACCTGGCATTGTCAGCATTGCAAAAGTCATCTTCCAAGGATATTGGGGACATCCTATTGCTAACACCCTGTCAGAAAGTGCCATTCCTAATAGCCATTACCTCGGTATGTGGGGTCTCTGAACAGGTGGCGTTGTCTTGCAAGAAAAAGACCAACATTTCCTGAAGTAATGAGCTGTAAAATTACATAGGAATATGTCGTTTTTATCAAATAGAGAACAGCTGGGGACTCATTAAGTTTAAATTCATAAAGTTAAACTCCAGACAACTACACAACACAAAAGACACACGTTAAAGTAGCATGTATTAACCATTACATCATTTATTGTATTTTCCTAAATAAAGCATTGTATGTGCCTGAATTTAACTTGGTATCCTCTTCTAGTTTTATAGTCTCTACAGCAGTAGAAGAAGCACAAGGAGCCAATAAATTGTGCTTCACTGAAGAGATGTTGATACAGGAGAGAGCAGCCCAGATTATGAATTTATGGCATGGACCAGTTACTGGCAATGGGATATGGTGAATGTGAATAATAGCAAAGAAGTGTGCATGTTATAAACAAGGACTATATTGTGAATACATGCACTGATACAAATAGCTGACAGATTACAGAATATGTAACATGAGTTAGGAATAAACAATTGTAACAAATGGAAGGAAACTCTTATGATAGATTAGCTGTTTAGTATGGAGAGCATAGAAGGGTGCACTTCACAAGTGAAGAATAATAGCGATGGGCTAGGGCATGTTCAGATTGAGCCCGCCAGGAAGCGGACACTGCACATAGGCAGTGTGTCTATGTGCAGCTGCCAGTCGGGAAATGCCTCACTGCCTATGATTGGCGGTGTGCAGTGAGGGCTTCCTGGCGAGTTTGATCCATACACCCCTGAGCCCATCACTATGAAGAAACATAAATGTGCACGATATACATTAAAACCCATGTACCAAATAAACAGCTACTAAAATAGCACAGCAGAATATCACTTGTTCCTGGATTAAGGAAATCTAGTCATATCTCATTTCACATACCTGCCCTCTTAGCAAGGAAATTGCAGAATAGCATTGAGTAAATAAGAAGTATACTGTAAGACGCCACAGTGGAAAAATTAAGATGATACAATGGAACAAAGTTATACATATGGAATATGGAAACATCCTGTAGCCACTATATATACAAATTATACCTTGGGATATCTACATACCTCTGAATTATAATATTTTTTATTTTTTTTATTCTTTATTTAATCAATAAGGCAGATAAACTGTTGATACGGTCTAAAAAAACAGTCGTACAATGAAAGCAGCAAGATTACAACAAAGAGTAATATGAGGTGGGGGGGGGGGGAGGGAAGGGAGGACGGGAGAGAAGAGGAGGGTGGGACAGCATAAGAGAAAGAGAGGAGAAGTAAGAGTAAAGCGACCAGTGAGGGGCACCAAGCCTCTGGCTCAGCTACTAGGAGCCACGCTATGCAGAGCCTGCCCTTCGTCCGAAAATGCAAACATGTTCCAGCAGTCCCAAGTCCTGGAGTATTGTCCCCTCCTGCCCTGCGAAGAGAGAACCAAGTCCTCAAAAGTATTGATCGCCTTCACCTTGTTCAACCACAGGGAGAGCGAGGGTGGTGCTGAGTCTTTCCATTGAAGGCCGATACAGGCCTTGGCAGCGTTAAGGAGATGGTGGAGAACTGACTTTTTATATTGTTTGGGTGGGATACGGGAACAGTGTAGTAGAAAGTTTTATATTTTTTTTAATACAGGTATCACCTGGACTCATCTTACTGTTTAGGCCCCCACGCATGCCACTTGATAAATGTTCACATTAGGTCTATATATATATATATTGGATAAGTCGTCAAGAAGTTGCTGGTATTTTTACATGCTGCAATGTGCAAAATATACCATTTGGACATACTGTGCCAAGAACCTACTATAGCTTAGGAACTATATCGCACATGAAGATTTTTTAAACATAGTTACATAGATACATAGTTGGTCTGGCTGAAAAAAGACACAAATCCATCTAGTTCAACTAAACCAAGGTTTTAGATGTTTGTTCTTTTATTGTGTTTCATTATTTATTGTGATGTTTGTGTGTTTTAGATGTCTGTTTATGATTTCAATGTTTTTAAATTCATCTTTGATTTTTAAAATAAATTAAATCATATAGATATACAATCCAAAATAGAGAGATCTCGAGTATTTTGGGACATTGATGTTGATTCACACAAGAGAGGAGAATAACAGAGAGGAGCTCATCAGTCTGCTGCTTTTCTTTTCAATGTCCAATCACAGAGTGGGTGGAGACCTGCATAACTGTGCTGATGCAGAGAAAAATCAGATCTCCTCCTCCGCCAGACAGGGCTGTGCTGTGTGGATGAGATGTGTAAACACAAGTACTTGACGGCAATTCTTTGGCAGGTAAGATCTCTCTAATACGTGAATTTCATCTGTGTATTTCCAACGTAGATGTTGGCTTGGAGTTCTGCTTTAAACCAATGTGGTCCGCATAGGACGAGAAAGAGGGCCACATGGAGTCCAAAATTAGTAGTGTAACATGCCCAGTCTGTTTTTGTTAGGTCAAATCTGATAAATCACTCTGATTAGACTAAAGCCAGCCACAGACAGAAAGACATAGTATAAATTGAAAAACTGTGGACCAATAATGTGCAATATTCTTAGATGTTATGCAACACTATTCCAAAACAAAGTTTTAGGCAAGCCTAGTGAAAAAGCAGAAGCCAAGGCCTAATGCAAAGAAGGCAGCAGCTGTTTCCTATTTTATCATCTGAAAATAAATTCCTCCTTCTAGGGCATATGAGAACAAATAAAAAATATCCTTTTAAATACACATACTTACCCTTTAGTTCTGTGCAGCCTTTAGAGATCTTTGTAGCTACAAAGATATCAGGCCATTGAAAAGACCTGAAAAGTAGGCCTATGGGTACGTACATATTATATGGGACCAATTCACAGGGCTGCATTATGTAAAGAAGTTCTGACAGTTGAAAACAGGCTTTCTTTATAGTAGAGGTTTTAAATTATTTTGACTCCTTGAATTTTTTACATGTGAAGTGTATCCATAGCTTTTTGCAGTGGTTACATACCGATTATATCAGCTCATTCAAAACTAGTTTAGGAAATTCATTATATATGCAATTTAAGTATAGATACGTTAAGTAAACACAGATGCGGGGTGCTCAAGACATTACTGAAATGGACTAAAGCATTAATGACGGCAAATGCAAACAAGGCTTTCACTAGATTTAAAGAACTCAGCACATACATACCACCCTATCTGGTAGTCAAAAAATGTAGTAGGTAAATATCTATTATTTATTTTCTATGCATCACGTTACAGCAAACTGTTTATTTTCTTTCTCTTGCCATGTACTGCAGATACCTTCAAGTAAAAGCTAATGTTTACAGTTGTTTTTCATAGTGTGCATTTAGACCAAATAATGTCGTCTTGGAAGCACTTGATAAAACGGCAGATTTTCACCTAGATTAATCTCAGCCAATTAACATTGCAGCTGGAAGTCCTTGTAAGAATTAGTTCCAGATGGGCCCACTTTATTTTGGTGTTTTCCAGCTCAGTGCCAGCTGTCAGGAAGCCGAAAAAGCAGGGAAGAGCAAACATGGGGACTTTCTATTTCCCTTACTCTCTCAAAAAATGTAATAACCCAAAGAATGATAATTTAAAATTCAAGAAGAATTGCAGTCTTGTATTTTTACTTAACAAGCATTGGCTTTGAATACATGTTGGCTGGCTTTTAAAATCCATTAGGATGGTACAGGAATCCATAGTACATATTCATCTTGTAAAAAACATACTATATTTGCAACCCAACACTTCCTGTTGTCATAGCAATTCCATCAACCCTCCATTACCTTATGAAAAGATCTGACTGCCCCATGACTTGTTGCAATTGCTAGTCATATTTTGTAAATGTTTTATTATTGCACGTTGTCTTTCAAGTGTCTAAATGTTTTACAATGGAATCTTCTTTCATTTGTTCACCTTGTAAACTGGATTCAACTCATTTTGAAATGTTAATGGCCAACTAGATATATGAAGAGAAATTGCTGAAACTATAACTTTGGCTCATTCTAAAATAGTGCAATTAAACATAGACATTATTGGGCAAGTATTCACTTTCAGTGACAAAAAGAAAGAGCTCATCTGACTAAAGCCTCGTACACACGCGTCGAAATTCGGACGGGAATTTTCGTCCGACCCGCCGATTTTCGGCTTGTTAGTATGATGCTTCCGACAACCGACTCCAACTTTTCGGCCGAAAAAAATCTGGTGTGCAGGCTATAAAATTTTTGTCCTCCGTCAAAACACATCAGATTTTCGTGCAATCAGTACAGATTTCGACAGGGAAAAATCTTATGAGCAAGACTGGGCATGCTCAGAGAAGAAAGAACACAAAGAAAGCAATCCAACACATGACATCACTTCTGAAGTAGAATTTTGTCGTGCGGGAAAATTCGTGTGCAGTCTAGGCACATTGGACAAAAGATGGACGACCGGTCGGCGGAAATTTGTTGCGTGTGTACTAGGCTTTAGGGTGTACTTGCCATTATCCCAATTTAATCCACAAGAAAAATTCCATGACACAGGAAACATTGAATGTTTGAAACACATTGGAATCTCCAGCTTTCTCCAGCATCTATTGTATCTGGATGTGCACTTATGATGAAGGCCAACAACAAGTAGCTGGAATTACAACAATGGGCCAGTTGTTAAATGTACATTGACACGTGCTACAAATGTTTTTTGTCTTTGTTTTTTCACTACGATTTTGCTTGTACGTGTTTTTTTATGATGCACACCCCTGTTTGGGGGCTTTTTAGATTATGTAACTTTAATAAAATATTAATTTTTTAAGCAATAAATTATCATTTTTGCCTTAGTAGTATATTCAGTTACCCTTCACAATCCCACCAAATAGAGGACATTTTCTTGTAGTATTCACTTTTAGTTTCTCTCATGGATTAGAAAAAAATCCCTGATGGAACATGGACCTCTCTTTGTTAGAGCATCACCAAGTTTGAAAGTCCTCTAACAATCTTCACCTGTGCAGGTAACCTGGGGCAGCCACAGTTAGGTTCAGTTGAGAACGGAATGATATTGCATGTTGTATATGTTGCCAGGTTTACGGAAAATGTTGATTCAACTCAGAGCTCAAAGCCTGGCCTGAAGTTATTCAAAGAGGTGCATGTGAGGTTGTGGCATACTGTTAAAGAGCTTGGGTCCATAATTACCATATGTGGTATGTGTAACATCATTACAGTAAAAGTTCATGAGTAACTAGGAGGAGAAACAGCAACCAGCCATTGGCGTGGTACCTGATAGGTGACAGGTTATTTGATAGTGAGGGGAGGGTGTTTGGACTCCTTCCTTAGTTGTCTCTCTTCGTCGGTCACTGAGAGTAGACTAGCATTATGGAGATCTATGCCTGGTCACTTGGTAAAGAGAAGAGTTACAAAAGTACGTGGACTGATGGAGTGGGAAGTCACTCAGCCTGTCTTTCCGAATGCAACACATACATCAGAGCATGTGTGTAGAACATGGAACGAAGAAGCTTTAAGGAGGAACTCCGTATCTTGGGCACTGTACACATGTGGCTCATCATGGAGTTAGGAGACCACCTTAATGTTTGACTTTGCACATGACCATGGCTCCTGAATGGTCTCCAAGCATCGGTGAGCATGACTTTGGGTGAAGTATTATCCCATGCAAGGGTTAGTAACCCTGTTCAATGTCTGGTGTAGTCAAAAGAACCTACCCCAAGGGGGAACCTCACATGTGACCATGTTTGGAACCGAACAAGAGAGGAAAACATGGAGGGTGTGACGTACCACCAGTTATGTGAAAAGAATATACAAGGTATATGCCACGCGCCAAAGATAGGGTTTATGGTGGATATATAAATAAATAGAGGATTCTGATACGAATGGTCTGTGTTTTATTAATAGAGATAAGAGTGATGTCATGTGACCTCCCAGAATCCTCCTCACCTCTCCGGTCAGCAGGGTTGAATGTGGAAGAATTTCTGAGTCCACTGTGTTGGTACCGGAGTCCAGAGGAGCTTTTATTAGTCCACAGGACCGCTTAAAGGGGAACCTTTTGGCCCAGGAGGCCACCAAAGCTCGAATGGTCTTAATGTCATATGACATATAAGACCCACTACATCTGGTAAGTGACCCAATTCATTCATTTACTCGGGACAAGGAATCAACACTATAGCCAATCAAGTAACAGCACTTGCACCTTCCAATTGTGAAGAATCACTCTCACTAAGGACATTATCTTGAGCACAAAGTCCCCGCTTAATATTGGACTGTTTTTTTATTATTGAATTTTAATACAATAACGTACAATAACGTATATTGCTGATTGCAAAATTATTTATTGTTTGATATTTCTACCTGAATTTTATGTCACAGTCACTCATGCACAAAGGACTATAATGTGAGCACAAAATCACTTTTCACTTTTTATTCTTCTTTTATTGTGGATTTTATATATTTATATGTCATATATCAAGTCATTCATGCAATTTATAATATAGGTCAAACTAATATTGGGAACCTCCATACATATAATTTATTTAAATTTACTTTAAAGATCGACATTTGATGATGCCATCTAACTAGTTATCCAGCTAGCAAGTGCTGTATTTGGCCTTTTTTAAATGACCATTCTTTTGTACCACCAGTTAGCCCCCCTTACTGACCCCCCCCCCCCCCCCCCCTGCTGAACTGGAGCAGAACAGAATAGATGTCAATTTTGTGACATCCGTGAAAGCTTTTTATTGAGCCACCTCCAAAAAGAACAAAACGCTTACAGTGCAATACCATCATACAATAAGGAAAGAAACCCATACTATTAGGGCTTCTCAAATTATCTAGCTGAGATACAAATGCAAAAAGGTGAGCAAAATATCAAAGTACAGTAAATTGATGTGGTAAGGTAGATTCCTCAAGGTACCATGGACATAAAACATTGTCTAATAAAAATACAATACAACAATAAAAAGGAAAAGGAAAAGCAGAAAACAAAAGGAAAAAAATAAACTTTGAAAAATCCAGAATTAAGCCAATCACAGCCCAATCACCTGCTATACCAACATAAATACATAGTTAGCAATCCTCACTCAAGACACATCATACAATCATCAAAAGTGTATAAGCCATTTGCTTCCTATCATCTTGAAAAACAGGATATAGGTACATTAATAGAATAGCTATTCATCACATCTGTAACAACCGTTCCAGGACCGGTTGGGGAGGAGCAAGTCCCCTGGGCTCAAGCCAAGCTTGTCATAAAGAATGGAATTTATGATGTGCTTTTTTTATGTTGATACTTTAGTTTTTCCCAGGTCAAAATAGAATTACCTTGATCCATCCAATGTTTTACCTTGGGGACATGAGGGGATTTGTTTGTTTAAATACAATAGTTGGAAAATTGTGAAGTGGTGGAGGAAACCACACCAATAAACATATTGTAGGATCCATCAGAACTTTAAGTGTAAACACAGCAGATATTGTATCGATAACCTCTTTCCAATACCAGAAAAGTTTTGGGCATCTCAATAGCACATGAAATAGGTGGCCCTCCTGCCCCCTACATTTAGAGAGGAGAATCACGTCTGCCCCATCTATGTAGCTGTACTGGAGTACGGTAAGCTCTATGTAACAGGAACAGCTGTGACAGTTTGTATGAGAGTGAAACTGAGGCTAAGGGGAATGGATCGCAGGCCCCATTTCCCATACCTCTCCCTCAAAGTCCCTTATGTCCTGCTCCCACTTGCTCCTACATAACAACCTGGTTGGGTCCTGTATAGTAGAGGCTAATGCTAAATTGATCCTTGAAATCATACCTTTTTTTACTTCTCTTGAGCATCACCTCACCCAAAAGGATGATCAACTAGGGCAAGAGTGGAGAATCTAGACTGAGCCTGTATAGAATGTCGCACCTGGAGGTATCTTTAAAATTGTTGTCTGGGTAAAGAAAACTCCTCCTGTAGATTAACCCTAGGTTCACATGTATGTGGCTGTGGTTGATGTGTTTTCTGTTTTGCAGTTTGTTTTGCACTTTTAAACCCTAGTTTTTGATGCATTTTGCATGCGATTTTCATGCTTTTTTGTGTTCGGCATTTTTTTTCTCTTTAGCAAACTTTTTTTACATTTAGCTCTCAGTAGGGAACCCCGCTGACAGCTGATGACTGGTTGTTAAGGACAGCTTCTCTGCCCACTCCTTAACAACCAGCTAATCACAGTTTTAAATGTAAATCTATATAAAAAGAAAAAAATATATAAACAACATAATAAATTATGATCACGTATAAAAAGTGAAAAAACATGTGAAAAGATATGAAAAAATTTGAAAAATTATGGTGAAAATGTGTGAAAAAAATGTACATTGATTCACATGATTCAATGATGCCAAGTTCTCCCCCTCTCTAGCCAACTTATACATGGGTTGGTGGGAGAGGTCCCGCATTTTTGGAGGTACAAATCCATTCAGAGAACAAACATTTTTGTACCTTCGCTATATAGATGACCTGCTCTTTATTTGTCATACAACAGTTGATTTTGATACGTTTATACAATATTTGAATGACAATGATTTGAATTTGAGATTTACAGGTGTAAGGAGTTCTGGAGAAATACCATTTTTAGACATTACTTTGAATCATGAAGGAAATATTGTCACCACTACTCTATATAGGAAACCCCAAGCTGGCAACAGCCTGTTACATGCTAGATCAGGTCATCCTCTCCATACCATTAAAGGGATACCAGTGGGTCAGTTTCTGAGATCATGCAGAATCTGTAGTGATACATCAACTTTTAAAAAATAATCTTTTTCCCTCTATCAACGTTTCCTACAGAGAGGCTATCCTAAATGGATGCTAGATAGAGCATACCATTTAGCTCTGAGGAAAAATCGGATAGATCTTTTACATTCCATTACATCTAACCAATCAACACTTCATCACCAGTCTACTGATGTGATCAATGATAGAAAAACGAACATAAATAGGAAATTTGGTAATAAAAATATACCATCCCTTACTTTAGCACTTCCTTATAGTTTGGAATTTAATAAAATTAAATCTATCATTAAGACACATATTCCCATTTTACACTCAGATGACATCTGTGGGAAAATTCTGAACCAGGGTGTGAATATTGTGGCCAAAAGAGCAATTACATTGGGCAATACCT
Organism: Pelophylax lessonae; assembly: GCF_965119305.1. Classification (NCBI taxonomy): domain Eukaryota; kingdom Metazoa; phylum Chordata; class Amphibia; order Anura; family Ranidae; genus Pelophylax; species Pelophylax lessonae. Next base: position 217,892,554 of record NC_138776.1, on the reverse strand, counting down.
TATCCTTTAGCCTCTTTTCTTCTAAGGTTTACTCTAAATCTAAAACATGGTTATATTGTAAAGGCAACTACAAATGTGGGATGCGAGATTGCCTCACTTGCCCCCATGTCTTGTCAGGAGGCCACTTTTCATCCTCAACATGTAGTAGGAGTTATAACATAAATACATTTTTCAATTGTAACACACAATATTTAATATACCTCATTACCTGCAAGGCTTGTTCCACCCAATACGTTGGTAGAACTACAAGAAAATTGAAAGATAGATTCAGGGAACATCTGAGTGATATTAGATGTTTAAAATCCACAAATGTGGCCCTTCATTTTAATAATCTACACAATGGGGATGCATCTCTACTTATGGTACAGGTGATAGAAAAGGTTTTAAATCCCACCAGAGGGGGTGATGTATTCCAGACCCTTTGTAAAAGAGAAGTGTTCTGGATTTACAAGCTCCAGACAAGTCTGCCTCAAGGTTTGAACTTTGAGTGGAACGTTACGCATTTTTACACCTAGACTGTTTTTTGATTGATTTCTTATATTGATTCTTATATTGATTATAATGATTCAACTATTGGATTAGAGATCCTTAGCATTATTCTACTTAAGAATACTTATCTTGATTGGTTTCAGCTGTCAAGTTGCCTTTATCTGTGGTCTATTCACGGTCACAGTTTATGTGGTTATGAGTAAGCGACCCCTTGTGTCGTGAAACGCGTCAACCTTTATTGTCCCATGTCTCACCAGTCTTATTTTTGATGCCTGTGAAGAAGAATAAAATGACTCATTTTTTATTTGAGTTTTCGGACTGCGGTCACTTTCTTCTTTGTTTGATTATCTATCCGGATGGCAGGTCTGACCTGCACCTGAATTATACCTCACCTGGAGCGGTCCACCTGTGTTTGGATTCCAGTATGATATTGCTTGGTTGAATTCAAAGATTGCAGACTTAGAAGACCACTCACGTGGTAGCAACTTAAAATCAGAGGCATACCAAAGGCAATACAATCATCACAGCTACCTACTTGTTTAAAGCAGTTGTTTCTTCCTTGACATCTGAAGAGCTTACCATTGATAGAATCCACAGAGTTCCCAAACCCTCCTTCCTTCCCCAGGAGATTCCTAGAGATGTGTTAATGCAAATCCATTTCTTCAAAGCTAAGGAATGCATATTATCCACATTCCGCAAGAGAGACCAACTACCAGAACAAGCCTCCACATTGCAAGTACTTCTAGACCTCTCTGCACACATGCTGCAACAACGCAAGAACCTGGTTTTTATCACCAAAGCCCTTCGCAACCAGGACATTTCCTATCAGTGGAAATATCCAGCTACACTAAAAGTCACCAGGAATGGTTCCACAATTGTCAACACAGTGGCAGAAGGGGTTCGCCTACTCAAAAACTTGGCATATCATCCCTGAACAACCTCCTTTGCAAGGTACTATGCTTTCCCTCTCTAACACTCTGACATGCTGGAATTATGCAAGGTATCTTGCAAATCCCACTCCAAGCAGCAAACCAGAATGGGCAACACCACGCCACCATAATCCACTGCAAGCTTAGCTTTCCGGGAACTGCTAATTTTCTGTTACTGGAACTCAGCATATGCTTCCCCAGTCAAGTTGGGAGCCCAGCTGCTACAGGTCCTCACAAAGACCTTTCCTTTTTAAAACCCTTTATTTCTTTGTGTTTGTTCTCTCTTTACCCTTGGGCGGATGCCCGATCTCAGTTTACGCACAAGTCTCAATGACATTACCTGTTGCTGGTTCTTCACTGTAGATTCAATGCAGATTACCATAGCTCTACTCTGTACAATAAATCTGTCACTTCGGTCATCTTCTATGGATTGTATCAAAGTCCACATTGTTTCCAATCATAACCCGACACACAGCTCACCAGGAAAGTGGTCTATGCCTCTTCCTACTAATCTCTACCTCCTGCTGAAATGGCGAATAAAATTGTTTTTCTCAACACCCGCGGTTTAAACCAGCCGGCCAAGAGGTTTTCTCTATGGAAGGAAGCTACTAATTCCAGTATGGATACTACCTCTTGCCAAAGTGCCTGTTTATACTCACTGAACCCACTACTGCACAATACTATTCATCTAGACACAACTCATATTACCATATTGATCTCCTCTTGGTTGATAAATGGTTGCTGCAAAGAATCTCCTCCTCTACTTTTGCGGATATTACGTAGTCCGACCACGCAGCAGTTTCTAACACAATATCAGAGGAGAACTCCTGCCCTCCTATTCAGTTATGGAGATGTAACACCAAACTCCTTAAATAATCTGTAACTGGTGATGTGCTCCTCCAGCGGCTCCATGAATACTTTAATCATAATGCCCTACCCGATATCAATGCCTTCACCGTATGGAACGCACACAAGGCGTACATGCGTGGGCTGTTGATTCAGTTAGGTGCCCAGGAGAAAAAAAGTAAATCCTTTAATTTACAACAAACTCTAGCATCTAAGAAGAAAAGGAAAGTTCATATTGGGATTGGGAATGGCCATGAACAACAGCTTTTTTTGGCACAAACATCAATGATATAAACAAATCAAGGGGGTTGGCATGGGAAACAAGTATGCTCCAAGTGTAGCTAACATATTCCTTAATATAATGATAAATGTTAATGATAAAACTATCAATACCAATAAATATGGGATTAGGTTCACAGTGAGTGCACAGAGGGACAGTATAAATTATTTTAATTTAGAAATTTTCAAGAATGGAAGTAATCTAAATACCTGCACACATTTTAAAGATATGGACAGGAATGGATACACATTCCTTATAAAAGCTGCCACCATCCTCAGTGGAAAAGAGCCATACCTAAAGGCCAATTTATTAGGATTAGGAGGAATTGTGACTCAATGACAGATTATCTATCACAGACGGACATTAATGGATAGGTTTATAGAAAAGGGATATAAAAGGAATAAACTGGAGCATACCAGGGGCTAGTAGAGAACTCATGCTTAGGGACAAAAAAAGGTAAAATAAGAGATCAAAATTAAATACCTTTCCTAACAGGATTCAATGAAGAGTATAAAGAATTGGAAGGTGTAATAAAAAAACATTGGCCAATCATATGCAAAGATACCCATTTATGTAAAATATTATCACACAACCCAAAATTAATCTATAGAAGGGCAAGAAGGATTAGGGACCCTGTAGTGAAAAATGTACCACATTTTTTGAGCAAAAGGGCTTTTACAAGTGCGGCAAATGTAAACCGTGCAGAATGACAAACAAAGAGGGTAGAAAGTTGGTAGAGTTTTCAGTCAAATACCACCAAACAAAAAGTAAACTGATTACATGTCAAAGTACTCATGTCACCTATGTACTGGAGTGCAGCTGTGGGCTCCGGTATGTGGGGAGAACAACTAGGAAAGGAGAGAATATTAATAATATAAAGAAGGGGTTTAGACATCGTAGCGTATCCAACCATTTCAGACAAATCCATAATAGGGACCCACTACATTCTAAATGTTCTGCGATAGACAGGATAGATAAGCATTGAAGAAATTCCCAGAGGAGGGAAGTCTCAAAAAATGAAACTTACTGAATATCTAATAAGAATACAATGAAATCCCAAGGGTTAAAAAATAATTATATATAAATTGTTTCATAGAGGAATTATTGAATGATAGGTAGCATATACTCCACAAATTTTTGATCACAACACACATTTTTGAATTTTCATCTTTATTTGGTAAGATTATTTTATAATTTTTAGTTTGTCCGATTCATTTTTTATTTTTATTTTATTTAGTTCTAATATATAATTTTCTCATACTATATGTTTTTATTTATTTAATTTCTTTATATATATATTAAAATATATATATATATATTTATTCTTCATTTTTTTTCTATATTTTTATTTATTTTGCATTTTTATCTCATATTATTTTTATTTTTTCCTAACTGGTATTTGTTTTTTAATGGGAGGGTTTTTAATATGTGTAGGTGCAGAGTGCTTATAATAGATAGTATATATTTTGAAATAAACTTTTTTAATAAATAGTTCATATTTTTTAATAAAGTATGTAAGTAAGACATAGCATGGGTAAATAAAAGAGGTATTGAAGAGCGGGGGGAGTAATATATACCAACATGAATCGATATTGTAATAAGCCTACCCAGCAGTCTCGTAGCCATTATAAGTTTAAACTATTTAGCTGGGGAAATTTAAATACGTGAAACAAGAATAATCTGTAGCATTAGGAATGTAAGGGCAACATAAATGGGAACAACAAGCTAATAGGAATTGCAAAGATGGCGGAAGCTGAACTTCCGGCGGACATAGAAGTTGATTGGCTTAACAGTTATAGAGTAAGGGCATAAATACCACAGTTATAATGTCGACGCTAGCTTTCTAAGGACGCATGTGTGATTGTGAAATGCATTAAGGCTAGTGAGTGTGGGTGAAGTATTTCCACCTCCTGTTGTGGACACAAGATTGAGGCTTGGAACGCACACCGGCTCCAATACACAGAGCGGTGAGTGCACAACCATAGAGACCACTGGTGAGACTTAGTGCCGGTCCAAAGGCACCATATTATGTTAGTGTATTTTTACTTTTAAAAATGACAACAATAAACTGATTAAGGAAGTTATGCAATGATGGCTATTCTTTATCTTATCAATGCATGAAAGGGATTGTCATAGAGATTGGAACCACAGGCAAGACCATAAGGATCCACAGAGGCGTTACAATAGGTCTTAATATTATATCAACTGCTGGTGAGTGTGTAATTTAGCTGGTGGCGGATTTGCACAACACCGGGTGAAGCACTGCATGATTTGACATAACTTGTTACTGGGGATACAGAGTTTAATTGTTTTGTCTGCACTTTTATGGGTTAGAGCATTTTATTCCTTTTACATTTTCTACACTTTAACACCTTGGAGTCCCTTTAGCTGCAGCACTCCAGGTCATTTATATTTTCATTTTATTATTATTGGTTGCACTAGGGACACTTACACAATATAATACCCATCTACTGTCCAGAGAAGTCTCGCCAGAAGTGGTCTTCATGGAAGAATTGCTGCCAAAAAGCCATACCTCCGATAAGGAAACAAGGCTAAGCAACTCAACTATGCATGAAAACATAAGAACTGGGGTGCAGAAAAATGGTGGCTGGTGTTGTGGACTGATGATTCAAAATTCGAAATATTTGGATGTAGCGGGAGACAGTTTGTTCACGAAGGGCAGGAGAGCGGTTTAATAATGAGTCCCTGCAGGCAACAATGGAGGTTCTTTAAAAGTTTGGGGCTGCATTTCAGTAAATAGAGATTTGATCAGGATTAATGGTGTCCTCAATGCTGAGAAATACAGGCAGATATTTTTCTATCATGCTTTACCATTAGGGAGGTATGTGATTGGTCCCAAATGTATTCTGCAGCAGGGCAATTGACCCCAAACATACAGTCAATGTAATTATGAACATTCTTCAGTGTAAAGAAGAACAAGGAGTCCTGGAAGTGATGGTTTGGCCCCCACAGAGCCCTGATCTCAAAATCATTGAGTCTGTCTGGGATTACATGAAGAGACAGAAGGATTTTAGGCAGCCTACATGCAATAGAATGTAAACTATTAACACACATATTTTCTGAAAGCATTCCTAACTTACAGCGTTTTTTCACACCTGCCTAAAACTTTTAGACAGTAGTGTAAAATCTGTTGCGCTTCCCCTTTAAATATGTATGAATCAACAAAAGCGCAATAAACCAAAATATAGCATTACTCAATATATAATGTCTTAATAAATATAAAATGGTGAACAAGTCAGTGAATAAAGATGCATTCATATAAAACGGAATTTTTGTAAAATCTTACCTGTAAAATTCCTTTCTCTGAGTCCTCCGACAGTCGCCGCCTCTTCATATTCGTCACATATGGGGTATTAGACTTTGCTCCGAAGGAGTAGCTAGGCAACAGAATATGTTAACAATAAAGCTTTAACATATCCCACCCTCAAGGGGTGGTCCCCTCAGTCAATACCCTCCTACTTCCTGCAACCATATCTCAGTTTTAGTGGAATAGCAGTAGAGTACACATTCAAACCCCAAAAGAGGGGCGGGGGCGGCGACTGTCGGAGGACTCAGAGAAAGGAATTTTACAGGTAAGATTTTACAAAAATTCCGTTTTCTCTTACGTCCTCCGACAGTCGCCGCCTCTTCATATTCGTCACATATGGGGACGTCCCAAAGCAGTGCAAACATGAGGGGTGGGAAACGCATCCGCGCCGAAAGGCAACGCAGTCTCCACATCAAAGAAAGGAACCTTACCAAAGGAAGGAAACCAGCTGGGCAACAGCAAAAACAAGTGCTCAACAGGAGCAACAACCCAGGAAAAGACAAAAAACCAGGGGATACAAAACTTATCCCAACAGCCAGGAGTCCCCAACAAGGGACCCTAGGGAACAGCCGCACTAAGAACCTTGCGGCCAAAGGAAGCATCCGCCGATGCCTGAACATCTACTTTGTAGAATTTTGTGAAAGTGTGTACGGTCGACCAAGTCGCCGCCTTACACACCTGGGCTACAGAAGCCCCATGACGACAGGCCCAAGACGTACTCAGAGATCTAGTAGAGTGCGCCTTCACAGGCACAGGGGGAACCTTCCCCTGCAAGGCATAGGCCTGTTCAATGGTCTGCCTGATCCATTTGGCAATGGTAGAGGCGGAAGCCGCCATGCCCTTCCGAGGACCCTCTGGAAGAACAAACAAGGAGTCCGTCTTTCGAAAAGGCTCAGTCGATTTAAGGTAAACCCTAATCGCCCGAACAACATCCAGAGAATGCAATCTCACCTCCTTTGGATGTTTAGGCTTCGTGCACAACGAAGGCAAAACAATATCCTCGTTAAGATGGAATTCCGAAACTCGTTTCGGCAGAAAAGAAGGATTAGGTCGCAAGACCACCTTATCCAAATGAACAACCAGGTACGGAGACTTGCAGGACAAAGCCGCCAGTTCCGACACTCTGCGAGCCGAAGTGATCGCCACCAAAAAGGCGACCTTTTTGGACAACATAGACAACGAGATCTCCCTGATCTGTTCAAAAGGAGCACGTTGTAACACAGACAGGACTAGATTCAAGTCCCAAGGGGGCAAAGGATCCCTCCTAAGAGGAACCAGATGCCGCACACCCTGAATAAAAGTGCCAACCAAGGAGTTGGAAGCCACGGGACGTTGAAACAGAACGGCCAGCGCAGACACCTGACCCTTTATCGTAGCCAGCGCCAAACGCTGATCGACACCCGTCTGAAGGAAAGACAGCACACGGGAAACCGAGTACGTGCGGGGTGAAAACCCCCTGGACTCACACCAGGCAAAATAGGCCTTCCAAGTACGGTAATAAACCTTTCCCGAGGAAGACTTCCTCGCGTTGATCAAGGTATGAACAACCTCTGGAGAGAGACCCTTCTCCTTCAGGACCTCGGTCTCAACAGCCAGGCCGTCAAAGCCAGCGACTGTAAAGCAGGATGGTAAATCGGTCCTTGAGACAGTAGATCGTCCCGAAGAGGCAGACGCCAGGGGGCGTCGACCGCCAGATTCACGAGGTCTGCGTACCAGGACCGGCGAGGCCAGTCCGGTGCCACAAGAATCACCGTGCTGCGTTCCGAGTGTAACCTGCGAAGGAACCGGGACAGCAACTGAATCGGTGGAAACGCGTACATCAGCCTGTACTGATGCCACGGGGCCACTAACGCGTCCGACGCGTCTGCCCGAGGGTCGCGCGTCCTTGCCACGAACCTCTTCACCTTGTAGTTGAGACGAGACGCGAACAGGTCCACATCTGGAAGACCCCACTTCGCGCACAACATCTGGAAGACAGCCGGATGGAGAGACCATTCCCCCTGATCCAGGGTCTGGCGACTCAGATAGTCCGCCTGCCAGTTCTCCACTCCCGGAATGTGAACCGCCGTTATCGCCGGGACATGAGTCTCGGCCCAAGACAGAATGTCGGCCACTTCTCGAGCCGCTCGGGCACTCCTGGTGCCCCCTTGGTGGTTGATGTAGGCCACCGCCGTGGCATTGTCCGTCTGCACCCGAACCGGGCAGCCCTGCAGCCGGTCCGTCCAGCGATGAAGACAGAGCCTTATCGCACGCAATTCCAGAATGTTGATCGGGAGGGAAGACTCCCCCTCCGACCAGGTCCCCTGGGCGGACAGAACGCCCAGAACACCACCCCAGCCCGACAGGCTGGCATCCGTGGTGATTATCGTCCACGAGATCGGACGAAACGACTTGCCCCCGGACACCAACGGGGACTGGAGCCACCACAGAAGGTTTTCCCTGGTGCGATGACTCAACGAGATCTGAAGATCCAGAGATTGAGGTCGCCCGTCCCACTTGGACAAGATCTCCGCCTGGAGACCCCGCGTGTGAAACTGCGCGAAAGGAATCGCCTCGAAAGCCGAGACCATCAATCCCAGACATCTCATACACGTCCGCAGAGACGAGTTCAGAACGTCCCTGAGGGACCTGACTTCCTCCTGAAGAGTCTTGAGTTTGTCTTCCGGCAGGAAGACCTTCGCCTGCACCGAGTCCAGTATCATTCCCAGATAGGGAAGACGAACCGACGGACTCAGTGTCGACTTTGGAACATTTATCGTCCAACCGAACTCCTGCAGAGTTTGCATCGTGACAGACAGGTCCTTCTCCAGACCCTGACTGGTCGCAGACCGAATCAGAATGTCGTCCAGATACCCCAGGACAGAAATGCCCTGGGCCCTCAATAATGCCAGAACCGGTGCAAGCACCTTGGTGAAGACCCGCGGAGCCGAGGCGAGCCCAAAGGGCAACGCCACGAACTGGTAGTGATCCTCCGCAATGGCAAATCGAAGGTATCTCTGATGACCCTCGAATATGGGGATGTGAAGATACGCATCCTTCAAATCGATGGAGGCCATGAATTCCCCCGGAACCAGGGCAGCCACCACCGAGCGCAGGGATTCCATGCGGAACTTGCGAACCCGCACAGAGCGGTTCAGAGCTTTCAAGTCCAGAATTGGACGAACCTTGCCCTCCTTTCTGGGCACGGTGAACAGATTGGAATAAAACCCCCGAAATCTGTCCCGATGAGGCACCGGAACCACCACTCCCTGAGCCCTCAGGTCCCGCACCGCCAGGTGCAGATCCCGCAGGCGCTCTGGAGACAGTTGTAGATTTGAGGGAAAAAATCTGCTCTCTGGCCGAGAGAGAAACTCGATCTTGTAACCAGATCGAACGATTTCCAGAACCCATCTGTCCCGCACACGGGCCAACCAGGGCTGAAGAAAACCGAGCAAGCGTCCCCCCACCCCAAAACTGGGTGAGGGCGCCCCTTCAGGCCGAACTGTTATGGGCCGCAGGTCCGGATTGGCCGGACTTCTGTTTCCCAGACCAGGGTTTCTTCTGAGAGCCCTGGCCCTTGAACGGTTTGCCCTTGTAGTGCGGCCGAAAGGCACGAAAGGACCCCTGAGGGGGCCGAAAATGAGCATGCTTCTTCCCAGAAGCCCCCTTAGTCTTGGGGAAATGGGGCAAGAGAGTGCTCTTACCCCCGGTAATCCCCTTAATCAACACATCCAGGGACTCCCCAAAAAGGCGAGACCCATCATAAGGCAGATTGGCTAAGGTTTTACGTGAAGATTGGTCCACCGACCAACATTTCAACCAAACTAGGCGGCGAGACAACACCGCCACGCTGTGCACACGCGCGGCCAACGGAATCAGGTCCAGGTCCGCATCACACAGATACATGACACCCTGGTGGATCTGATCCACCATATCCAGGGTCGCCGCCGAGGCCGAATCGGCCACTAGGACGCGCCTAAGCATCTGCGTCCAACTTGCGATCGCCTGGGCCGCCATGAGAGAAGCAAACAGAGCCTTAAGCATAGAACCCGTAACAGAATAAGTATGACGGGCAAGAGACTCCAGTCTCCTATCCGTGGCATCACGGAAAACAGGGGATCCCTCTGCAGGGATCGCAGTGGCTTTGTTCAAAACCGCAATAGCATGATCCACTGGTGGAGGCACACACCACCGTTCATCAGTGGCAGGCGAGAAAGGATAACGCAGCTTAAATTTACTTGGTACCGCAAAAGGCTTGCGCAAATCGCGCCATTGGTCCTTAACAGCGCGCTGAAAATCAGCATTGCAGGGAAAAACCTGCGGCGTCCTGCGTTTTCTCTGCGTCCCATAAGCCGCCAAGGCAGCTGGGGGACACACCTCGTCCTGCAAACGTAGCGTCTGCTTAATGGAAGCAATCAACTCATCCATGATTGCAAGCTCTTCAGGCGAGCCAGGGGGAGAATTATCAACCCCCTCAACTTCAGCCTCTACCTCAGACCCCACTAGATCAAGAGAGGAGCGGGACCCCGATAGGGGGGTCCCCGCCAGAACAGCCCCATCACCTTCACCCTCAGAATCAGAGGACAGAGCAACTCTGGGCCGTTTAGTAGATTGAGCAGCCACCAGCATTTGCACCTGTGCAGCAAGGCCAGCCACAATAGTGGCCAAATCCCCCCCTGGGGGGGAAACAGCGGTCCCCTGGCTTTCCACCAATACTGTGGGAAACTTGCCCTCCTGAGAATCCATTGCCCCTGTATGCCAGACAACCAAGGGTTAACTGCCCCCTTACAGCAAGCGCGGCAAGCGCAGCCCACCGCACCACACTCAGGCACAATGAGACCCCCACAGGGAATATACAGACTGAATACAGGCAATGGAACACAGGAATAGAAGGATAAAACCTGAGGAGACTCCGCTGCTGCTGCTGCCTCGATCGGTGCTTCCAGGAGAGAGGAAGTGATGCTGCCAGGGCGCTCTATGTAAGCCTATGGAGGCTACAAGAAAATGGCCGCCGTGCATGTAAACCATGCGGCCGGAGCGGGCGCCGGTAAAATGGCGTCGTTTGGCGCCGAAATCGCCGCTCCACAGTGCATAAAATCACACACAATATTATCCCATTATATGGATACATGTTAGATCGCCGCAGCGATCGCTGTATATGCCCCAACATGCCATTAAAAACATGCCCCACAGCACACAGCTCCTCACACTGCCCAGCCTGACATACTCAGTGTCATACAGCTCCCCCCCCCTTGCAGCCCACAGCATGCAGCCGAGATATAGGGAGACAAGCAGTGTGATTAAAGGCAGGTTACACAGTCCCAGACTGAGACCCCCCCCAGACAGACAGGTCCCCACATAGATACACTTACCTCACATGGCGTGGGGAACCCGCACAGGCGAACAAGCCGCTGCACATGAGGCAGGGAGAGTCGCAATTCAAGACGCACACAATGGCGGTTCAGAAACCGCACAGCGTCCGGTGAGGTAGCCACCTCACCAATCATCCCTGCACCGAACAGGGATGGGTCGTTCACCGTGCCAGGAGCGTTACCTGGCTGAACGCTCGATGGCAGACTGGGAAGCCACTGACCCACGACCTGCGACCAGGGGGATCAGCCCGAGACCCAGTCCGCATGATCCTCTTCGTCCGAAGAACTAACTAATGCTGACAAAAATAACAGCTAAGTAAAGGTAGAGAGAAAACTCAAACAAAATATCAAAAAGAAGAAAGAGTCTGGGACAAAAAGTCCCAGCACAGAGAGAGCCAGCCACTCCTGACAAGCTAGACATTAAAACTGAGATATGGTTGCAGGAAGTAGGAGGGTATTGACTGAGGGGACCACCCCTTGAGGGTGGGATATGTTAAAGCTTTATTGTTAACATATTCTGTTGCCTAGCTACTCCTTCGGAGCAAAGTCTAATACCCCATATGTGACGAATATGAAGAGGCGGCGACTGTCGGAGGACGTAAGAGAAAATAATTTTCCACAATCTTAACAACCCATTAAGTTTACATTGAAATGAAAGGCAAACATTTGTGTACAGATATAAAAAAAACAAAACAACAAAAAAAAAAAACATTATAAATACCTTTTTTTCCCTTTTTATAAGTGATCACATTCCGGCTCGGTACACATTAATGCGATGCGGGAAGGCTGCGAATTCGCAGCCTGTTCCCGCATCGCAAACGCACCCTTGGCAGTTCACACTGCCATATGCGATACGCTGGGGGTGTCAATGTAATCTTAACGACACCCCCAGTTTGATCGCATATCGCAGTGCGATCTTACAGTTCGCACAGGATCGGATCGCACAAGTGTGAACCACTGTGCGATCCGATCCTGATGCGGCTCAAAAAAAGGGTCATGTGCAACTTTACTGCGGGTGCAGTGCGAATTTAGCCATACAGAGTGTATGGCTGAATTCGCACTGCACACCCGATAGCATATAATGAAGGAGCAGTACGCTCCGATATTATATGCGATCACCGAAGCCGCACATATGTGAACTGGCACTCCATCTGTTCTATTCTCAGCTGCAAAGTAGGCTGAGTTCCCAGCACAGCTAAAGAACTGACCACTGTGTGTTCTCCTGCCTATAGCGGTCAGGTTTTAATAGGAGAATAGAGGGACTGATAGGAACACCAGGGACTTCACACAAAGGAAGCAATGCAAAGAGAACAGAATACTTTTTCATAAAAGTCACATTGCACAGCAGGCACGTATCAGGAATATGAAATGTTGAGTTTACATAGTTACATAGTTAGTGAGGTTGAAAAAAGACATCAGTCCATCCAATTCAACCTATGATGTGTGTGTGTGTGTTTGATGTTAACCGTACATTGTATACCCCTGTATGTTTGAGGTGCCCATCTAATAGTTTTTTGAAACTATCAATGCTCCCTGCTGATACGACTGTTTGCGGAAGAGAATTCCACATCCTTACCGCTCTTACAGTGAAGAACCCCTTACGTATTTTAAGGTTAAACCGCCTTTCCTCTAATTTTAGTGAGTGGCCACGTGTCCTATTGTATTCCCTTTCTCTGAATAGGTTTTTCCACATGCTAGGGTTGCCAGTACAGTATTTGTACATTGATATCATATCCCCTCTCAATCGTCTCTTCCCCAGAGAGAATAAGTTCAGTGCTTGTAGTCTTTCCTCATAGCTGATGTCTTCCATTCCCCTAATTATTTTTGTTGCTCTTCTCTGGACTCTCTCCAGTTCCAGCACATCCTTCCTGAGGACTGGTGCCCAGAACTGGACAGCATACTCCAGATGTGGCCGGACCAGAGTCTTGTAGAGTGGGAGAATAATCTCTTTACATATTCTTAATTTACAAATATACTAATATAAAAGGAAAAAAAATCCACAATAGAAACAAAGTCAATCCACAGATGAAGGACTGATTGGAAATTACATGTTAACACACCAATCACTGCCTCTTACCAGAGATATCAGACCTCTAACATAAAGGTCATACATGTCCTTCCCATGTACTATCCAAGGTAACTGATGACCCCCCTAAGCAGGCATCACACAGTTTTATTATTAAAGGCACAAATGGGTATAATTATTACAATTATTACAATTTATTACAATTTTCCCCCAATCATAAATGCCTGTGCAGTTGTCCTTAAATTGCAGGCTCTCCATACAGGCTGCAAATTTGTCACATTTCTGACCTACTAAAAACATTTACATTGTGTGTTGCGTGTCCACACATTATTTCTGAATCTTGACTGTGACATAATAAACTAATTTTTATATTCCAAATAAAATGGGCCTAATCTCTTCCTCTGACACAGTGGCAAAGGAAATATGTGTAGAGCAGAAGCCGCTTGGTAATTTGAGTCTTCTGTTCTGCGCCTCAACTCCAAGAACAACCTCAGCCCCTCTTACACAACTTATTGAATGAAAGTCACTGTAAGCACTAGTAAGAGCATGAGTAAGAACATGAGTATACAGTAGATACCTTTATCTTGGCTGTGAATTAATACCAGAAAACAGACTGTTGGGTGATAAAAGGTCTCATTTGTCCACCTTAAATGCACCTTGAAGATTCTAAATCCACATGGAGGTGTTATGGTCAGATGAGACTAAAATTAAATTATTTGGCCTCAACACCAAACGATATGTCTGATGGAAATCCAATACAGCTCACCATCCAACTAACACCATTCCTACAGTAAAGCATGGAGGTGGCAATATCCTGTCGTGGGGATGTTTCTCTGCAGCAGGAACTGGAGCACTTGTCAGGATAGAAGAAAAAGGGATGGGACCTAATACCATCATATTCTTGAGGAAAATCGGCTGCCATCTGCCAGAAAGATGTCAGTGGGAAGCAGGTTTACCTTCCAACATGACAATGACCCAAGGCACACAACGAAATTGACCACACAGTGGTTGAAGGAGAAAAAGGTGAGTGTTTTTGCATGGCTTTTTAATCAGAGCCCAGACTTAAACCCCATTGAAAATTTGTGGAATGACTTAAAAGACTGCAGTCGACATATGATCTCACCATCACATTTGACTGAACTTGAGCAGTTCTGCAAAGAAGAGTGGGTAAATATTGCAAAGTCTAGATGTGCAACGTTAAAGACATGACATATCCCAACAGACTAAAGGCTGTAATTAAAGCAAATTGACACAAGGGGGTGATCTTTTTCCAACTCAGTGATTCTGTTTTTGAATTATTTTCTGACATGTTGGTGTTATATCTTTTACTTGGATGTTATAATTTGCTTTAGTAAAAACTGCTGGATAAAACAAAAACCGTGTCTATCCTTATTTCAGGCTACAAAGCAACACAATGTGTTTATTTTAAAAATGGGGGTGATTATTTTCTATATCCACTGTATATGGTATTGCTGCGATTTTCAGGAGCAGGTCAATTTATCTTGGGCTGTTCTTTGGTAGGTTATGGTAATAGCAAGAAATAAAAAGCTAAATTTAAAAAAAATGTTGTTATTTTTTACTATTTGGGCCAGTTTTTTTTTTTTTTTTGACAATAAAAAAAAAATAAAAATCAGAAGATACCTATTAGCACTTACAAACAAATAGAAACCCAATTCATTCTGAAAAAAAAAGGGTATAATTTACCCAGGTGCAACAAGTAGTTGCAATGATATGTACAGCTTTACTAACACATATCAAAGTTGCAAAAATGTGTGCAGGTGTTTTATCCTCAGTAATGAAGGTGTTAGGATTTGTTTTATCCTCAGTAATGAAGGTGTTAGGATTTGTTTTACCCTCAGTAATGAAGGTGTAAGGATTTGTTTTACCCTCAGTAATGAAGGTGTTAGGATTTGTTTTACCCTCAGTAATGAAGGTGTTAAGACCCTTTTTAGAATTTAAAAATTTAGTGGACACAGGCTTTTAGCTGTATGCCTTTGAATGGGTAAGTAAAATTTTCTGGAACCTTGGACTGTATGCGTGATCATCCATATAAATATATATATCGACAAAAAATAATTTCACTGCTTTGTAATACTGAGCCAGAATTGGCCATGTGGAATGGAGATCTTCTGAGCCACTTGCCAAGAAATGTCTAAACCTGTAAAACAGTTTTCATTATAAAACAAAAATAGAAGCCAAAACATTAAATTGGACTTTTAAAATAGGCTTCGGGTACTAATCTAAATGCTTTTTCATGAAGATTTTTTACTTTTCCAAGGAATAAGACTGACTAAATATGGACTAAATAAGGCTTTGGATTTTATTAAAGTATTATAATGTAAATTCTACCACAAAAATAAACACAAAGGAGAAAAAGAAATGCCAAGCTGCATTGTCTAATTATTTGTGGTCCTTTATTGCTATCATAGGTTTACAATTAGAGCCCTTACAGGAGGTCTCAAATTTAGAAGCAAACCTTAATGCATTGTTTAAGTGAGCAACTATGTGGTAAATGAGGTTTAATGTTTATAAATACCGTATTTATCAGCGTGTAACTTGTGGCCTAAAAACATGCACATATCTTACCTTCTAGGAAGAGTACAACTGGAGGAGTTAATGGTTGAACAGTATACCTATAGATGGTCATCCAAAATATTCAGGGTATACTGCACAGCTACTAACAGATAAGCATCAAAGGAAATGTACCTTGAGAACGTCACATCTGACGAAACGTACGTCGGTCACGGCGTGCTGACGTCACCATTACGAGTCTGAGGACGGGCGGAGGAGCCGACCGGCCGGTGGCTTATTCAAACCCCACGTCTATTCACCTTGATGTTTGTAAGTTGCTCTCTTTTATTTTGTTATTAAAATCTATGATTTTACACTATGGAGCGCTCTGTTTTCTTTGCATAATCTTGCCATTGGACAATTTTGAAGAACCCTGCTGAGTCACCTTGGCCTTGTTATTTTGAGGACATCCCCAACAGACTGATATTGGCTATCTTTATACCTTTGTCTGGTAAGCGACTGTGGTGTTGGTGGTGGTCCCCTGTGAACTTTATTGGGCTACTTCCAGTTGCTCATTTTCCTGGCTTTTGGCTAGCTTATTCTTTCCTTTTGGTAAGCAGATTGGATCTAAGGGTGTTGGTTTTACTATCCACTTTGATATATTGCATGTCTGGTAAGCAGCTAGCATTGGTGGTGGTATACACTTTGGGTGATTTACATTATAACTGATCACTATTGGTCTTATCACTGGATGATACAGTATTACGCTATGGAAGCTATTATTATCTTTTACATGCACTTGGCATTTGACTACTGAGACATCATGGAAATGTGAGGAGTCATTCAGAAGCCGTTCGACCAGAGTTGATAATTTGAGATTTTGGCGAATTATTTACCTGCATTTGGTAAGAAGTTTGTACATCTAGTGGCTTCACCAGTTACATCTTGGATACACACAGACTTCAGATTTTTAGAAATCCACTTTTTCAATGAACATTTGAACATTGTTATTTGTGATTTCATACAGCCTAGTGTATGGTTTATCACCATTACTTTATTTTACAATTTGTTTAATATTTCTGAGCTAAATATTACTCATTTTTTAGCGCAACTTATTTATTTACTTTGTTGTAGTTGTTTGTCGCACTTCAAGTTGCTGCTCACCTATAGGAGTTCAGCGCAATTTTCCCTCTCTGTGATCAAAGGAAATGTGTCTTGTCTGGCAGTCTCACACAACTGAGGGGAGATGCAGAAAGCAAGCAGGATTATTCAGAACCAAGAGAACAGCTGTTCAGAGTTAATGAGATTAATTTGACACCATTGATACCCTATATTAATATTATTTGTCAAAGTGTGAAGAAGCAATTTTGTAATATTATTCCAGCTGTCCAAGTACTGGAGCACTGCTCCCAGAGAGTTCCTTGTGATGTTAAAATGTTTAATATTTTTCTGTTTATAAATGTTCTCACAGATGTTCAATAGAGAAGAAGATATACATGTTTTGATCTTCCTTGGACTTCAAAATGACATGACACCAATTTGCTATATATTTTTTAGGGTTGTTGTTCTACTAGAAAGCATATCCTCCTATAAAGAACTTTAAAGCCCAACTGAAGATTCAGTTTAAATTAGCTGAATACATTCCAGGTGCATCAAAACAGATAGTTTAAAAAATCACACAGTTCTTCAGAAAGCAGCCACAGCCTGAGTAGGAAGTCCAGACCTCTGCCTACACATATGACCTTTTCAGAGAAGGTCCTGCATTTTGGTAGCCTGGTAAAGGGTTTGTGACCCGAGGCTCTTTAGGAAAGGTTATAAATAGACAGATGGGTGGAGTAATGGAGGAGAGTTTGACCCATGGAGTATGAGAAGGAATGCCTGTTAAGATAAACTAGAAAAAAGAACTGTGCATTGCTCCATGAGAACTCTTAAAAAAAATGTCCAGGAAAGAGCATAACCATCATTTTAGTTTCAATAGGTTTTTATTGAAGACACATTTCAAATAAGAAGTAAGAAGCCTGTTGGGCCAACATTAGCATGTATATTACTTATCATGAAAACCTTAAATGGAGGAGAAAAGAGAAGAGTGTAGAAGGTAGAAGGAAAGGAATAGAGGGGAGGAAGCTGTGGGTAGAGTGCTGGTATGAGTATACTGTATATTACTAGGTATGCTAGTAATTACTAAAGTAAGTAAAATAATGGGGGCGTGGCCGGGATGTGAAGCTGAGAAGACGTGTTGTGCTCAAGCTCCGATCCTGACTTCATCCGACCAGCTATCTGGGCTTCCTCTTTATCCCTCGGCACCAACTTTTGCATCACCCTGGGTTCCAGAAAGACAAGCGCCACCCCACGGGCTCCTTTGCTGTCACCCGGGAAGCTGCATTCCTCCAAATCCTCAGCGAGCTCTATCTGTTCCCCGGGTGCGTCGGTGGCCATCTTGGACACGAGGCCCTGTCAGTACACTATGTCTGCCAGCACTCAGAAAGATGCAGGCCCGAGCGGGTCATTGGATCCGTCTCCATCTGATATCCTGGAAGCAATAAAGGCCTGCAATGATACACTCACGGTTAAAATCAATTACTTGGCCACCGATATCAACCACATTAGGCACGATTTGGACAAGTTCAGATTTCGGATGTCTGAGGCGGAAGATCGTATCTCCCATCTGGTATACTCTACTAGGGCATATTCCAGATAACTTCATGCCCTCCAGGTTCAGGTCAAGGTGCTCCAGGATAAGGCTATCAACACTGAAAACCGCTTCCGGCGCAACAACATTTGCATACTGGGACTGCCGGAGAGAGCGGGAGGGAACCAGGCCCGCCGAATTTGCGTAAGCCTTCCTGACCACACTCTTGGATCTCTCTGCCATGCCTCCTACCTTCATAGTGGAAAGGGCCCATAGGGTCCCCCCAGCCCTTTCGATCCCGGGGGTGCCCCCCGGCCATTCCTGCTCCAACTGTTCAACTACCGAGACCAGGATCGCATTTTGGTGGCTGCCCGAACCAAGCAAGATCTCAGCTTTGAAAATGCCAAGATTATGCTGTTCCCCGACTATTCACCGGAGGTGCAGCAGAAAAGCCGCCCATTCACAGAGATCCGCAAGTGGCTCAGAGACCAGGGTATCAAGTATAGCCTTCTTTACCCCAGCAGGCTCAGTGTGGTTGACGGGGACCGCACCAGGTTTTTTGATACTCCAGAGTATGCAGCCTCCTGGCTGGATGTTCGCTGATCCTCCCCCCCTGCACGCTGCTCTCCTACCGGTCCGTGGCCACCTGCCGGCCTACTGCAAGTATGATTTCTCCCTACCATGCCTTTTTTGGCTCCTCATGCCTTGGGCCCGGCGCCTCTTCCCCCTCTGAGAACGTGTGTCCTTCTTACCTGCTTTGACTTCCCTTTGCTGCCGAATGTTATCTCAGCTGGTCATGGTGGATTCACACGACAATGAAGCCAAGCTAGATGCCATGCAGAGACAGTTTACTTTTCTCCTGAATACTTTTCTCTTCCCCCTTTTCATTTCCGGACTTCCCAATACCGCACTCTGCACCGGCTCCCCCATTCCTTGCTCCCCTTTGTTTCTACCCTTATTACACTTCCCCTGGCCTCGCTGTCCCCTGCTTAGCTTTGCCCTTGTGCAGTCTGAGCTCTCTGGACGATACAAGACTGGCAGCTGAAGGCCCTGGTTGCTGCAGCCTGTTTTACAGGCTTAGCTGAATGTTCTTGTTTTGTGTTCTGGGTACAAACCACTCCCTGGCCTTCCCCATGCATTTTTGGGGGTGCTGGGAATCGGTAGGATAAGCAATCCATGCTTGGGTTGTTTTGTTCGGTCACTGTTTGGCTGTTTTTTTTGTTTTATGTGGTTACCTGTTTGGTGTCTAGGTTCTCGCCTCCTTGTTGCCCACCAGATGATTCTGGCCCTACACGCTGGTTCTCCTTTCACTTTCTCACTGTGACAATAAATATGTTTTAAAACAAATTATGTGTACCATCCATAGGTAATTGGTTTTAAAGTGCAATAAATGAATCAACGGTAAGATATCACCATACATATACCAATTCCTTCCAAATAATATAAAGTGCAATGTGCTATTATTGATTGCTCAATAAATAGACAATACAATTATAAAAGTGAAAAAATGAATAAAACCAGCCAAATATGCTCTAAAAAATTCCAACGTGAAAAAAATCCCTTTTTTTAAAAAATATATATAGTGCAGGGAAAAACAATAATATCCTACAAATCAATCATACATAACATTCATAAAGTCCGAAGTGCAATAGTGCTGATACAAACTAGTGCAAATGTGCAATGAACAAAAAGTCTTTTCATGTGACTCTAATAAGTGCCGGTGCCAGTGCATACATATATGCAACATTGGTGTGACCCTCCCCTTCAGTGTAGAGTGGTAAGAATTCCCACTTACCAGATCTGGTGGATTCCAGGTGGCGTACGCCAGCAGGAATCAGTAAAAGCTTGGTCACGGTGGTTCCAGTTTCCTGGTGAAGAATGAGGGTCCGCGATTATTTTCTGCCTGTATGTACTCAGGGTATAGAAGGAAGAAGACTCCTCATAGTGTAGATGGTAAAAAATCCTCTTTATTTAAAAAAACATCACGCCAATCACACAAGAATAATGTAAAATATATTCGCTGGATAAGAAAAAAACTGGTGCGCCTTTAGCAGACTTGTAAGCCTCGCGGCTATCTCCCGAGTCCGTTCGTATGAACTCGCTCCGTACCCGGAAGTGGGGAAAACGGCGTGCGGTTCAAGGTAAGGGCCCAGATCGAGGCAGCGTGCGTTGCAACTTGACACGTTTCGTCATAGAACATTGTGCTACACTGTTTCCTGTCCTCTTGGTTACGGTACTGTGACAGGTGGAACGCATGAAGTGACCGCTTCCTGTTATGTCACTTCCAGGCATCAGGCTTTTAATAAGCGTGCTCACATCGTTAAACCATGCCTCTGATGATGTCAGAAGTTTGACGATGCGCGTAAGGCGGACGTATCGATGTGGAGCACGCCACACACCGTGGTCTCTTCGAATACAATGCTGTTGATATGACGATGTACATGTAAGTGCAATACTTCTAATAAATCCTGTATGTTCAAACGTACTTCACTATTGGCTGTCCTTTGTCTCTTCTTGAGCCTATTTTGCCAGAGGCAGCGTTACATGATTTTGAGAATAACCATCCATCCATGTTATGAAGTCTTATGTCTGCTGTGGAATCTAATTAGGATTTACCAATCTTATTATTGTTATTCCCTTCATCCCAACATCACAGCTTTCAAATTGTTGTGCATCCTCCAGCAGCATGTCACTGACACTATGATCGACTAGTTCAGGTGACTCCTCCGTGCATGATGGTGGAGCAACAGAAGGAGTAGCTGTGGAGAAGGAGTCTGTGAAATGGGCCGCTTTTTCAGCTGCGGTGAAAAGCAAACTACTGTGAGTGTGGGTGTCAGAAGATGAGGAGGATGAGGATGGCTTATTGATCCACTCCACCAACTCTTCCACATGTTGTGGCTGAATAGCATGGGCAGCACCGGGAATAAAGAATAGGTGTGCCCCGCCTGCAGAGGATGCACTATGTTGACTGTGACCACCACTTTTCACAATAGACACAGAGGCTGCTTGCTCTCTTTTCATGGCCTGTGAGCATTGGCCTCTCCTTGTCGGCCTTTTGGACATGATGTTGATACAGATCCATATAAGGTATACGCAACTGACCAAAAGATACTCAATGATCTGATATTATGTAATTGCTGTCCTTGTAACGGGGATCCAGCAGCGTGGCCACCCAGTAATCAGCACAAGTTAGAATGTGGGCAACTCGGCGGTCGTTGTGGAGACACTGCAGCATGTAATCGCTCATGTGTGCCAGGCTGCCCAGAGGCAACGAAAGGCTGTCCTCTGTGGGAGGTGTATCGTCTGTGTCCTCTGTATCCCCCCAGCCATGCACCAGTGATGGCCATGAGCTGGCCTGGGTGCCACCCTGCTGTGAACATGGTTCCATCTCCTCCTCCATCTCCTCCTCCTCATCCTCCTCATCCTCCAGAACTGTGCCCCTGCTGGACAATTGTGTCCCTGGCGTTTGTGTGTGCAGGGAACCCACCCTCGGAGCCCCTTGCGAATGACTGCCCTGAAAGCCTTGGAAATGATACCTCTTCATCCTCCTCCTCATCCTGTGCCACATCCTCTTCCATCATCGCCCGAACAAGGAGACATAGAAGTGGGATAGTTAAGCTGACAACGGCGTCATAGGCACCGGCCATGTTGGTGGAGTACTCAAAACAGCGCAACAAGGCACACAGGTCTCGCATGGAGGCCCAGTTATTGGTGGTGAAGTGGTGCTGTTCCGCAGAGCGACTCACGCGTGCGTGCTGCAGCTGAAACTCCACTATGGCCTGCTGCTGCTCGCACAGTCTTTCCAGCATGTGCAAGGTGAAGTTCCACCTTGTGGGCACGTCACATATGAGGCGGTGAGCGGGAAGGCCGAAGTTACGCTGCAGCGCTGACAGGCGAGCAGCAGCAGGGTGAGAACGCCGAAAGTGCGCACAGACGGCCCGCACTTTCTGCAGCAGCTCTGACATATCGGGGTAATTTTTAAGGAACCTCTGCACCACCACACCACCAAATTCAGCACATGCGCCAGGCAAGGGATGTGCGTCAAACCGGCTAGGCCCAGAGCTGCTATGAGATTTTGCCCGTTATCGCACACCACCAGGCCGGGCTTGAGGCTCGATGGCAGCAACCACTCATTTGTCTGCTGTTCCATGCTCCTCCACAACTCCTGCGCGGTGTGTGGTTTTTCCCCCAAACAGGCAAGTTTTAAAACTGCCTGCTGTCGTTTACCCCTGGCCGTGCTGAAGTTGGTGGTGAAGGTGTTACGCTGACTGGATGAGGAGGCGGTAGAGGATGAGGAAGCGGAGTAGGGGGAGTTAGGAACAGGAGGCAAACTGAAACACCCTGCAATCCTCGGTGGTGGAAGGACATGCGCCAAATTGCTATCTGCCTCAGGCCCATCCGCCACTGCATTTACCCAGTGTGCCGTTAGGGAGATATAACGCCCCTGACCGTGCTTACTGGTCCACGTATCGGTAGTTAGGTGGACCTTGGCACAGATGGCGTTGCGCAGTGCACACCTGATTTTTTCCCCCACTTGGTTGTGCAGGGAAGGGATAACTTGCCTGGAAAAGTAGGGGCGGCTGGGCACGACATACTGTGGGACAGCCACCGACATAAGGTTTTTAAAACTGTGCGTCTCCACCAGACGGAATGACAGCATTTCAAAGGCCAAGAATTTTGAAATGCTGGCATTCAGGGCCAGGGATCGTGGGTGGGTAGGGGGGTACTTCCTCTTCCTCTCAAGTGTTTGGGAGATGGAAAGCTGAACGCTTCCACGGGACATTGTGGAGATGGTTGGTGACCCAGGTGGTGGTGTTGCTGACAGATCGTCTGTTTGCGGGGTGGCAGGTGCCGGTATCACTACAGATGTGGATGGAGAGGCCGAGACTGGAGCAGAAGAGGAAGCAGGAGGAGCCAGAGACCTTTCTTGGTTTTGAAGGTGTCTACTCCACTGCAGCTCGTGCTTTGCACTTAGATGCCTGATCATGCAGGTTGTGCTCAGGTTGAGAAGGTTTATGCCTCGCTTCAGGCTCTGATTGCACAGGGTGCAAACCACTCGTGTCCTGTCATCAGCACATTTTCTAAAGAACTTCCACGCTAGAGAACTCCTTTGAGCTGGCTTTGGTGCACTCGTTCCCTTGCTGCGTTGGGCAGTAGCAGGCGTAGTGTCTAGGGCACGGCCGCTCCGCTTCTGCACCCTGCTCCCTCTTCTGCTGTGCTGGTGGCTCTGTGCGTCCACCGCCTCTTCCTCCAAACTACTCAGGTCACCTGCATGACCTTCATTCCATGTGGGGTCGAGGACCTCATCGTCCTCCACATAATCTTCCACCCAGTCTTCACCCTTGCCCTCCTTGTCGGTCTCCACAATTCTGAATGCCGCAGCAGTTGGCACCTGCGTTTCGTCATCATCGGAGACGGGGTAATTTTTAAGGAACCTCTGCACCACCAAATTCAGCACATGCGCCAGGCAAGGGATGTGCGTCAAACCGGCTAGGCCCAGAGCTGCTATGAGATTTTGCCCGTTATCGCACACCACCAGGCCGGGCTTGAGGCTCGATGGCAGCAACCACTCATTTGTCTGCTGTTCCATGCTCCTCCACAACTCCTGCGCGGTGTGTGGTTTTTCCCCCAAACAGGCAAGTTTTAAAACTGCCTGCTGTCGTTTACCCCTGGCCGTGCTGAAGATGGTGGTGAAGGTGTTACGCTGACTGGATGAGGAGGCGGTAGAGGATGAGGAAGCGGAGTTACATAGTTCCATAGTTACATAGTAGGCGAGGTTGAATAAAGACAATAGTCCATCCAGTTCAACCTGTGTAGGTGTGTGTGACTGTAATCATCTAACATAGCCCTCAATCTCCTGATCCTTGAGATGTAAGTCTAAGAGTCTTTTGAAAGTCACCATACTACCCGCAGAAACCACCTCTTGTGGTAGACAATTCCACAATCTTGTAGCCCTAACAGTAAAGAACCCCCCACGTTGCCTGAGGTTAAAACGCTTCTCCTCTAATCGCATTGTATGTCCTCGAGTCCTCATGCAATTCCTTCGAATGAACAGCTTTTCTTCTAAGCTGAGATCCCCATTAAGATATTTATAAATTGCTATCATGTCCCCTCTCAGACGTCTTTTCTCCAGGGAAAATAAATCGAGCGATTGCAGCCGCTCTTCATAGGTAAGGTCCTCCAACCCCCTAATCAGTTTAGTTGCCCTTCTCTGGACTTTCTCCAGCTCCAACACATCCCTCCTGAGGACTGGCGACCAGAACTGGACAGAATACTCCAGATGCATTCGGACCAGAGTTTTATAAAGTGGAAGGATTATAGTCTTATCTCTGGAATACATCCCTTTCTTTATGCATGCTAATATTCTGTTGGCTTTGGAAGCTGCCGCTTGGCATTGCATGCTGTTGCCTAATCTATCATCAACTAAGACTCCCAAATCTTTCTCCATTTTTGATTCCCCCAAGGGTTCCCCTCCTAACGTGTATTGTGTTTTTATGTTTTTGGTCCCCAAGTGCAAAACCTTACACTTCTCCACATTAAACCTCATTTGCCATGTCGTTGCCCACTCCGTAATTTTGTCCAGGTCATTCTGTAGGATATCTGCTTCATGCTGTGCAGTTATTGCCCTGGCCAATTTTGTGTCATCTGCAAAAACTGATAACGAACTACTGATCCCTTCCTCAATGCTGTTTATGAATAAATTGAACAAGGTTGGTCCCAGGACTGAGCCCTGGGGCACCCCGCTTACTACCTCAGACCAGTCTGAGTATGCGCTGTTTATTACTACCCTTTGGACACGGCCTTTTAGCCAATTCCGTATCCAAGAGCAAACCCTGCTGTCGATACCTGCAGACCTTATTTTATAAATTAAGCGCTTGTGGGGAACTGTATCAAACGCCTTAGCGAAATCCAAGTACACCACATCCACTGGTCTCCCCCTATCTAGCTCACAGCTCACTTCCTCGTAGAATGCTAAGAGATTGGTTTGACAAGAACGCCCATTTGTAAACCCGTGCTGGTTACTACTGATGATGTTGTTGTCTTTAGCATACTCTACGATATAGTCCCTTATCATCCCCTCCAAAAGTTTACATATTATTGATGTCAGACTGACAGGCCTATAATTTCCCGGGATATGTCTCTGGCCCTTTTTGAATATCGGAATCACGTTAGCCTTCCTCCAATCCCCTGGTACATCTCCTGTCCTAATACTGTCAGCAAAGATCAGGAACAGTGGTCTAGATATAACCATACTGAGTTCCTTGAGCACTCTCCGATGTACGCCATCCGGGCCTGGTGATTTGTTTGTGTTAAGTTTATCCAGTCTTTCCCTGATTTCCCCCTCTGTTAGCCATAGTGGCAAGTCCTGTGTATTACTACTAACCATACAGTCATGGTCAGTGTACCCCTCCGTTTCCTGTGTAAAGACTGACGAGAAAAAAGAATTCAGCACGGTTGCTTTTTCAGTGTCCTCTGTAACCATCCTCCCATCATCGTTAATTATGTGTGCAATATGCTCTGCCCTAGTTTTTTTGCTGTTGATATATTTAAAGAATTTCTTTGGGTTTTTTTTACTATCCTCCGCTATTTGTCTCTCAAAGTTGATTTTAGCCATCTTGATTTCGTGTTTACACTTCTTATTTTCCTCCTTGTATTGCTGGAAGGCCGATACTGTGCCCTCTGATTTATATTTCTTGAAGGCCAATTTTTTTCCCCTAATAAGTTTTTTAACGCTACGGTTTAGCCAGCCAGGTTTGGCTTTGTCTCTTCTAAATTTATTCCCCATAGGAATGCACTGCAAGATGCCTTTGCTTAATATTGTTCTAAAGCATTCCCATTTTTCCTCTGTGGTCAGTGATCCCAGGGTTTGGTCCCAGTTTACCCTTTCCATCAATGAGTACAATTTTGGAAAGTCTGCCCTTCTGAAGTTTAGGGTTCTTATGTTCCCCACTTGCCTTTTTATATTGTTATTTATACTAAATGTGATCATCCTGTGATCGCTAGAGCCCAGGTTGTCCTGGACTCCTACCTCCGAGATTATGTCTGGGTCATTAGTGATCAATAGATCCAGGATAGCATTCTCTCTAGTAGGGGAATCCACCAACTGCGACATGTAGTTATCCTGTAAGGTTTCCGTGAATAGCCGGGCCTTATGCGAGTGTGCAGTCCCCTCTTCCCAGTCAATGTCGGGATAATTGAAGTCCCCCAATATGATGACTGATCCTAGTTTTGCCGCTTTACCTATTAGTGCTAAAAATTCCAGCTCTACCTCCTCCCCTTGGTTAGGTGGCCTATAGCAAACCCCCACAACTACTTTTCCCTTATCTTCTTCCCTATCGAGTTCAACCCACACAGATTCTAAATCCATGCTCATCCCATCCGTAATGTCACTCCTTTCTAGCACCTTTATATTGTTCTTGACATAGAGACATACCCCTCCCCCTCTTTTACCAACCCTGTCCTTCCGGTACACCGAATACCCTTGGATATTGGCCAGCCAGTCATGTGAGGGGTCGAACCAAGTCTCCGCTATTCCCACAAGGTCTATGTCTTCCTCATGTACTAACATTTCCAACTCATCCATCTTATTAGCTAGGCTCCTGGCATTACCATATACCCCTCTTAGTTTTACGGAAGTTAAACGTGATTGGCGGTTTTGTTTATTTCTGTTTGGTCTGCTGTTCTCCCGCACAGACCCGCCAATTGATGTTGTTGACCTACTGTCGCTGTTGACCCTACAACTGCCTTCAGTCCTCTGCTCCCTCCTGACTGATTCTACTTCTGAGCCCTCCCCCCCGTCTCCTAGTTTAAAAGCCCCTCCAACTCGGTGGCCATCTTTCTCCCCAAAAGAGCTGTACCGTCCCCATTAAGGTGCAGCCCATCCTTACTAAAGAGCCGGTAGCCGACTGAGAAGTCAGCCCAGTTCTCCAGGAACCCAAACCCCTCCTTCCTACACCAATTCCTCAGCCACTTGTTAAGTTCCCTAAGCTCCTTCTGCCTCTCCTGTGTGGCTCGAGGTACAGGCAGTATTTCAGAGAAAACCACCTTGGAGGTCCTTTTCCTCAATCTATTACCTAAGTCCCTGAAATCGTTCTTAAGGATCCTCCACCTACCTTTAACTTTGTCATTAGTGCCCACATGCACCATGACCGCTGGGTCATCCCCAGCCCCGCCCAACAATCTGTCTGCCAGATCTGCGATGTGCCGAACTCGGGCGCCCGGTAAACAACAAACTGTTCGGTTCACGAGATCTTTTTTACAGATTTCCCTCTCTGTCCTCTTGATAATTGAGTCCCCAACTACCACAACCTGTCTAACCTTTCCTGCGTTACGGCCCCCCTTCTTCCTGGAGCCGTCCCTCCCCTGGCAGCTGGGGGAGGGCGCATGCTCCAGCTCTGCCACCCCTGAGTTGATATCCCCCTCAACCTGCAACTCAGCAAACATGTTAGGGTGTACCAACTCAGGACTGGCCTCCCTGACTCTCCTCCCCCTAACATTCCTAACAGTCACCCAGCTGCGTACCTCTGCTGCTTGCGTCTCCTCTATTCCTCCCTCCTCTATGCTGACCCCTGCCAGCGCCTGCTGGGTAATGTCCAAGCTCCTTTTCAGGTTGTAGATGCCACGCAGTCTTGTCACTGTGTTCTCTAGATCCACGATGTGGGCTTCCAGAGCAACAAGTCGCTCACATCTTGCACAGCAGTATTCGTCCTCGATTGTTTCATCAAGGAACGCATACATGCCGCAAGAAGTGCACTGAGTGGCATCCCCAATCCTGTCGGACATTATTACCCTCTACTCTATGGGGATAATATTAACGACCTGCTCTTCCTTACCTACACTACCTCTAACTTCCCTGGTACAAAACCTGGGGTACCCACCAGTCGCTAATACCCTCACCAGTCACTAGATACTCACCAGTCGCAAGGATCCTCACCAGTCGCAAGGATCCTCACCAGTCGCAAGATACTCACCAGTCGCAAGATACTCACCAGTCGCAAGATACTCACCAGTCGCAAGATACTCACCAGTCGCAAGGATACTCACCAGTCGCAAAGATACTCACCAGTCGCAAAGATACTCACCAGTCGCAAAGATACTCACCAGTCGCAAGCTACTTCACCAGTCGCAAGGATACTCACCAGTCGCAAGGATACTCACCAGTCGCAAGGATACTCACCAGTCGCAAGGATACTCACCCGTCGCAAGATACTCACCAGTCGCAAAGATACTCACCAGTCGCAAAGATACTCACCAGTCGCAAAGATACTCACCAGTCGCAAGGACACTCACCAGTCGCAAAGATACTTCCAGTCGCAAAGCTACTCACCAGTCGCAATGATACTCACCAGTCGCAAAGATACTCACCAGTCGCAAAGATACTCACCAGTCGCAAGGATACTCACCAGTCGCAAGGATACTCACCAGTCGCAAGGACACTCACCAGTCGCAAAGATACTCACCAGTCGCAAAGATACTCACCAGTCGCAAGTTACTTCACCAGTCGCAAGGATACTCACCAGTGCAAGGATATTCACCAGTTGCAAGGATACTCACCAGTTGCACGGATACTCACCCGTCACAAGGTACTCACCAGTCGGAGTAGGAGGAGTTAGGAACAGGAGGCAAACTGAAACACCCTGCAATCCTCGGTGGTAAAAGGACATGCGCCAAATTGCTATCTGCCTCAGGCCCATCCGCCACTGCATTTACCCAGTGTGCCGTTAGGGAGATATAACGCCCCTGACCGTGCTTACTGGTCCACGTATCGGTAGTTAGGTGGACCTTGGCACAGATGGCGTTGCGCAGTGCACACCTGATTTTTTCCCCCACTTGGTTGTGCAGGGAAGGGATGGCTTGCCTGGAAAAGTAGTGGCGGCTGGGCACGACATACTGTGGGACAGCCACCGACATAAGGTTTTTAAAACTGTGCGTCTCCACCAGACGGAATGACAGCATTTCAAAGGCCAAGAATTTTGAAATGCTGGCATTCAGGGCCAGGGATCGTGGGTGGGTAGGGGGGTACTTCCTCTTCCTCTCAAGTGTTTGGGAGATGGAAAGCTGAACGCTTCCACGGGACATTGTGGAGATGGTTGGTGACCCAGGTGGTGGTGTTGCTGACAGATCGTCTGTTTGCGGGGTGGCAGGTGCCGGTATCACTACAGATGTGGATGGAGAGGCCGAGACTGGAGCAGAAGAGGAAGCAGGAGGAGCCAGAGATCTTTCTTGGTTTTGAAGGTGTCTACTCCACTGCAGCTCGTGCTTTGCACTTAGATGCCTGATCATGCAGGTTGTGCTCAGGTTGAGAAGGTTTATGCCTCGCTTCAGGCTCTGATTGCACAGGGTGCAAACCACTCGTGTCCTGTCATCAGCACATTTTCTAAAGAACTTCCACGCTAGAGAACTCCTTTGAGCTGGCTTTGGTGCGCTCGTTCCCTTGCTGCGTTGGGCAGTAGCAGGCGTAGTGTCTAGGGCACGGCCGCTCCGCTTCTGCACCCTGCTCCCTCTTCTGCTGTGCTGGTGGCTCTGTGCGACCACCGCCTCTTCCTCCAAACTACTCAGGTCACCTGCATGACCTTCATTCCATGTGGGGTCGAGGACCTCATCGTCCTCCACATAATCTTCCACCCAGTCTTCACCCTTGCCCTCCTTGTCGGTCTCCACAATTCTGAATGCCGCAGCAGTTGGCACCTGCGTTTCGTCATCATCGGAGACGGGGTAATTTTTAAGGAACCTCTGCACCACCAAATTCAGCACATGCGCCAGGCAAGGGATGTGCGTCAAACCGGCTAGGCCCAGAGCTGCTATGAGATTTTGCCCGTTATCGCACACCACCAGGCCGGGCTTGAGGCTCGATGGCAGCAACCACTCATTTGTCTGCTGTTCCATGCTCCTCCACAACTCCTGCGCGGTGTGTGGTTTTTCCCCCAAACAGGCAAGTTTTAAAACTGCCTGCTGTCGTTTACCCCTGGCCGTGCTGAAGATGGTGGTGAAGGTGTTACGCTGACTGGATGAGGAGGCGGTAGAGGATGAGGAAGCGGAGTAGGAGGAGTTAGGAACAGGAGGCAAACTGAAACACCCTGCAATCCTCAGTGGTGAAAGGACATGCGCCAAATTGCTATCTGCCTCAGGCCCATCCGCCACTGCATTTACCCAGTGTGCTGTTAGGGAGATATAACGCCCCTGACCGTGCTTACTGATCCACGTATCGGTAGTTAGGTGGACCTTGGCACAGATGGCGTTGCGCAGTGCACACCTGATTTTTTCCCCCACTTGGTTGTGCAGGGAAGGGATGGCTTGCCTGGAAAAGTAGTGGCGGCTGGGCACGACATACTGTGGGACAGCCACCGACATAAGGTTTTTAAAACTGTGCGTCTCCACCAGACGGAATGACAGCATTTCAAAGGCCAAGAATTTTGAAATGCTGGCATTCAGGGTCAGGGATCGTGGGTGGGTAGGGGGGTACTTCCTCTTCCTCTCAAGTGTTTGGGAGATGGAAAGCTGAACGCTTCCACGGGACATTGTGGAGATGGTTGGTGACCCAGGTGGTGGTGTTGCTGACAGATCGTCTGTTTGCGGGGTGGCAGGTGCCGGTATCACTACAGATGTGGATGGAGAGGCCGAGACTGGAGCAGAAGAGGAAGCAGGAGGAGCCAGAGACCTTTCTTGGTTTTGAAGGTGTCTACTCCACTGCAGCTCGTGCTTTGCACTTAGATGCCTGATCATGCAGGTTGTGCTCAGGTTGAGAAGGTTTATGCCTCGCTTCAGGCTCTGATTGCACAGGGTGCAAACCACTCGTGTCCTGTCATCAGCACATTTTCTAAAGAACTTCCACGCTAGAGAACTCCTTTGAGCTGGCTTTGGTGCGCTCGTTCCCTTGCTGCGTTGGGCAGTAGCAGGCGTAGTGTCTAGGGCACGGCCGCTCCGCTTCTGCACCCTGCTCCCTCTTCTGCTGTGCTGGTGGCTCTGTGCGACCACCGCCTCTTCCTCCAAACTACTCAGGTCACCTGCATGACCTTCATTCCATGTGGGGTCGAGGACCTCATCGTCCTCCACATAATCTTCCACCCAGTCTTCACCCTTGCCCTCCTTGTCGGTCTCCACAATTCTGAATGCCGCAGCAGTTGGCACCTGCGTTTCGTCATCATCGGAGACGTGCTGCGATGGTCCTTCCATGTACTCATCTTGAGAAAAAAGTGGTTGGGCATCGCTGCACTCAATCTCTTCCACTTCTGGGGCAGGGCTAGGTGGATGGCCCTGGGAAACCCTGCTGACAGAGTCCTCAAAAAGAAGAAGAGACTGCTGTATGACTTGGGGCTGACTGCTTGCCTGATTTGCAAGGGGGTGAGGTGAAAGACGGTTGGACATTGGCTGCAGGTGCCAACTCTGACCTTTCTGCAGTAGACTGGGTGGGAGACAATGTGAAAGAACTGGAGGCACTGTCAGCAACCCAATCTAACATCGCCTGTACTTCTTCTGGCCTCATCACTTCTAGAGGCGCATTATGCCCTACCAAATACTGCTGCAGGTTCTGTCGCCTACTCACACTTGAGGAAGGTGTTTCACTTGTGCGTGTAGCTGGCACAGATCGACCACGTCCTCTCCTTGCAACAGGAGCTCTACCAGCAGCACCATGACCCAGGCCACGGCCCCTATTTGACGGTCTCCTCGTATTTCTGTAATTTATGATCTTGCCTTAGAAAGGTGTTTATTGAATAGCGGAACAAAACAACAACAGTATCGCACGGGTGTATCTCACAGTCAAATATGCAAACTATGGCGCAATTAAATTTTTTTTTACCCCAAAAGGGTGTATATTGAATAGCGGAATATAAAAAAGGATAAAAAACGGTGTATCTCACATGTACAAACACAGACTAGGCCCCGATTAAAATTTTTTGTACCCTAAAGGGAGGATGAGGAAGAGGTGTAGGAGGAGTTCGGAACAGGAGGCAAACTGAAGCGCCCTGCAATCCTTGGGGGTGGAAGGAAATGCGCCAAACAAATTTAAAAGGTGTATCTCACACGTACCGATACAGACTATGCCGTAATTACATTTTTTACACTCCAAAAGGGTGTATATTGAATAGCGGAATAGGAAAAATTTTATAATACGGTGTATCTCACACGTACAAACACAGACTAGGCCCCGATTACAATTTTTTGTACCCTAAAGGCAGGATGAGGAAGAGGAGTAGGAGGAGTTGGGAACAGGAGGCAAACTGAAGCACCCTGCAATCCTCGGACGTGGAAGGAGATGCGCCAAACAAATTTAACAAGGTGTATCTCACATGTACCGATACAGACTATGCCGTAATTTAATTTTTTTTACACAAAAACAGGGTGTATATTGAATAGCGGAATAGGAAAAATTTTACAAAACGGTGGTGTATCTCACACGTACAAACACAGACTAGGCCCCGATTACTATTTTTTGTACCCCCAAAGGCAGGATGAGGAGTAGGAGGAGTTCGGAACAGGCAGGAGGCACACTGAAGCACCCTGCAATCCTCGGCGGTATGAGATGCGCCCCAAAAATTGGAAAGGTGTATCTCACACGTACCGACACAGACTATCCCGCAATTTAATTGTTTTTACCCCAAAGGTGTAGATTAAATAGCGGAATAGAAAATAGGATGTCAAAAGGTGTATGTATCTCACACGTACAGAACCAGACTAGGCCCCGATTACTATTTTTTGTACCCCCAAGGCAGGATGAGGAGTAGGAGGAGTTCGGAACAGGTAGGAGGCACACTGAAGCACCCTGCAATCCTCGGCAGTATGAGATGCGCCCCAAAAATTGGAAAGGTGTATCTCACACGTACCGATACAGACTATCCCGCAATTTAATTGTTTTTACCTCAAAGGTGTAGATTGAATAGCGGAATAGAAAATATGATATCAAAAGGTGTATGTATCTCACACGTACCGACACAGACTATCCCGCAATTTAATTGTTTTTACTCCAAAGGTGTAGATTGAATAGCGGAATAGAAAATATGATATCAAAAGGTGTATGTATCTCACACGTACCGACACAGACTATCCCGCAATCTAATTGTTTTTACTCCAAAGGTGTAGATTGAATAGCGGAATAGAAAATATGATATCAAAAGGTGTATGTATCTCACACGTACCGACACAGACTATCCCGCAATTTAATTGTTTTTACCCCAAAGGTGTAGATTAAATAGCGGAATACAAAATATGATATCAAAAGGTGTATGTATCTCACACGTACCGACACAGACTATCCATAGTTACATAGTTAGTGAGGTTGAAAAAAGACATCAGTCCATCCAGTTCAACCTATGATGTGTGTGCGTGTTTGCTATTAACCGTACATTGTATACCCCTGTATGTTGTGGTCTTTAAGGTGCCCATCTAATAGTTTTTTGAAACTATCAATGCTCCCTGCTGATACGACTGCTTGTGGAAGAGAATTCCACATCCTTACCGCCCTTACAGTGAAGAACCCCTTACGTATTTTAAGGTTAAACCGCCTTTCCTCTAGTTTTAGTGAGTGGCCACGTGTCTTATTGTATTTCCTTACTCTGAATAGTTTGTTCCTTATGCTAGGGTCGCCAGTACAGTATTTGTACATTGATATCATATCCCCCCTCAAACGTCTCTTCTCTAGAGAGAATAGGTTCAGTGCTTGTAGTCTTTCCTCATAGCTGATGTCCTCCATTCCCCTAATTATTTTTGTTGCCCTTCTCTGGACTCTTTCTAATTCCAGCACATCCTTCCTGAGGACCGGTGCCCAGAACGGGAGAGCATACTCCAGATGTGGCCGGACCAGAGTCTTGTAGAGCGGGAGAATAATCTCTTTATTTCTGGAGTGAATCCCCTTTTTTATACATCCCAATATTCTGTTGGCTTTGCTTGCAGCTGCTTGGCATTGCATGCCACTGCCAAGCCTGTTGTCAACCAGTACCCCCAAGTCTTTTTCCATCCTAGACTCCCCCTAGAGGTTCCCACCCTAGTGAGTAGCTTGCTTTCTCGTTTCTGGCCCCCAAGTACATTATTTTACATTTATCAATATTAAACCTCATCTGCCATGTAGTTGCCCACCCCGTTATTTTGTTCAGGTCCGCTTGTAAGGTTTCCACATCCTGCATAGAAGATATTGGCATGCTTAGTTTAGTATCATTCGCAAATACTGAGATTGTACTAGATATCCCCTCCTCTAGATCATTTATGAATAAATTCAACAGGATTGGTCCCAGGACCGAACCCTGGGGGACCCCACTTTCCACACCCGCCCAATCCGAGTATTCCCCATTAATCATCACCCTCTGGACTCTCCCCTGGAGCCAGTTCTCTATCCAGGTACTCACCTTATGGTCCATACCTACCTTCCTTAGTTTGTACATTAAGCGTTTGTGGGGAACGGTGTCAAAGGCCTTTGCAAAGTCCAGATACACCACATCCACAGGCTTACCTTTATCTAGGTGGCAGCTCACTTCATCGTAGAAGGTTAATAGATTGGTTTGGCAAGAACAATTTTTCATAAATCCATGCTGATTACTACTAATTATATTGTTTTCATTACTAAAGTCTTGTATGTGGTCCCTTAACATCCCCTCCAAAATCTTGCAGACTACAGATGTTAGGCTGACAGGTCTATAGTTACCCGGGAAACACCTCGGCCCCTTTTTAAATATTGGTACTACGTTGGCCTTTTTCCAATCTGCTGGCACCATACCCGTCTGTAAACTATCCTTAAAGATCAAGAATAATGGTCTGGCAATCACCTGGCTGAGCTCTTTAAGAACCCTCGGGTGCAAGCCATCCGGTCCCGGTGATTTATTTATGTTAAGTTTCTCAAGTTTAGTTCTAAGTCTATCTTCTGTTAGCCATGGGGGTACTTCCTGAGGTGTGTTGTTTAGTTTGGCCTTACAAGCTGGGTTCGTGTAGCCCCCCGATTCTTTTGTGAAGACTGAAGAGAAGAAATTATTTAACACTTCCGCCTTTTCCCTGTCCTCAGTGGCCATATTTCCTTTGTCATCTTTTATGGGGCCAATGTGTTCTGACCTCGCTTTCTTACTGTTTATATACTTAAAGAACTTCTTGGGGTTCTTTTTACTCTCTTCCGCTATATGTCTCTCGTGTTCTATTTTAGCCACCCTGATTTCATCTTTACATTTCTTATTACACTCTTTGTAATGCTTAAATGCTGCCAATGACCCCTCAGCCTTGTATTTTTTGAAAGCCTTTCCTTTAGCACTAATATGCATTTTTATGTTGGAGTTTAGCCACCCAGGGTTTAATTTTGCTCTTTTAAATTTATTTCCCTTTGGAATGCACTGGTCAATCCCCTTGTTAAGTATGCTCTTGAAGCACTCCCATTTTTTTTCCGTGTTCTTTGTTCCCAGGGTTCTATCCCATTTGATATTTTCTAGCAGTGAGCGCAGTTTTGGGAAATTGGCTCTTTTGAAAATCAGCGTCCTTATATTACCCCTCTGCTTCTTATTACTGTAATTAATACTGAAACTTATTGACCTATGGTCACTGTTTCCTAAGTTCTCCCGTATTTCTATATCCGTGAGCAGGTCTGTATTGTTGGTAATCAGTAGGTCAAGTACCGCATTGTTTCTTGTCGGTGCATTCACCATCTGACCCATGAAATTGTCCTGCAAGATATTTAGGAACTGCCTAGCCTTGGCTGAATGCGCGGTTCCATCTGCCCAGTCTATATCTGGATAATTAAAGTCCCCCATTATAATGACATTTCCCATCCTTGCTGCCAATCCTATCTGTAAAATGAGGTCCGCCTCCCCCTCCTCCCTCAGGTTGGGGGGCCTATAGCATACGCCCAATATTACCTTCCCCACTGTGCCTTCCCTTTGAAGCTCTACCCATAGGGATTCTGCCTCGTCCTTAGCTCCATTATTAATATCATCCCTCATATTTACCTGTATACTGTTCTTAATATACAGACATACCCCTCCCCCTTTTTTACCTTCTCTATCTCTGCGATAAAGGGAATACCCCTGAATGGTCACCATCCAGTCATGGGAGCTGTCAAACCAAGTCTCAGTTATCCCCACAAAATTGAAATCCTCCTCAAACATCAGCAGCTCCAGCTCTCCCATCTTGTTGGCCAGGCTTCTGGCATTGGTATTCAAACCTCTTAATTTTGAGCGGCTACATATATCCTCATTTGATGTTTTTAGGCTGCTCTCCTGATTTTTCCCCATACCCATCCTGGGTATAGGAGCTCCGTACATCCTACCGCTAGTGCCCCCATTTCTGCCCTCTGCAACTTGCTTTCCCCTGGCTAATTCTACATCTGTACCCTCCCCCCCATCACCTAGTTTAAAAGCCCCTCTAGCTTTTTGGCCATCCTCGCACCCAGTACGGCTGCACCCTCCCCATTTAGGTGCAATCCGTCCCTACAAAAGAGCCGGTGGCCGACTGAGAAGTCAGCCCAGTTCTCCAGGAACCCGAAACCCTCCTTACTACACCAGCTCCTCAGCCACTCGTTAACTTCCCTAATCTCCCGCTGCCTCTCTGGTGTGGCTCGAGGTACAGGTAGTATTTCGGAAAATACTACCTTGGAGGTCCTATTCCTCAACTTAGCGCCTAAGTCCCTGAAATCGTTTAGGACTCTCCATCTTCCTCTGCCTATGTCATTGGTACCCATGTGTACCATGACAGCTGGGTCTTTCCCAGCCCCACCCAATAATCTGTCCACCCGATCCGTGATGTGCCGGACCCAAGCGCCCGGCAAACAACAGACTGTTCGGCACACACTGTCTTTGTCACAGATTACAATGTCTGTCCTTCTAATAATTGAGTCCCCTACCACCAGCACCTGTCTTTCCTTTCCCTTTCTCCCAGCCTCACTGGAGGAGTTCTTCCCCTGGCAGCTAGGGGCGTCGCTCTGCTCCAGCAATGCTGGTCCCTGACTGGTTTCCCCAACATCACGCAACGGGGCGAATCTATTGGGGTGCTCCAGCCCAGGATCAGCCTCCTTGCCTTTTAGCCCTCTACCCTTCCTAACTGTCACATGTCTACTCTGCTCTGCTGCCTGCACCTCGGTCATTCCGCCCACCTCTGTGCAGGCCCCTGCCTGCACCTGACTGGTACGATCCCAGCTCTCCTTCAGTATGGACATGCGTCTCAGTGTTGCCAGCTGCTTCCCTAGATTCAGGACCTGAGCTTCCAGGGAAGCAACGTGCTTACACTTTATGCATTTGTATTCGCCCTCGAACTCATGATCGAGGAACGTATACATACCACATCCCGCAATTTAATTGTTTTTACCCCAAAGGTGTAGATTAAATAGCGGAATAGAAAATATGATATCAAAAGGTGTATGTATCTCACACGTACAGAACCAGACTAGGCCCCGATTACTATTTTTTGTACCCCCAAAGGCAGGATGAGGAGTAGGAGGAGTTCGGAACAGGCAGGAGGCACACTGAAGCACCCTCAAATCCTCGGCAGTATGAGATGCGCCCCAAAAATTGGAAAGGTGTATCTCACACGTACCGATACAGACTATCCCGCAATTTA
The DNA here is from genome assembly GCF_965119305.1 of Pelophylax lessonae. Lineage (NCBI taxonomy): Eukaryota > Metazoa > Chordata > Amphibia > Anura > Ranidae > Pelophylax > Pelophylax lessonae. The sequence goes on along the minus strand of NC_138776.1, from coordinate 217,854,644 downwards.
ATTGTTTTTACTCCAAAGGTGTAGATTGAATAGCGGAATAGAAAATATGATATCAAAAGGTGTATGTATCTCACACGTACCGACACAGACTATCCCACAATTTAAATGTTTTTACCCCAAAGGTGTAGATTAAATAGCGGAATAGAAAATATGATATCAAAAGGTGTATGTATCTCACACGTACAGAACCAGACTAGGCCCCGATTACTATTTTTTGTACCCCCAAAGGCAGGATGAGGAGTAGGAGGAGTTCGGAACAGGCAGGAGGCACACTGAAGCATCCTGCAATCCTCGGAGGTATGAGATGCGCCCCAAAAATTGGAAAGGTGTATCTCACACGTACCGACACAGACTATCCCGCAATTTAATTGTTTTTACTCCAAAGGTGTAGATTGAATAGCGGAATAGAAAATATGATATCAAAAGGTGTATGTATCTCACACGTACCGACACAGACTATCCCGCAATTTAATTGTTTTTACCCCAAAGGTGTAGATTAAATAGCGGAATAGAAAATATGATATCAAAAGGTGTATGTATCTCACGCGTACAGAACCAGACTAGGCCCCGATTACTATTTTTTGTACCCCCAAAGGCAGGATGAGGAGTAGGAGGAGTTCGGAACAGGCAGGAGGCACACTGAAGCACCCTGCAATCCTCGGCGGTATGAGATGCGCCCCAAAAATTGGAAAGGTGTATCTCACACGTACCGACACAGACTATCCCGCAATTTAATTGTTTTTACTCCAAAGGTGTAGATTGAATAGCGGAATAGAAAATATGATATCAAAAGGTGTATGTATCTCACACGTACCGATACAGACTATCCCGCAATTTAATTGTTTTTACCCCAAAGGTGTAGATTAAATAGCGGAATAGAAAATATGATATCAAAAAGGTGTATCTATCTCACACGTACAGACCCAGACTAGGCCCTGATTACTATTTTTTGTACCCTAATGGCAGGATGAGGAGTAGGAGGAGTTCGGAATAGGCAGGAGGCAAACTGAAGCACCCTGCAATCCTCGGCAGTATAATATGCCCCCCAAAAATTAGAAAGGTGTATCTCACACGTACCGATACAGACTATCCCGCAATTTAATTGTTTTTACCCTAAAGGTGTAGATTGAATAGCGGAATAGAAAATATGATATCAAAAGGTGTATGTATCTCACACGTAGAGATCCAGACTAGGCCCAAATTACTATTTTTTGTACCCCCAAAGGCAGGATGAGGAGTAGGATGAGTTCGCAACAGGCAGGAGGCACACTGAGGCACCCTCAAATCCTCGGCAGTATGAGATGCGCCCCAAAAATTGGAAAGGTGTATCTCACACGTACCGATACAGACTATCCCGCAATTAAATTTTTTTTACCCCAAGGGTGTAGATTGAATAGCGGAATAGAAAATATGATATAAAATTGGTGATTTATCAATAGCACATGTGAACAGCAGTGTCTTATATCAGTCAGCTCTTCTGCAGGCTATGGAGGGAAAAAAAAAAAAGAAAATTCCCCTTTTAAGTTTTTAATTTTTAACTAGATTAGTACAGACTATGCCACAATTAAATTTTTTTAACCCAAGGGTGTATATTGAATAGTGGAATAGAAAAAAGTGTATAACTTTTGAAATCACTCAATAATAGCACATGTGAACACAGCAGTGTATTATCACAGTCAGCACAGCAGCACTGAAGGAAAAACGCTGCACACAACTGACTGATAAAAAAGACTTTTTTCTCCCTCCTCCTCAGCGGGCAAAAAGATTGTGTTCACACCACCCCACACACAGCAAAATCGATGTGGACCACTGACCCTGCCTATCTCCAGACTCTCCCTAAAAGGATTGATAAGATCGGTCACGGCCGGCACCGCAAACCCCCCCCCCACACAGCAAAATCGATTGTAGAACACTGACCCTGCCTATCTCCAGCCTCTCCCTAAAAGGATCGATAAGATCAGTCACTGCCAGCACTGCAAACCCCCCCCCCCCACACACAGCAAAATCGATTGTAGAACACTGACACTGTCTATCTCCAGCCTCTCCCTAAAATGCCCTAACAACTCGCCCTGCCTGCAGCACTCCGACCTGTCCCTGATTCTGAATTCTTTTCGGACACAATATAATTTATGACTGTATGTCCCTAATCAGCAGCCAGCACGTATGATGTGTGCTCTGTCCCTGAACTACAGCAGAATGACACAGCGGCGCTCGGTCTCGAACTTATAAAGACTTGAGTTAAACGCTTGTTGATTGGCTGTTGAAAGCCCGCCATTAAAAGCGCGCCAATACATACAAACCCGGAAATAAAATGACCGAACACGGATTTTTACCCGAACATACAGTAAAGTTTTCGGGTCCGTGTTCGGGTAACAAAAATCCAATTATTTGGTACGAACACGAATAATACAGTCCGTGTTCGCTCAACACTATTTGTGAGAGGTGGTAAGCTCTATAGTAATTGTGTATATCTGGGAGACCGATTCCTCCCTTCTATTTGGAAAGGATGAGTTGGTCATAGCTAATTCTAGGTTACTTGTGTTGCCATAACAAGGTTAAACAGAGGCTTTTGTAGGATTTGAAAAACGCAGACAGTAGTCGAATTGGGATTGAACGTAAAAGATGGCGTACGCGGGGTAGAACATTCATTTTCAGGATGGCAGTCCGTCTGAAACATGAGAAAATAGGTTTATTCCATATGTCTAGGTCAGCTAATACTGTGCGTAAGACAGGCAGGAAGTTTTTGGAGTAGAGATCCGAGATTGGATGTGCAGATAAGTGATAGCTTCCTGTTTCCAGGTGAAGGGGAAGTTTTGTTGGCACTGTGTTACAGTTGGTGTGGGAAAGGTGACGTTAGAGCGTGTAATATGTTAAAGTTAATTTTGAAGTTGGAGATATAATGAAAAAGCTTGAAGTGTTTTAGAAGATTAGGAAGTGTGGTCAGAAGTTTTGAAAGGAACAGTAATATACCATCAGCAGAGGCCGCTGATGATGAATATTATAAGGCTAATCTGCTACCGTCAGACCTTGGATATCGTTGTTTGCTCTGAGATGACAAAGAAAGGGTTCTAAGGCGAGTATAAACAAAAGGGGCGATAGTGGACAGCCCTGCCTTGTGCCGTTAAAAATGGGGAAGGTGTTTGACAGTAGGCCATTAACTTGAACACAAGCCGACGGTTTGGCATAAAGAGACATGATAAAATCAAGTAGACGGTCTTGAATGCCTAGTTTTGGTAAGACAACTGCCCCATGTAATCCCAGGCTAACCTGTCAAATGCCTTTTCCGCATCCAGGGATAGGAGGAAGCCCTGTGTCTTTGAGGAAGTAAACCAATGATGAAGGTTGAGAGCTTTGGTGCTGTTGTTTGGAGCCTCTCGTCCAGGAATAAATCCTGCTTGGTCTTTGGCAACAAGAGAGTGAAGTAGTGGGAGCAAGCGATTTGCCAAGATCTTTGCAAAGATTTTTAGGTTGACATTTAAAAGGGAAATTGGTCGATAGTTTGTTACTGATGATGGGTCTTTTCTTGCTTTAGGGATAACTGTAATATGAGCTTCTAGAAGGTCATGTGTGGCGGGATTAGAGGGGGACATGGAGTTAAATGCTCGGAGAAAAGGGTCTGCTAAATCTTCCAGAAATGTTTTATAACAGATCGCTGGGAAGCCACCTGGTCCTGGGCTTTTACCTGCTTTCAGTTGTTTGACAGACAGTTTAGGTTCATCCATTGTTAGTGGCTTATCTATCTCGCGGGCTGCTTTTTGGGTGATTGGTTTGGGACAATACACGTTTAGTAAGTCTGTTATTGCTTCCCGACTTAAGCTCAAGTCCATTGTAAGGCGAGCGGCTTCAGGCAAATTATAAAGACCCGCATAATAATGCTCAAACTGAGTCGCTATATCGGAGGATAATATGTGGCCTTGTGGGGAACTGAGCAGATAAATTGTGTTTACCGCTTTCTTACCTTGTAGTGCTCTGGCTAAAAAACTTGCCACTTTTGTTCCCATATTCATAAAAGAGTTTATGGGATAGTTCTAATTTGGGTTTAACCTTTCGTCCCAGTTCTTCTTGAAGCGTTGATCGGACCTGTATGAGTTCCTGGTCTTTTGAGCTTGTGATTACTTGTGGTTACTTTCAAGAGTATAGAGTCTAGTCATGAGACTGAGAGTGGCCTGTGCAGCGCGTTTTCTCGCTGTTGCCATTCCAAGGATGCCTCTAAGCGCGCATTTATGAGCATTCTATTGTATTAATGGATTAGCGTTTTCTCGGAAATCATTTTGGATGGAGAGGCGAGTTTAAGTAGCATAAATGGGGTCTGTTAATAGGGAGGCATCAAGTTGTCACGTTTTAGAGACTGGTAACTTGTCTGGGAGTGTTAGAGTCATCGTTACGGGGTGATGTTCGGAAAGAATCATCGGCTGGATTGTTGCCTCAGAGAGAAAGGGAAGGTCTCATTGAGACAAGTATATGTAGTGAATCCTCGAGAAACGCGAGTGGGGTGGGGAAAAAAAGGTATAATCTTTAGTTTCTGGGTGAAGTGTGCGCCATGAGTCATGGAGAATTAAATCTTTGAGCTGGATTTTAATTTGTTTTAGTGCAGGATACAGTATTGAAGATGTGCCGGTGGATGTGTCTTCTAATGGATTGAGGGCTACATTAAAATCGCCACCCAGGATGAGTAATCCAGACTGAAAGGTTGAGAGGGTTTGAGCAATTTTGTGGAAGACCGCCACTTGGGATTTTGTTGGGACTGTAGACGTTGGCTAACGTTATAGGTTTATCCCTAAGGGTGCCCTTAATGATATAAGGGCTGTCTTCATCTATTAGGGAGTCTGTAATCTGTATCTTTAAATGCTTAGATATTACGATGGATACCCCCTTAGATTTTGTTGAGGCATTTGTAGCATGGTAAGCTAGTAAATAGTGATGGTCACTTAACTTGGGTACAGCGTACAATCGGAAATTAGTCTCCTGTATGAAAATTATATCTGCCTTGATACTATGCATATTGCTGAGTAGTTGGGATCTTTTCTCTGGGATATTCAGGCCTCTGGCATTTATAGACACAACCTTAAGAGTAGCATGTTCAGAGCGGGGTGTGGGCGTTTGCATGTTAGAAGTTTTGACTTGGTCAGTTCTAAGCAGTGTTAATTTCGTCGACTAAAACCGACTAAAACGTTTTCGTCGACTAAATTAACACAATTTTAGTTGACTAAAATACGACTAAAACTAAAACAATTCAGATGACTAAAATACGACTAAAACTAAAATGGCATTTTAGTATTAAGACTAAAATACGACTAAAACTAAAATGGCATTTTAGTCAAAAGACTATAACTAAAACTAAATCGAAATTTGCTGCCAAAATTAACACTGGTGCATGCTCAAAGCTTAATACCATAAATAATAACATATTAGATTTTTCACTCCAGGACCAGCAGTATTATATAATGAGTTTGGAAATTGTAGAGAAATGCTTAAATAATGCATTACAAATTACAATTGAACTACACCCATTTGATTATAGATGACTAAAATGTAGGACGTTTTAGTCGACTAAAATGTACTGGAGTTTTAGTCGACTAAATACGACTAAAACTAAAACATTTGCAGAAGACTAAAATGGGGCTAAAACTAAAATGCCATTTTAGTCCTAAGACTAAGACTAAAACTAAATTGAAATTTGCTGCCAAAATTAACACTGGTTCTAAGTGCAGTGGGTGAGCAGTGGTATTGAAAGGGCGTATAGTGAATGGGTGAAAATAAAAAGATAAAAGAGATAAGAGAAGATAACGACGGGGGGGGGTTGTTTCGCAGAGGTGGTTTTGCCAGAGAGATTCTGCTGCAAGAAAAAAAAAGGGGGGGAGGAGAAGGGGAAGAAGAGAGGGGAGGAGGGAGTGGGAGGGGATGGAAGGGGGGTTAGGGGTAGGGGGTTTGAACTAAACTATAAATTGTGGGAAATTGGGGTGTTTGTGTCCGGAGGCAGGAACTGCTATAATACCCAAGATGGGAGTTGTAGATCCGGATTGATCAGCACTATTACTAAGAATCTGCTGTGTGAAGTGGTAAAGAGCAGATATATGTAATTGAGAATCTCTCACACCGATGAGGTCAGAGGCTAATGGAGGACAGAGAGGAACTCTGCCAGCATGGTATATATAATGGGAGACAGCAGTATCAGAAGTTGTCATCTTTTCTTTTTAGTTATCAGGGAGTAGATCGGTCAATGTGTAATTATTGAGTTTAGAAGGTGCAATGGCATCAAGTAGAGTAGTCATGTAACTTAAACAACTCTAGGATGATTTAACTGAATAGGGGTTAACGTTTATGTACTGGAACATAAAGAAGGGCTCGGGTAAGGGGGAGCTGCATGGTAGGACTCCCGGTGTTTTCAGATATGTCGTGGTCTGCGATGAGACAGGGAGGTAGGAAGATTTTATGCTCCTGGATGTCTCCGGGCGGCAGGCTGGGGTGAAGCAGAGCTACGGCATCTAGGATTTGAAGGGCCTTATGGCCTGATGTCTTCCATGGATGTTGAAAGTAGAGGTGTTAGTGGCTGGAAGGTGCTATACCAGTCTGGCAGAGCAATCATGGGTAGATCCAAGCTTTCACAGAACAAGTCCAGATCTTCTGGGACTTGCAGGTTGGCAGTGCTACCCATAGCAGTAGCAGACAGACAGAAGGGGAATTTCCACCGGTAGGGAATCCTGCAGCCATGGAGTAGGTCGAGCAGGGGATGAATATCTTTTATATCTAATATATTTTCTGTGCTGTAATGTAATATGGGAGAGATCCTGTTAGAGTTTGATCTCTGCACCATTGTATAGGATGTGCCCTCGGTTTCTAGCTCTTCTGAGGATTTCATACTTTAGGCGGTAGTTCACTATACGGCATATTACATCCCTTGGGGGGTCTGCATCTCTACTCCAGGGTCGAAGAGCTCTATGTACATTCTCAATGTTGATGGGGGTCTCATGCGGCCTCTCCAATAGGTCGTTAAATATTGCCAAGATTGCCAGAGTCAGCTGGTTCTGTTTCACAAACTCAGGGAGGCTTCAGATCCACAGGTTGCGACAGCCTCACAGATTATCCAGATCTTCAAGGTGTTGGTGTATTTCATGCAGCTGCAATGTCTGTGCGGATGTGGTGTCTTGAATCCGTAGAATGGCTGCATTATGGCGAGTAGTCACTTCTACTACCTCTCAAGGAGCCTGGCTACCCCTTGTATGTCGACGCGGAGCTCAGAGATTGCCGCGGATAGTGTGTTCCTGATGTCAGCTGCTATGTTCTTGATATCTCCCATGCTTAATATCTGGCGGGGTTGTAGTGTATGAGCAGCCATCGGCATCAGAGGGGGAGGCTCAGAGGTGAGATTGTTAGGCGAGTGTGAGCTCAATGTGTGTCCGGACGCCTGTGAGGGAGCTGCAATGTCATGTGGCTGAGATCGGAAAATCTCTGGGATATTTTGGCCAAGCTGTGAGCCAGTATATTGCGGAGAGCGGGAGAGGTGTAGAAGAGCTCCTGTCAGGCTTCCCCATTTTTTTTAATGGATCCCATCTGAGTATGAAGATAACGACCTTGTGGTGCAGGTGAAAGCATGTGAATATTCTGTGTCTCCTTTGCCTGCAATTGTGCCTGACTCACTGCCAGGAAAACACGGTTTTGAGGCCTATGATGCCACATGGCTGCGTGAGGCTTGTGTGCAGAAGAGCTGTGGAAAGTTTTGGCTGAGTTGGGTGCCCAAAGCCTTCTGTGTCTGAGGCTGAGGCACTGCACCTGAGTCTTTCCATAGCTATGGGTGTAGTAAGACAAAAAGAAAGAAAAAGGTGCTACTGCCCCAAATCATCTGAATGTTCTGCTGAGCTGTCGGGTGCAGGATAAGCAGTCACTCAGCTACCAACACAATAATTAGTAAAAAATGATCTGCAACTCCTTACCTGCTCTTCAAGCCTTTCAAATGTATTGATCATCCATAAAAACAGGTAGGTACAGCAGATGTTAACATGTTTCAGCCATGACAGCCTTGTTCACATTTATGTAAAAAAAAAAAAAAAAATTACCCCCCCTTCTATTGATCACAGGAAATTTTAATTAATTCATTAGCTGTTATTTACAGTAGGTGAGACAGAACAGAGCGGGGTAAAAAAAAGCAAGCCAAAGACCAGCTAATATAATAATAAATGGAACACATACAAATATAGCAAGAATGTATTAATAAAATAAAATAAAATAAATCATAACAAAAAAATATGGAAACAAAATGCCCAGGGAAAAAAGACCAGAAATATACAAAATATGAGAGGTGGTGGTAAAAAATCAATTAACTTAAATGGAAGTCCAGGTTCCATCTGAGATTTAACCCCTGTGGTTTTTCAATCTAAATATCTACCTATATCTATCTATCTCTCTGTTCAAAAGTCATCTGGTCATCTGGACCCCTAGGTGGTCAAGCTCTCAATGCCGGGGGGGGGGGGGGGGGTAAAGAGGGATAAGTCCCCAGCAAAGCATTTGCTAAAATGATGTGAAACATTAGAGATATGTTTAACATTAGGGTTAGTGGTGTCACAAAAGTGTTCCCCTATTCTGGGCACGTGTAGTGCATACCACATATTGCAGATTGCAAATAGTGCAATGTATGAGATATACTACATATCAGGTTCCACAATTAATATATTGTTTAATATCAAAGCTTTCATCTAAATTAGGTGAAATAAAAGATTTGGTGGGTAAAATCAAATTACAATATCTACATGTTTTTATGTTATGTGGGAAACTCCCAAAGTAAGACAGCCAGGTGGGTTGACAATTTTTCATTGTTGTGAAAAGACTGGGAGACAGGAGGGAACCCAATGTGGAAGCCCTCAGACTAGAAAAACAGCAACCTACTTGCAACAACTTATAAAGGCCTTTATCCGAGTAGAGAATAGGTAAATTATTTTTAATTATATTCACCATGTTTGTATTCCTTAACTAGATGACTGGTGTTACCTCTCCCCTCTCTTTTATGCATGTTTTTCTTGTTGTCCTTTCTATTTAAAAATCTAGTGGAAGCATTTCCAAGATGTAATAGGGGTAAGGGTGTAGTAGGACTCCCTAAATAGCTGATTGTATTGCTCATCATGTCGGAGCTCCATGATTAAGCAGTCATCTTAATCCCCAGTCAAGCCACGCACCCCCACAAAGCAAGTTTTTATCCGATTCCTCAGGAACAGGCCAAAATGTATACAGTGTATGGCCAACTTTAGTCCAATTCCTATATACCTTAGATTGGAATTGCTTTTATACCTGCCAAGATTCAGTGCCTGACTTTCCAGGTATACACACTTGCTACATCAATTACAGTTTCCATGCTGGAATTTATATTTTAATAGGGATGAATGAAATTGGGAGTTTTATTTAATTTGGCATTTTGGTGGAATCAATGAGGAAGGCAAAGTTTATGTAGATTTTAAGGGTTCACTGGGCTTTAAATCCCTCTTGGGGTTATGGAAGCTACTTAAAAACATTTGTTTTGTTTTGGTTACTCTTCCACCTATAAATGACACTTCACTTTGGATGGTTTACCCTTTACATTTAATCTTGTTGCCTCAGGTTAATCATTGTTTTTTTGTATAAGTAGGTCACTAATGAAAGGGGTTAAGAAACCTCAAGGATAACATAATGCCTTCTTTAGCATGTATTTTTTCAGAGTGGTGTTTTATATTTGTTTTGCTAAATGTTAGCCTAAACAATTAGTCAAATTTCAAAGTATAAATAGTGGGGGATTTACTAAAACTGGAGAGTGCAAAATCTGGTGCAGCTCTGCATAGAAACCAATCATCTTCTGGGTTTTTCTAGTCGAAACTCTAGTTGAGGCTGACTCACTACCATGCACAGTTGCACTAGATTCTGAGTTTTCCCATTTTAGTAAATCCCCCCCATAATTTTACAAATGGGTATGCAGGTAAAAGCAATATAGAACTGTATATTTAGAAAATGGATCCTTTAATTTTATAAGTCCAGATTCATTAATTTGTTTTCTTTTCATTTTTTTTTTTTTTTTTTTACCTTTTCCTTACTTACTACTCAGTTGTTCTTAACATGTACTTTCAAAATACTTTTCTGATGTATACAGTTGTGTACTGATGTCAATTACTTTAAATATAAATTGTTTACAAAAAAAGAAAAGGTTATGCTGCTGTCTTTACATACTCCTGTGTTTTCTAACAAACATTATTGTCCAATGGTTTGCAGGACTCATCTCCATCCAAGAGGAACAGCCTCGGGATAGCAGCCAAACCTCAAGGAATTTGCTGGGATGATAAACATCTCTAATGTGATACAGTTTAACCCTGTCTAGTTCATGAGGGCAAGAAAACACAAACAGAAATGTGTTCAAAACATGCCTGTCTCATGGAGCTTTATAGAAGCTCCCATGCTGACCTGCCCTAGCAATGACCATAGAGGTTCCCGTCATTCCACAGATGGTAACTCTTGTGGGTCACAATATGGTGTGGCTAAAGCTACAGCTGCCGGTAAACCATATCTTATGATTAGTAGTACTCAAGCTCTTGATCAAAACCCTGAATTCAAATCTATATTAATAATACCCTAAAGCGTTTTCCACATTTTTCTTGTATCATTTGATCTCTCTTTAACTCCAGAGCCATCTGATGTTGCTAACTGTCAACTTAAAATTAATTTATGTATGCAATAGAAATGTTTTGTGTCTTTTACCACATGCACTCTTAAATCAAGGTCATTGGTTATACTGGCACTGCTGAATTTATAGTTAAAATGTGTATAGGTTTTCTGTTTTACCTGCCAAAGAATTGTAATTTCTGTCCAGCTTCTTTTTCCATTCCTACAGCCTCACAACACTGCACACCAAGGACATTCACTCTACTGCTTTCTGGTCCACCCTCCTGCAATTGGTCAGAGGTGATGGCACTGATTTACTGTATAATTAACAGGATAGAGGAGCAGAGTTGATATCATAAAATATAAAGTTCCACCAGAAAAAGAGTGATTACATGCCAGAATGTAGTGGCAGGGTTGCAAAGATGTAAATCAACTTACTAATGTGGTTCAGGGATAACTAGATTAACCTCCTCTGCTTCTTGGCCAATACTCAATTATATCCAATAAAACTCCCCAGAAATAAGACATGTCACATTTGAGTAGGACTAAATGGCCATAACATACTTAACAACAATTTTTTTTATAAATAACTGAAAAACACATTTTATTACCAAAACATTGATAAACTAGTATAGGTTTGCAGGTCCTTTAAGGCACTTAAGTCACAAAAGCAATCCCTGTATCTGCAGAACCTACAGCCATAACAAACTGCCTATGAGAACATATACAAATAACCACAGACATATCTTGCTTCATCAAATACCTGATCACTAAAAATTGAAAACATTGAATAGAGGATGCCTTGCCAAAGATGGATCCCCTAACCATTTAACATTGCAATCAAACTGACTGCATTCAAAGACCTCCAATGAACTACTATTCAGTGCTGTGAATCATCAACTGGACTTTCCTTGCTCCTCCCTGTGGACCACACTTGGGAACACTGCTAGCCAGACACAAATGTACAATCACTTACAGTACCATTATTAATACTTGTTGATTATTGAATTACCAAATGTCCCCTCTCACCCTGTAAAGTAGGCCCTATGTTTTTTTGTTTTTTCTTTTGTTTAGTCCTGGGCTTATATTGATTGGCTGAAAAGAATTGCAGATCTTTTGGCATGAAGTCTTTCTACAAATTTATATTCCAATTATTTGCTAGCATGGGATTTGACTTAAACCACTTCAGCCCCGGAAGATTTTACCCCTTTCCTGACCAGGCCCTATTTTGCGATTTGGCACTGTATTACTTTAACGGATGATTGCGCGGTCATGCAAAGCTGTACCCAAACAAAATTGATGTCCTTTTTTTCCCCACAAACAGAGCTTTCTTTTTGTGGGTATTTGATCACCTGGGTGATTTTTAATTTTTGCGCTATAAACAAAAAAATTGCGACAATTTTGAAATAAAAAAAAACAATATTTTTCACATTCTGCTATATAACATTCCCCAAAAAATGTATTTAAAAATCAAATTTTTTTAACATTTTATGCCAATTTGTTTTTTGCTACATATTTTTGGTAAAAAAAATTGCAATAAGCGTATTTTGATTGGTTTGCGCAAAAGTTATCGTGTTTACTAACTATGGGAAAGATTCATGTCATTTTTATTGTTTTTTTTACTAGTAATGGCGGCGATCTGTGATTTTTTGCAGGACTGCGACATTGCGGCAGACAGATCGGACCCCTAACTGACATTACAGTAATCAGTGCTATAAATATGCACTGTTACTGTAATAATGACACTGACAGGGAAGGGGTCAACCCTATGGGTGATCAAAGGGTTAAATGTATGCCTCATGCTTACTGATGTGTGTGTGGGGGGGTTCTGTGACACAGATAGAGATCGCAGATTCAGCTATGCTGAATCCTATGATCTCTCCCTGTATGTCACTGAGAAGATCCGCCTGCTTTGTTTACATAAGTAGGCGGGTCTTCTCACACTTTCCCTGACGATCGGGGAAGGTAGGCGGCGATCGCTGCCTCTCCTCCTTCGGCCCGACTCCTGCTGCGTCTAAACACAGCGGGAGTGAGCCTCCGGCGGTGCTCGTGCACTGCCGAGACCACTAGGAGTCCAGCAACGTAGGTCTATGTTGCTGAATCTAAGGAGCTGACCTGCCACAGTAGAATTGCTGTGAGCAGTCGGCTAGTGGTTAAACATGAAAGTAGAAGTTTTTGAGTAATTTAGTCCATCAATTGCCAAGAAGTAGCTGAGTTGCATCAAGCTGCTTTAAACTACCTTTGCAAAAGATCATGAACTTGAGCCTGAAGAAAAGTTTGCAAAGACACAGATATTTCAAGATTTAGCAATAATCCTCAAATATACTTTAGGCTTCTCATATGCTGTTTCAAACATTGGCTCATGCTAAATAAGGATATTGGCTCTTATTCCTAATACCTTTAATTGTAGATTTGTAGTTTCACCAGTTGGGTACAGTAAGATCAATAAGATTGTGGAACTCTCTTCCACAAATGGTGGTAAGTGCGGGGAGTATGGCTACTTTTAAAAAAGACTCTTGGGTGTACATCTCCAAGATCAAAACATTCAGGGGTATGGGAAATTAATTCCTCCACACACAACTACACAGGTTGAACTGGATGGACTGTTGTCTTTATTCAACCTCAACAACTATGTAACTATGTAATGCTTGACCCTTTAAGCTCTAATCTTTATTAAATTAGAGATTTATTTAACAACTCTTAAAAAAATGTATTTACTGTTCACCACCTCGTGCATTGAATTCAAATTATACAAATCAGAATTTACCTAAACTCTATTGTTAGCACTTTTCACTTGTTACATTTTCATATTAGGAACATACTTTAGATTCTGTTATATTCAGAAGTAATCATTTATTCAAAAGCAAAACTTTTTAAAGCAGAGAACACTGTTTTAGTGATTTAAAATCTTTAAAATACCAAATTAAGTTATTTTTTTTTTTTTTGCACGTTCCAATGTCAGTCAGCCAGCAGCTATCATCATCCTGTGTCCAAATCATAAACAATAGATTGAAACATTAAGCTATTCTGTGCTAAGTGTAGTATTTTTATAGCTGCAGTGTAATAATAACATAGTATTGCACAGCTCCTTAAACAATTTAAACCTTCCAAAATATACCAAAATAATAACCAATATCACTCATATAGGGATATATATCACGCTTGTTAAAAGAAATTATTTTTCAGCAAATGTCCTGCACGCTCAAAATTATCCGAAATATCACAACATGTTTTTAAAATAGTGCATAAAAAAAAAGAAATGAATACATTAATCACCCAATGTGAAATTTACAACACTTATGTGCAAAAGAAACATGAATTGTACAATCCTTAAAATGAGTCAATAAAAGAGGAAAAGGTTCTGATAGATAGCTTGGGTCCCTGGAATCCTACATATTCTACCACCTGACAGATTATGCTCTCACCTAAGGGATTTGACCCATGTATAACAATAGGTCAAAGAGCGCCTTCCCCTTTAAGGGGCAAAAACACTTCCTGGATATCTTCAAGATGATCTCCACACCTTTGTCAGGAATGGTTCTTTATATTGCTTTTAGCAACCACTTTCTCCCAGTACTCACTCTTCCACTTTTAACTCAAAGAAACAAAACCATCATTCATCCTATTCTTTTAAAATCCACTTTTTTTTTTTTTTTAAGAATAAAAAAAACACTCACAAATTATAGTGCTAAGTATACTGGTGTACTGCAGTGTATAGCACCTTAAATGGTCCTTGGCCCAAAGGGATTTTTAGATCAGCAAATCGAATATGCAGATCCAGCACCTACTTCCGAGTTTGCGCAATGACATCATAGGCTCCACCCCTGCACATTTCATCACAGCATTCTATGAAAAAAAAAAAAAAAGAGAAGGAAGGGGGCGTGGCTTGCACGCGTACTGAATTGCCGCTTAAGCCGTGAGCTCTCAGGACCCAGCCGGGATAATCGCAGATACCGAGGACATACAGCATACTCCGCCACCACCTACCGCTCCCTCCACTTGCCCTCACACCTGGGGAGATGGCATCTAGGAAAAGGAAGGATGAGCGGGGCCCCACCAAGCTAACGGCCTTCTTCTCCAAGCCGCCCTCAGACCGAAGCCAAAATGGCGTCGCCTCGAGACCAGGCCGCAATGCTCCGGAGGCTTTCACAGACTTACCCGATGCGGAACCTTCTCCAGCGCCAGACGACCCTCCGCTGCACTCTCCTCCGAGCTCGACTCCGATATCTCCAGTCCCTGGGAGCCCTGCCAAGGCACGGATGAGGATGGATGACTCTGAACGACCGGAACCCGCAGTGGGTAACAATATGTACTCCATGCACTCCATATCCTCCCTGCAGACATCCATAGCGGCATTCCCCACCACAGGGCAGCCAGTACTTGACACCACCCTGAAGAATATGCTAATGACATTTCAATCTTCACTTATGTCTAATTTATCCTCTATCATGGACAAATTTTCTTATGAGATGAAGCACATGGGGCACAGGGTACATTACATGGAAAAGAAAATGGAGGAATGCACTGATACTGTCAATGAGTTAGTGGATGCATACACAGAACAAAAGGAGGATACGATATGGATAAAAAATAAACTGGCGGATTTAGAAGATCGATCCCGCCGCAACAATGTCAAAATCAGGGGCATTCCAGAAGATGTACCTCCCGCAGACCTACATCAATACGCTACCACACTGTTTTCCTCTCTAGTACCCGCACTGTCCCCTATCGAACTTACAATTGATAGAATCCATAGGCTACCCAAACCTAAGTTTCTGGAAGCATCAGTACCAAGAGATGTATTGCTGAGGGTGCACTTTTTCCCAGCGAAGGAAAAGATCTTGCAAGCTTCCAGAGCACTGGGCACCCTTCCAGCCCCATACACACTAATCCAATTGTTCGCTGACCTCTCTCAGCACACGCTGCAACAGCGCAGACAGCTCAAGACGCTCCCTAAAGCCTTGGCAAATCACAAAATAACCTACAAATGGCGCCATCCTGCGACCTTGATGGTTACCTACAATGGTATCCCCCATTCTATCTCCACAATTGAAGGAGGCATGAAACTACTGCAAGCATGGGGTATTATTCCAGACCCCCCAAGGGGACCCCCCGATGTGCAGAGGCGTACCCCGCCACCTTCCCATGGCTCCCATCGCAGCCGATCCAGGCATCGTCCTTCTATGTAGTAAGGTGCTGTACCTCCATCTTCAGCAACACAGGGCTCGGCTGGCCTACTACAATTCACTACCCCAGTTTTCAAGCTTTATTTTTCCACTGTTGGTGGTTTTACCCCCCACTTTGTCAGCAAGCCTGACACAGGAATACCCTTGCTGATTGAACATTATATCCAGTTGATTCTGCTCAGTTCGGATATCGCACTTATTAACTGTTCACGTTTCTGCATACCGTTTTTGTTTGCCGATCATCTTAATCTAACTTTTTTCTGTATTGCCGTCTCAAGTAGTTCCTATTGGTGCCGCCACAAGCGACCGACTCTATCCACACCGAGATCTCCAGGAAGTGATCCCTTGCCCAAGTTGTGGGACTGCTATTACTCTTCTACCAGTCTCAAGGAAACTCTCTACCGAAGGTCGAATAAATCTACACAGCAGCATTAACTTTCAGGTACTTTACTTCACTTAGGGTTCACCGTCCCTGTACACATCCTGATCAGGGTCCCCTGCCCGTACTTACCCGATACACACCTCCCCCTTTTGTGATGGCGTTCACAGTCCTCTCCCTCAATGCCAGAGGTCTCAACCACCCCGCCAAGCGCTCCTCCCTTTGGTCCACTGCTACTTCCCTACATGGTGATATAGTGTGTGTCCAGGAAACTCACTTCGCCCTTGAAGCCACGCCGAAATGCGCTCACAAGAAATACCCACATATGTACTTTGCTTCTAGAAAAAAGAAGAGGAAGGGAGTCCTTGTTGCTGTTAGTGATACTCTGGACTACCTCTGCCATGAAGTTGTGTCCGACCCCAAGGGCAGGTATCTTATTCTGCAATGCACGATAATGGGTCGGAAATTCACCATTGTGAACTTGTATGCCCCTAACCATCACCAATTGTCCTTTATAAAATCTGTGGTGTCTAAAGCGAAGAATCTAGCCTTTGGAAATCTCCTCATGTGTGGTGATTTCAACCTCACACCGGACAGTGCCCTTGACTCGACGGCTACCACTAAAAGGCATAACTCCTCGTTATCCAAATTTATCTGGTCTCAGGAATTATATGATGTATGGAGGTGCTGTCACGCGTCGGAGAGGGATTATTCGTTTCTCTCCCCGCGTCATGGCACCTACTCCCGTATTGATCTGTGTATCTCCAACAGAACTGTCTTGGAATGTGTATCTGATGTACAGCTCCACACTGCCACCTGGTCTGACCACTCCCCGTTGACGATAAAAATCTCCCTTGGTCCGCATACTCAGGCTCCATATGTCTGGAGACTTCCTAATCACCTACTGAACAATCCAGCTTATGTGGCGGAAATTCAAAACCATATTCAGGATTATATTACCAACAATGTGGGAGACGGTTCGGGCCCGGAGGCGGTGTGGAACGCCCATAAAGCAGTACTAAGAGGCGTACTAATCCAAATTGGCTCTAGGGAAAGGAAAAGGAGGTCGCAAAAGCTGACCGATATTACTAAGCAGCTGACTACCCTAGACTCCCAAAATCAACTCCACCCATCCAAGTCCCTTACTGAACGAATATTCCTGCTCCGGCAGGAGCTGAGATCCATACTACTCGAGAGATATAGTTCCACTCTCAAACGGTGGGAAGTGAACTCATACTCCAGAGGACAAAAAGCGTCTAAGGCCATGGCCCTTCGTATCAAAGGTCAGAGGACCAAATCTAGAATACCACACATCGTTCACCCGATATCTAAAACTAAACTACTGAAGCCCACCCTAATAGCGGATGCCTTTCGCACTTATTATGCATCTCTGTATAATATCAAAGCTGACCCACATAGTCCCCAACCGTGTTCATCCGAAATAGAGGCATTCCTCAACCAAATTGACTTACCCTCCATTCCACCAACCATGTTAGCAACTCTGAACCAACCATTTTCTGAGTCAGCGATACTTCAAGCTGTATCCACCCTCCCCAACCTGAAATCCCCCGGCCCGGATGGCTTTACAGCCGAATATTATAAAACGCTTTCTGGCTTACTTGCGCCTCTCATGGTCACAATGTTTAACTCAGCTGCCACATCCTCTTCCTTCCCACAAGAGACGCTCAGTGCTATGATTGTCACTTTGCCTAAACCGGGGAAAGAACCTAACCAGCCCCAAAATTTCAGACCAATATCGCTTTTGAATATTGATGCTAAATTGTATGCTAAAATGATTGCATTACGCTTACTTGACGTCCTACCAACGATCATACACAAGGACCAGTCGGGGTTCACGAAAGGCCGACAGGCTTCCGATGCGACTAGAAGAGTCATTGATGCCATACACTGCACCCGCACTACAGGAACGCCTTCTCTGCTCCTATCGCTGGATGCAGATTCGACAGGGTCCGACAGAGTCCATTGGGGGTTTCTATCAGCGGTACTGCACAAATTTGGTATCCACGGCTTCCTCTACGAAGCCATTATGGCTTTGTACTCTAATCCATCAGGAGGGTGCATACCCCTGATGCCATCTCTTTCTCATTTGAGATATCGAATGGCACTCGACAGGGGTGCCCTCTTTCCCCCCTCATATTCAACATGGTTATGGAACCCCTTGCAGAACATATTAGATCAACCCTCGTATATCAGTTATTGAAATAGCGCGCACGTCACAAAAGATTAGTCTTTTTGTGGACGACGTCATCCTTATGGTAACTAACCCTACCGATTCCCTTCCCGAAATTCAAAAAATACTCAAATGGTTTGGAGCAGTATCCCTGTATAAGGTTAACGAAACTAAATCCCAGATTTTAAATATTGGTATCGACGCTACAACTAGTGCCTTATTGCAAACCCAGTTTCCCTACTCGTGGACGGACACTCATCTCTCGTACTTAGGTATTAAACTCACGGCGAATACGAAAACGCTTTTTTTACACAATTACATTCCGGCGCGAACTCGGCTCCAAAATGATCTCAAACGCCCCCAAACTCTCGGGTTTTTCGTGGTTGGGGAGGCTGGCAGCGTTCAAGATGATGCACTTGCCTCAGCTTCTATATATCTTTCGCACTGTTCCAATCCCGGTTCCCAAGAAGTTTTTTCGGACCTTCTGAAGGTGCGAAAATTCCATCTCACTTTCCCCCGACCATGGTAGCTACGGTCAACGCTTGGAAAGTGTTGTTGACTCAAAAACCCAACGGCCCCCTGATACAGGACCTCCAGATACCCCTGACCGCCCTGCATTATCTAATGCCCGATACCAATTTCCACCCCTGGACCAAACGAGGCATCGCCACTTTGAGTAACTTGTACAACAAATCCAAATTGATCCCATTCCCTACATTACAACTTAAGTTCCAGCTACCCGATACCGACTTTTTCCTACACTTTAGAACTCGCCATTTCCTGACCTCTATACCCACCTGGCCATTGACTGTCCCAACTGCAGCGTGGACTTACCTTGTCTCCAAATTACTTCCCAAAACCAAAGGCATCACTACGTTCTATAATCTGCTTCAACAGAAGACAGTCTTCTCCAAGTCACTTCCTCATATACAATGGGAGAGGGACTTGGGTGTAGAATACTCTGTAGAACAGTGGACACGGGCAATCCATTCTATCTACTCAACGACGTGCAATTCCAACCTGTGGGAATTGAACTTGAAACTATCGTTACGCTGGTACCTTACTCCTGACAGACTAAGCAAATTTGATGAGCAGTGTGATGGAGGGTGCTGGAGAGGATGTGGCAGAGTAGGTTCTCTCTTCCACGTCTTCTGGCAGTGCCCAAAACTCCAGAATTTCTGGCAGGAGGTGTTTTCTTTCTTGTCTGACTTAACTAATACCCCGATTGCACTTGACCCTGGACTTGCACTGCTATCCCTTGACCTTGACCAGATACCCCATCCTATGAGACACACGGTTAACCACTGTTTGTTAGCAGCCAGATTGCTTATAGCTAGATCCTGGAAGCAGGAATCTCCTCCCCCAGCCCAAGGAGTGATTGAACTAGTGGCCACGCACCATTCCTATGAACGAGCCTTGTCTCTGAAACACCAGTCCACCACCCGTATGTCCAAGCTTTGGCTACCTTGGATCACATGGATAAATCAGACATAATGGGAGATTTGATCCCCTAGAGCGGTCTGGGGAGTGCCCTGCTGGGGCCTGGCGCTCCGGAGATGGCCACAGTGTGGTTCCCATTTGGGGTGGCCGTATCTGGGGTGGCGGGCAGCCGGTGGGGTACACCCCATTTAAGCCTAACCTCTCCCTTGAACCCAAGTTAAAATACTAGGGCCATATAGTGGTGGAAAGGACATTTTCCCCAATCGATACGTAAGTGGCTATGATTGTCTACAAGTTAACTAATAGGAACAAGTTGAGTACCTAGTGAAGATATCTTAGTAACGGTACTAATATGAAGTATGCAATGTTATGGAAATGTTGATATGACGGCAAACTGAAGTTATTCTTGAATGTTAATGGGAATTGTACTTCCCGAATGTTTATACCTTTTTTATGTTGAAAACTCAATAAAAAGATTGTTTAAAAAAAAAAAATAAAAAAAAAAAAATAGTAAAAAAAAAATTTAAATAATGCATATATTTAAATTTCTATGTTTTTTTTATTACTAGTTTTGATTTTTTTTATAGATTTTAATTCCTATTATTCGACATTTTAAGATTTTTTCGTACTGTAGATTAGACCCTCATTTTTTTATGAATTAGAATATGAATGTTAGTTGTTTTGATAATTCAGGTGAATTTTTTGAAAATATGTATTTGCTGGTTCTTTTATTTATTTTTTTTATAGTGGGTCATTTGTAAATTTATAGTGCAATATGGTAGTATGGCAATAGAGGGAACTGAGCTATAAAATACTGTAGAATGTAGATGATAGAATGAAGAATGATATACAATACTGTAGAATGATTATGTATTTGCAATGTTGTTGTTTGATTTTCAAGAGTTGTATATTAGCTGATTAAGTATGTGATTCATGTTCCCCCTTTACTTGAAAAAACTGTTAATATGTGGAGGTATTCACGTTGGCAATTCTGCTAATATGGCACTTGGTTGCCGTTCTTACCGGTAAACTAAAGTACACTGCTCAAAAAAATTAAAGGAACACTTTTTATTCCAGGTATAGCATCAAGTCAATTAAACTCCTGGGATATTGATCTGGTCAGTTAAGTAGCAGGGGGGTTGTTAATCAGTTTCAGCTGCTTTGGTGTTAATGAAATTGACAATAGATGCACTAGATGGGCAACAATAAGACAACCTCCAAAACAGGAATGGTTTTACAGGTGGAGGCCACTGACATTTTGTTCCCTACTCATCTTTTCTTATATTTTTCACTAGCTTTGCATTTGTCTAGGGTCATTGTGACTACTGGTAGCAAGAGGTGATACCTGGACCCTATAGAGGTTGCAGGCAGTCCA
This sequence comes from Pelophylax lessonae, assembly GCF_965119305.1. Lineage (NCBI taxonomy): Eukaryota > Metazoa > Chordata > Amphibia > Anura > Ranidae > Pelophylax > Pelophylax lessonae. Next base: position 217,833,459 of record NC_138776.1, on the reverse strand, counting down.
ACTCCTCCAGGATGGCACACCGAAATGTGCCATTGCCAGAAGGTTTACTGTGTCTCCCAGCACAGTCTCAAGAGCATGGAGGAGATTCAAGGAGACAGGCAGCTACTCTAGGAGAGCTGGACAGGTCCGTAGAAGTTCCTTAACCCATCAGCAGAACAGGTATCTAGTCCTTTGTGCAAGGAGGAACAGGATGAACACTGCCAGAGTCCCACAAAATTACTTCCAGCAGGCTGCTGGTGTAAATGTCTCTGACCAAACAATCAGAAACAGACTTCATGAGGGCCTGATGTCCTCTAGTGGGCCATGTGCTCACTGCCAGGCACCATGGAGCTAAATTGGCATCTGCCATTGAACACCAGAATTGGCAGGTCCACCACTGGCACCCTGTGTTTTTCACAGATGAGAGCAGGTTCATCCTGAGCACATGTGACAGACATGAAAGGGTCCGGAGAAACTGTGGAGAACGTTATGCTGCCTGTAACATCGTATATCGGTCCATCTGATGCCACCAGGTTGCACCTCAGACTGTTCAGGAGCTCAGTGATGCCCTGGTACAGATCTGGGAGAAAATACCCCAGGACAACATCCGTCTTCTCATTAGGAGCATGCCTTAACTTTATCAGACATGCATACAAGCACGTAGGGGCGCTACACTGCAATCCTCCAGCATATACTATATTAATATTAACTATATAATGTGAGTGTTATTTTATTTGTTTAATAAAATTGGATTTTAAAAGCAGTAAGCATTATGATGGTTGTGTTTCTTACAGTAAAGAGCCATTCTGGACGAAGGTGTAGAGATCATCTTGAAGATACCCAGGAGGCGTTTTGTGTCTAATCTGCTGCATTGGAGGCTAGAGGAGATATCTGGGATCCAGTAAACCCCAGATCTCTCCAGAAAGAGGACCTATCACAGCCAATGTTGTTCATCCCTTGCGATAGCATTATAGTTGAATAAAAATAAAGAATTAAAGGGTCACTGTACAGTATAAAAAGTTTTAAATAAAATAAATAAATAATATTAATAAAAAATAATTCAATGCACCCTGTCTCCCCGTGCTCACACGCAAAAGTCCCACATGCATATATAAATAGTGAGGTATTGTTGCGAACATCAGAGCACAAGCAATAATTTTAGCTCCAGACCATTCCACGTGCATACACAATTTTAAAGTGTGACATGTTAGGTATCTATTTTGGTGTAACATCACCTTTTATATTTTACCAAAAAACTGAGTACAGTAAACCTTGGATTGCGAATAACTTAATGTTTTGTATACATTTTAACTTGATAAACTAGCAATGTCTAGCAATACAAGTAGAAGCCTGTGGTCACACTGGGTACGATTTAAAATAGTGCAATTTAAAGCCAACCACTACTTCAGCACCACTTAAGCACCACTTCAGCACTACTTCTGTGAGATTTGTAACAATTTGATATGACTTCTGTGCTACTTCAGTGAGAGGGGCTGTCCATGTCACAGGGGGGAATAGTGATGTTATGAATAGTGTTGAGCGAACACGGACTGTATTATTCGTGTTCGTACCGAATAATTGGATTTTTTGTACCCGAACACGGACACGGACACTTGTATGTTCGGGTAAAAATCCGTGTTCGGTCATTTATTTCCGGGTTTTGCATACTTTGGCGCTCTTTTCATGGCGGGCTTTCAACAGCCAATCAACAATCGTTTAACTGGTGTGCCTTAAGCCATCCCAGCCATGCCTGCAAATGTCTCAGTAGCTGTGATTGGCCGTCTGAAGCATGTGACCAAGTCTTTATAAGTTCCAGGCAGCCGCAGCGTCTTCATTCTGCTGCTTAGATCAGGGACAGAGCACACATCAACGTGCTGGCTGCTGATTAGGGAAAGACAGGCAGGAAAAAACCATTTGTGTCCGGATAGAATTGAGGGACAGGTCGGAGTGTTTAGGCAGGGCGAGTTGTAGGCATTTTAGGGATAGAGTCTGCTGAATTATAGGGTCAGTGTCTTCTACAAAGTACAATCGATATTGCTGTGTGGGGGGTGGGGTGACTCTGCACTCAATCCTGATCTACGATCTCTTCTCAATCCTGTTAGGGAGAGGCTGCTGCTGCTGAATTTTAGGGAAACTGTGTTCTACAAACTACAATCGATATTGCTGTGTGGTGTGGGATAGGAGATAGGCAGGTGTCAGTGATCCACATCCATTTTTCTGTGTGTGAGCTGCAGTGAACACAATCTTTTTGGGCTGCAGTGAACACAATCTTTTTGGGGTGCAGTGAACAACGTCCTTTTTGGGGTGCAGTGAACAAAATCTTTTTGGGGTGCAGTGAACAAAATCCTTTTTGGGGTGCAGTGAACAACATCCTTTTTGGGGTGCAGTGAACACAATCTTTTTGGGGTGCAGTGAACAAAATCCTTTGTGGGGTGCAGTGAACACAATCTTTGTGGGGTGCAGTGAACACAATCTTTTTGGGGTGCAGTGAACAACATCCTTTTTGGGGTTCAGTGAACACAATCTTTGTGGGGTGCAGTGAACACAATCTTTTTGGGGTGCAGTGAACACAATCTTTGTGGGGTGCAGTGAACACAATCTTTTTGGGGTGGAGTGAACAAAATCCTTTTTGGGGTGCAGTGAACAACATCCTTTTTGGGGTGCAGTGAACAAAATCCTTTTTGGGGTGCAGTGAACACAATCTTTTTGGGGTGCAGTGAACAAAATCCTTTGTGGGGTGCAGTGAACACAATCTTTGTGGGGTGCAGTGAACACAATCTTTTTGGGGTGCAGTGAACAAAATCCTTTTTGGGGTGCAGTGAACAACATCCTTTTTGGGGTGCAGTGAACAAAATCCTTTTTGGGGTGCAGTGAACACAATCTTTTTGGGGTGCAGTGAACAAAATCCTTTGTGGGGTGCAGTGAACACAATCTTTGTGGGGTACAGTGAACAGAATCTTTGTGGGGTGCAGTGAACACAATCTTTGGGGGGTACAGTGAACACAATCTTTTTGGGGTGCAGTGAACAAAATCCTTTGTGGGGTGCAGTGAACACAATCTTTGGGGGGTACAGTGAACACAATCTTTTTGGGGTGCAGTGAACAAAATCCTTTGTGGGGTGCAGTGAACAAAATCCTTTGTGGGGTGCAGTGAACACAATCTTTGTGGGGTGCAGTGAACACAATCTTTTTGGGGTGCAGTGAACAAAATCCTTTTTGGGGTGCAGTGAACAACATCCTTTTTGGGGTGCAGTGAACACAATCTTTTTGGGGTGCAGTGAACAAAATCCTTTGTGGGGTGCAGTGAACACAATCTTTGTGGGGTACAGGGAACAGAATCTTTGTGGGGTGCAGTGAACACAATCTTTGGGGGGTACAGTGAACACAATCTTTTTGGGGTGCAGTGAACAAAATCCTTTTAGGGTGCAGTGAACACAATCTTTGTGGGGTGCAGTGAACAAAATCCTTTTTGAGGTGCAGTGAACACAATCTTTGTGGGGTGCAGTGAACACAATCTTTGTGGGGTACAGTGAACACAATCTCATACTTCTGAAGATTTGAGGGTGCTGCCTGTTCCATACTCCTCCTCCTACTGCTCAACCATCCTTTTAGGGGTACAAACAATAGTAATTGGGGCCTAGTGTGGTGGTGTACGTGTGAGATACATACACTTTCTTTTTGATCATATTTTCTATTCCGCTATTCAATTAAAACCTTTGGGGATCAATTAAATTGCGTGATAGTCTGTGTCGGTACGTGTGAGATCCACCTTTCCAAGTTTTTGGGGTTCATCTCATACTTCTGAAGATTTGAGGGTGCTGCCTGTTCCATACTCCTCCTCCTACTCCTCAACCATCCTTTTAGGGGTACAAACAATAGTAATTGGGGCCTAGTGTGGTGGTGTACGTGTGAGATACATACACTTTCTTTTTGATCATATTTTCTATTCCGCTATTCAATTAAAACCTTTGGGGATCAATTAAATTGCGTGATAGTCTGTGTCGGTACGTGTGAGTTCCACCTTTCCAAGTTTTTGGGGTTCATCTCATACTTCTGAAGATTTGAGGGTGCTGCCTGTTCCATACTCCTCCTACTCCTCAACCATCCTTTTAGGGGTACAAACAATAGTAACTGGGGCCTAGTGTGGTGGTGTACGTGTGAGATACATACACTTTCTTTTTGATCATATTTTCTATTCCGCTATTCAATTAAAACCTTTGGGGATCAATTAAATTGCGTGATAGTCTGTTTCGGTACGTGTGAGATCCACCTTTCCAAGTTTTTGGGATTCATCTCATACTTCTGAAGATTTGAGGGTGCTGCCTGTTCCATACTCCTCCTCCTACTCCTCAACCATCCTTCTAGGGGTACAAACAATAGTAATTGGGGCCTAGTGTGGTGGTGTACGTGTGAGATACATACACTTTTTTTTGATCATATTTTCTATTCCGCTATTCAATTAAAACATTTGGGGATCAATTAAATTGCGTGATAGTCTGTGTCGGTACGTGTGAGATCCACCTTTCCAAGTTTTTGGGGTTCATCTCATACTTCTGAAGATTTGAGGGTGCTGCCTGTTCCATACTCCTCCTCCTACTGCTCAACCATCCTTTTAGGGGTACAAACAATAGTAATTGGGGCCTAGTGTGGTGGTGTACGTGTGAGATACATACACTTTCTTTTTGATCATATTTTCTATTCCGCTATTCAATTAAAACCTTTGGGGATCAATTAAATTGCGTGATAGTCTGTGTCGGTACGTGTGAGATCCACCTTTCCAAGTTTTTGGGGTTCATCTCATACTTCTGAAGATTTGAGGGTGCTGCCTGTTCCATACTCCTCCTCCTACTGCTCAACCATCCTTTTAGGGGTACAAACAATAGTAATTGGGGCCTAGTGTGGTGGTGTACGTGTGAGATACATACACTTTCTTTTTGATCATATTTTCTATTCCGCTATTCAATTAAAACCTTTGGGGATCAATTAAATTGCGTGATAGTCTGTGTCGGTACGTGTGAGATCCACCTTTCCAAGTTTTTGGGGTTCATCTCATACTTCTGAAGATTTGAGGGTGCTGCCTGTTCCATACTCCTCCTCCTACTGCTCAACCATCCTTTTAGGGGTACAAACAATAGTAATTGGGGCCTAGTGTGGTGGTGTACGTGTGAGATACATACACTTTCTTTTTGATCATATTTTCTATTCCGCTATTCAATTAAAACCTTTGGGGATCAATTAAATTGCGTGATAGTCTGTGTCGGTACGTGTGAGTTCCACCTTTCCAAGTTTTTGGGGTTCATCTCATACTTCTGAAGATTTGAGGGTGATGCCTGTTCCATACTCCTCCTCCTACTGCTCAACCATCCTTTTAGGGGTACAAACAATAGTAATTGGGGCCTAGTGTAGTGGTGTACGTGTGAGATACATACACTTTCTTTTTGATCATATTTTCTATTCCGCTATTCAATTAAAACCTTTGGGGATCAATTAAATTGCGTGATAGTCTGTGTCGGTACGTGTGAGATCCACCTTTCCAAGTTTTTGGGGTTCATCTCATACTTCTGAAGATTTGAGGGTGCTGCCTGTTCCATACTCCTCCTCCTACTGCTCAACCATCCTTTTGGGGGTACAAACAATAGTAATTGGGGCCTAGTGTGGTGGTGTACGTGTGAGATACATACACTTTCTTTTTGATCATATTTTCTATTCCGCTATTCAATTAAAACCTTTGGGGATCAATTAAATTGCGTGATAGTCTGTGTCGGTATGTGTGAGATCCACCTTTCCAAGTTTTTGGGGTTCATCTCATACTTCTGAAGATTTGAGGGTGCTGCCTGTTCCATACTCCTCCTCCTACTGCTCAACCATCCTTTTAGGGGTACAAACAATAGTAATTGGGGCCTAGTGTGGTGGTGTACGTGTGAGATACATACACTTTCTTTTTGATCATATTTTCTATTCCGCTATTCAATTAAAACCTTTGGGGATCAATTAAGTTGCGTGATAGTCTGTGTCGGTACGTGTGAGATCCACCTTTCCAAGTTTTTGGGGTTCATCTCATACTTCTGAAGATTTGAGGGTGCTGCCTGTTCCATACTCCTCCTCCTACTCCTCAACCATCCTTTTAGGGGTACAAACAATAGTAATTGGGGCCTAGTGTGGTGGTGTACGTGTGAGATACATACACTTTCTTTTTGATCATATTTTCTATTCCGCTATTCAATTAAAACCTTTGGGGATCAATTAAATTGCGTGATAGTCTGTGTCGGTACGTGTGAGTTCCACCTTTCCAAGTTTTTGGGGTTCATCTCATACTTCTGAAAATTTGAGGGTGCTGCCTGTTCCATACTCCTCCTACTCCTCAACCATCCTTTTAGGGGTACAAACAATAGTAACTGGGGCCTAGTGTGGTGGTGTACGTGTGAGATACATACACTTTCTTTTTGATCATATTTTCTATTCCGCTATTCAATTAAAACCTTTGGGGATCAATTAAATTGCGTGATAGTCTGTTTCGGTACGTGTGAGATCCACCTTTCCAAGTTTTTGGGGTTCATCTCATACTTCTGAAGATTTGAGGGTGCTGCCTGTTCCATACTCCTCCTCCTACTCCTCAACCATCCTTTTAGGGGTACAAACAATAGTAATTGGGGCCTAGTGTGGTGGTGTACGTGTGAGATACATACACTTTTTTTTGATCATATTTTCTATTCCGCTATTCAATTAAAACATTTGGGGATCAATTAAATTGCGTGATAGTCTGTGTCGGTACGTGTGATATCCACCTTTCCAAGTTTTTGGGGTTCATCTCATACTTCTGAAGATTTGAGGGTGCTGCCTGTTCCATACTCCTCCTCCTACTGCTCAACCATCCTTTTAGGGGTACAAACAATAGTAATTGGGGCCTAGTGTGGTGGTGTACGTGTGAGATACATACACTTTCTTTTTGATCATATTTTCTATTCCGCTATTCAATTAAAACCTTTGGGGATCAATTAAATTGCGTGATAGTCTGTGTCGGTACGTGTGAGATCCACCTTTCCAAGTTTTTGGGGTTCATCTCATACTTCTGAAGATTTGAGGGTGCTGACTGTTCCATACTCCTCCTCCTACTGCTCAACCATCCATTTAGGGGTACAAACAATAGTAATTGGGGCCTAGTGTGGTGGTGTACGTGTGAGATACATACACTTTCTTTTTGATCATATTTTCTATTCCGCTATTCAATTAAAACCTTTGGGGATCAATTAAATTGCGTGATAGTCTGTGTCGGTATGTGTGAGATCCACCTTTCCAAGTTTTTGGGGTTCATCTCATACTTCTGAAGATTTGAGGGTGCTGCCTGTTCCATACTCCTCCTCCTACTGCTCAACCATCCTTTTAGGGGTACAAACAATAGTAATTGGGGCCTAGTGTGGTGGTGTACGTGTGAGATACATACACTTTCTTTTTGATCATATTTTCTATTCCGCTATTCAATTAAATCCTTTGGGGATCAATTAAATTGCGTGATAGTCTGTGTCGGTACGTGTGAGATCCACCTTTCCAAGTTTTTGGGGTTCATCTCATACTTCTGAAGATTTGAGGGTGCTGCCTGTTCCATACTCCTCCTCCTACTGCTCAACCATCCTTTTAGGGGTACAAACAATAGTAATTGGGGCCTAGTGTGGTGGTGTACGTGTGAGATACATACACTTTCTTTTTGATCATATTTTCTATTCCGCTATTCAATTAAAAACTTTGGGGATCAATTAAATTGCGTGATAGTCTGTGTCGGTATGTGTGAGATCCACCTTTCCAAGTTTTTGGGGTTCATCTCATACTTCTGAAGATTTGAGGGTGATGCCTGTTCCATACTCCTCCTCCTACTGCTCAACCATCCTTTTAGGGGTACAAACAATAGTAATTGGGGCCTAGTGTGGTGGTGTACGTGTGAGATACATACACTTTCTTTTTGATCATATTTTCTATTCCGCTATTCAATTAAAACCTTTGGGGATCAATTAAATTGCGTGATAGTCTGTGTCGGTACGTGTGAGATCCACCTTTCCAAGTTTTTGGGGTTCATCTCATACTTCTGAAGATTTGAGGGTGCTGCCTGTTCCATACTCCTCCTCCTACTGCTCAACCATCCTTTTAGGGGTACAAACAATAGTAATTGGGGCCTAGTGTGGTGGTGTACGTGTGAGATACATACACTTTCTTTTTGATCATATTTTCTATTCCGCTATTCAATTAAAACCTTTGGGGATCAATTAAATTGCGTGATAGTCTGTGTCGGTACGTGTGAGATCCACCTTTCCAAGTTTTTGGGGTTCATCTCATACTTCTGAAGATTTGAGGGTGCTGCCTGTTCCATACTCCTCCTCCTACTGCTCAACCATCCTTTTAGGGGTACAAACAATAGTAATTGGGGCCTAGTGTGGTGGTGTACGTGTGAGATACATATACTTTCTTTTTGATCATATTTTCTATTCCGCTATTCAATTAAAACCTTTGGGGATCAATTAAATTGCGTGATAGTCTGTGTCGGTACGTGTGAGATCCACCTTTCCAAGTTTTTGGGGTTCATCTCATACTTCTGAAGATTTGAGGGTGCTGCCTGTTCCATACTCCTCCTCCTACTGCTCAACCATCCATTTAGGGGTACAAACAATAGTAATTGGGGCCTAGTGTGGTGGTGTACGTGTGAGATACATACACTTTCTTTTTGATCATATTTTCTATTCCGCTATTCAATTAAAACCTTTGGGGATCAATTAAATTGCGTGATAGTCTGTGTCGGTATGTGTGAGATCCACCTTTCCAAGTTTTTGGGGTTCATCTCATACTTCTGAAGATTTGAGGGTGCTGCCTGTTCCATACTCCTCCTCCTACTGCTCAACCATCCTTTTAGGGGTACAAACAATAGTAATTGGGGCCTAGTGTGGTGGTGTACGTGTGAGATACATACACTTTCTTTTTGATCAAATTTTCTATTCCGCTATTCAATTAAATCCTTTGGGGATCAATTAAATTGCGTGATAGTCTGTGTCGGTACGTGTGAGATCCACCTTTCCAAGTTTTTGGGGTTCATCTCATACTTCTGAAGATTTGAGGGTGCTGCCTGTTCCATACTCCTCCTCCTACTGCTCAACCATCCTTTTAGGGGTACAAACAATAGTAATTGGGGCCTAGTGTGGTGGTGTACGTGTGAGATACATACACTTTCTTTTTGATCATATTTTCTATTCCGCTATTCAATTAAAACCTTTGGGGATCAATTAAATTGCATGATAGTCTGTGTCGGTACGTGTGAGATCCACCTTTCCAAGTTTTTGGGGTTCATCTCATACTTCTGAAGATTTGAGGGTGCTGCCTGTTCCATACTCCTCCTCCTACTGTTCAACCATCCTTTTAGGGGTACAAACAATAGTAATTGGGGCCTAGTGTGGTGGTGTACGTGTGAGATACATACACTTTCTTTTTGATCATATTTTCTATTCCGCTATTCAATTAAAACCTTTGGGGATCAATTAAATTGCGTGATAGTCTGTGTCGGTACGTGTGAGATCCACCTTTCCAAGTTTTTGGGGTTCATCTCATACTTCTGAAGATTTGAGGGTGCTGCCTGTTCCATACTCCTCCTCCTACTGCTCAACCATCCTTTTAGGGGTACAAACAATAGTAATTGCGGCCTAGTGTGGTGGTGTACGTGCGAGATACATACACTTTTTTTGATCATATTTCCTATTCCGCTATTCAATAAAAACCTTTGAGGATCAATTGAATTGCGGGATAGTCTGTGTCGGTACGTGTGAGATTCACCTTTCCAAGTTTTTGAGGTTCATCTCATACATCTGAAGATTTGAGGGTGCTGTCTGTTCCATACTCCTCCTACTCCTCATCCATCCTTTTAGGGGTAGAAACAATAGTAATTGGGGCCTAGTGTGGTTTTGTACGTGCGAGATACATACACTTTTTTGGATCATATTTCCTATTCCGCTATTCAATAAAAACATTTCTAGGGCAAGATCTTAAATTACAGAAATATGAGGAGACCGTCAAATAAGGGCCGTGGCCTGGGTCGTGGTGCTGCTGGTAGAGCTCCTGTTGCAAAGAGAGGATGTGGTCGATCTGTGCCAGCTACACGCACAAGTGAAACACCTTCCTCAAGTGTGAGTAGGCGACAGAACCTGCATCAGTATTTGGTAGGGCATCATACGCCCCTAGAAGTGATGAGGCCAGAACAAGTGGAGGCGATAGTAGATTGGTTTGCTGCTGACAGTGCCTCCAGTTCCTTCACATTGTCTCCCACCCAGTCTACTGCAGAAAGGTCACAGTTGGCACCTGCAGCCGATGTCCAACCGTCTTTCACCTCACCCCCTTGCAAATCAGGCAAGCAGTCTGAGCCCCAAGCCATACAGCAGTCTCTTCTTCTTTTTGATGACTCTGTCAGCAGGGTTTCCCAGGGCCATCCACCTAGCCCTGCCCCAGAAGTGGAAGAGATTGAGTGCAGCGATGCCCAACCACTTATTTCTCAAGATGAGTACATGCAAGGATCATCGCAGCACGTCTCCGATGATGACAAAACGCAGGTGCCAACTGCTGCGGCGTTCAGCATTGTGGAGACCGACAAGGAGGGCAGGGGTGAAGACTGGGTGGAAGATGATGTGGAGGACGATGAGGTCCTCGACCCCACATGGAATGAACGTCATGCAGGTGACCTGAGTAGTTTGGAGGAAGAGGCGGTGGTCGCACAGAGCCACCAGCACAGCAGAAGAGGGAGCAGGGTGCAGAAGCGGAGCGGCCGTGCCCTAGACACTACGCCCGCTACTGCCCAACGCAGCAAGGGAACGAGCGCACCAAAGTCAGCTCAAAGGAGTTCTCTAGCGTGGAAGTTCTTTAGAAAATGTGCTGATGACAGGACACGAGTGGTTTGCACCCTGTGCAATCAGAGCTTGAAGCGAGGCATAAACCTTCTCAACCTGAGCACAACCTGCATGATCAGGCATCTAAGTGCAAAGCACGAGCTGCAGTGGAGTACACACCTTCAAAACCAAGAAACGTCTCTGGCTCATCCTGCTTCCTCTTCTGCTGCAGTCTCGGCCGCTCCAGCCACATCTGTAGTGATACCGGCACCTGCCACCACGCAAACAGACGATCTGTCAGCAACACCACCACCTGGGTCACCAACAACCATCTCCACATGTCCCGTGGAAGCGTTCAGCTTTCCATCTCCCAAACACTTGAGAGGAAGAGGAAGTACCCCCCTACCCACCCGCGATCCCTGGCCCTGAATGCCAGCATTTCAAAATTATTGGCCTTTGAAATGCTGTCATTCCGTCTGGTGGAGACGCACAGTTTTAAAAACCTTATGTCGGTGGCTGTCCCACAGTACGTCGTGCCCAGCCGCCACTACTTTTCCAGGCAAGCCATCCCTTCCCTGCACAACCAAGTGGGGGAAAAAATCAGGTGTGCACTGCGCAACGCCATCTGTGCCAAGGTCCATCTAACTACCGATACGTGGACCAGTAAGCACGGTCAGGGGCGTTATATCTCCCTAACGGCACACTGGGTAAATGCAGTGGCGGATGGGCCTGAGGCGGATAGCAATTTGGCGCATGTCCTTCCACCACCGAGGATTGCAGGGCGCTTCAGTTTGCCTCCTGTTCCTAACTCCTCCTACTCCGCTTCCTCATCCTCTACCGCCTCCTCATCCGGACAGCGTAACATCTTCACCACCAACTTCAGCACGGCCAGGGGTAAACGACAGCAGGCAGTTTTACAACTTGCCTGTTTGGGGGACAAACCACACACCGCGCAGGAGTTGTGGAGGAGCATGGAACAGCAGACAAATGAGTGGTTGCTGCCAGCGAGCCTCAAGCCCGGCCTGGTGATGTGCGATAACGGGCGAAATCTCATAGCAGCTCTGGGCCTAGCCGGTTTGACGCACATCCCTTGCCTGGCGCATGTGCTGAATTTGGTGGTGCAGAGGTTCCTTAAAAACTACCCCGATATGTCAGAGCTGCTGCAGAAAGTGCGGGCCGTTTGTGCGCACTTTCGGCGTTCTCACCCTGCTGCTGCTGGCCTGGCAGCGCTGCAGCGTAACTTCGGCCTTCCCGCTCACCGCCTCATATGTGACGTGCCCACAAGGTGGAACTCCACCTTGCACATGCTGGGAAGACTGTGCGAGCAGCAGCAGGCCATAGTGGAGTTTCAGCTGCAGCACGCACGCGTGAGTCGCTCTGCGGAACAGCACCACTTCACCACCAATAACTGGGCCTCCATGCGAGACCTGTGTGCCTTGTTGCGCTGTTTTGAGTACTCCACCAACATGGCCAGTGGCAATGACGCTGTTCTCAGCTTAACTATCCCACTTCTATGCCTCCTTGAAAAAACAATTCGGGCGATGATGGAAGAGGATGTGGCACAGGATGAGGAGGAGGAGGAGGATGAAGAGGTAACATTTCCAAGGCTTTCAGGGCAGTCATTCGCAAGGGGCTCCGAGGATGGGTTCCTGCACACACAAACGCCAGGGACACAATTGTCCAGCAGGGGCACAGTTCTGGAGGATGAAGAGGATGAGGAGGAGGAGGAGATGGAACCATGTTCACAGCAGGGTGGCACCCAGGCCAGCTCATGGCCATCACTGGTGCGTGGCTGGGGGGATACAGAGGACACGGACGATACACCTCCCACAGAGGACAGCCTTTCGTTGCCTCTGGGCAGCCTGGCACACATGAGCGATTACATGCTGCAGTGTCTCCACAACGACCGCCAAGTTGCCCACATTCTAACTTGTGCTGATTACTGGGTGGCCACGCTGCTTGATCCCCGTTACAAGGACAACGTACCGTCCTTAATTCACTCACTGGAGCGCGATCGCAAGATGCGCGAGTACAAGCGCACGCTGGTAGACGCCATGCTGCTGGCATTCCCATCTGACAGCGGGGCCGCAGTGGAAGCACAGGGCAGAGGAGGAGGAGGAGGAGGAGGAGGTCGCCAACGCAACCAGGGCACCGCCAGCACCTCAGAAGGCAGGGTTAGCATGGCAGAAATGTGGAAAAGCTTTGTCAGCACGCCACAACAAACAGCAGCACCAGCAGCTCAGATGGAACATCTTAGCAGGAGGCAGCATTTTACCAACATGGTGGAGCAGTATGTGTGCACACGCCTACATGTAGTGAATGAGGGGTCTGCCCCCTTCAACTTCTGGGTCTCCAAATTGGGCACATGGCCTGAGCTTGCCCTTTACGCCTTGGAGGTGCTGGCATGCCCTGCAGCCAGTGTATTATCTGAACGGGTATTTAGCACGGCTGGGGGCGTTATAACAGACAAGCGCAGCCGCCTGTCCAGAGACAATGTGGACAAGCTCACGTTCATTAAAATGAACCAGGCATGGATCCCACGGGACTTTTCCGTACCTTGTGCAGAATAGCAATGGATACCGACCTTACCCACCCATTGTTCCATTTTTGCTCTTTCTCACTCTTTTGGGGTGTACCCTCATTTAAAATTTGTGAAAAGAAGCAGTGTTGGCTACCTCGTCCTCCTCCTCAGGGCCAGATTAACGTAGGGGCTATTGGAGCTGCAGCTCCAGGCCCCTACCTTTTATATAGGCCCCGGGTTGGCCATATTCACTGTTACCGCTCTTCTGTCACTTGTAAACACAGAAGTCTGGCTTCTATGCTCGCTTCCCCAGGCAGCACCCTCAGAACCTCCCCACACAGCGCGAAGGCCGGACAAGGAGGGACAGTTGCCGATGCATGGATGTGTTTATGGGCTTCAGAGACAGCATCCCATGTTGAATTAGGCATGCATGGCTGCACCCTTCCTCCTCTGGGTGCATGGCAAGGCACGGCCCTTAAGGCCCTTCAAAATCCTCAGCACCAAGCCCATGATGCTCTTAATCCGGCCCTGGTCCTCCTCCACCGCCGCTTCCACCTACACCGCCCATAGGTGTGCGCAGCCTATTGCATTAAGGTGTGCACCCCAAAGTTGAAATACACATGCATGTGTTTGCCAGCAGGGAGAGTAATGTATCGGGGCCATGTACCTGTAGGCAAAGAGAAATAGAGCAGAGCAGGTCCGAGGGAGATCTTTCCCATCTCCTCACTGGCAATGCTATGTGCCCTAGGTGATTAGGGTGTGCCCAGGCACACCCGGCACACCCTGTGCGCAAGCCTATGTCACCGCCACATCCACCACCACCTCAACCTCCCTCCTACTCCATATGGGCCTCGTCCTTCAGAGATGAAGAAGAACATTGTTTTATTTTTCTGTTTTTTTTTGTTGTTTTAAGTTATTTCCCTATCCACATTTGTTTGCAGAGCACTTGCCATGCTCTTAATTACGTTTTGCTGCCATTTGCAGCACTCTAGCCCTTTCCTTTGGTGTTTTAGAGCCATTTTAGTGCCTTAAAGTTCGGGTCCCCATTGACTTCAATGGGGTTCGGTGTCCGGGAAAAGTTCGGTAAAAGTCCGGGACACGGACCCGGACTTTTTTTTAAAGTTCGGCCGAACCCGTCGAACACGGACACCTAGGTGTCCGCTCAACCCTAGTTATGAACAAACGTTTAACTAGCAAAGGTTAATATTTACCATCTTTCAGGCTCAGCTAAGAGATGTGCCCCTAAGTGTAGCAATATGGTTACATTTAATGAAGGTACAACATTTAGCAACTCACATGGTTGATGGTTAAAACAGACACATGTAAGTTTGCAAGAATCCAGGGTAAAGCTGTCCACATAGACAGTCCTCCCCACCTAGAGTTGCCACCTCATCCCTTTAAAACAGAACACAAATTAATTACACAGGTTCTGAGGCTAATTCAATGCAGAGAAGTCTCCAAGTGAGTTTAATTACCACCTTAATCAGCCACAGAACCTGTGTAATTAATATGTGTTTTGTTTTAAAGGGATAAGGTGGCAACCCTATCCCCACCGCCATGTTTCACCGCTGTCAGTCTGCAATTGTGGCCGGGCAGACAAGGAAAGCAATAAAAAAATTGTATTGTATTGTATGGCTTGGGGCTCAAGCACTTTTTATGTATTAGCTGTGATCCCACTGTTGAATCGGCAGGTATTTAAATACAAAACTTTGTATTTAGCAAGAAACCCTTGGGAATGTCTTATTATTTTTGCTTGCATAGCAGCCTTAGCAAAGCTGTGTGGATTGGGTTTGGCTTAGTACCTTGACTAATGATATTTTGAAAATAATAGATTCTTTTTTCTTTTAACTTTTGTCACAACACATAGAACAGGTTTCACAGAACAGAAAGAAATGGGGTTCCATGGTCATCATTCATGAATCAACATAAAACTATTCTGAAAGCTGTAACAAGGGATTCAGGCTACCAATCTAAATCAGTGGCTTTGACAGTCTATGAACTATACCAAGCACCCAATCCAGGACCTAGAACAGGCATCTACAATTTCAGGTATCTGGTCCAGCCCCCAGAAACCCCAGGTCACTCACCATGTTGTAAGCCTGTTTCAGAACAACAATGCATTCAAACACCAACTTTCAGTCTTGGAAATGTAATTAATGGGCCAAATATTTGATATGGCAGTTGCAGGAGGGGTTGACCGCCTTGCCCCAAGTTCCAGAACACAAATAAGTTGTAAAGAGTGACTTGGTAAACTTGTTTTAGAAGATCCACCTTTCACACAGGATTGCCTTTCCAAGCCCCTTAAAGAATTGTTTGTCAGCCAAAACTCCTTGTTCCAGGTCCCAGAACAAGCATAAGTCAGGAGGTCTTGCTATACTGGATTTCTAAAAACAGCTACTAGAACGCAAGGCTGAAAGCCTTGGTCCTATGTTTCAGCTGCTAAAACAGACTTTAGTGTTGAGCAGTGATCTGGGACCCTATTTGAGGTTCCAGAATATGTACTAAGAAAGCTTGGGGAATTGGTGGAATGGATAAATAAAATGTTAGGTGTACTATTCCTGTTACTATAAAGGATGATTAGCAAACGTGTCCCTGTGTTACAGCTGCCAGAATGGACAGGAGTCATTAAAAGTCAACTGGGTGACATGAAACATGACTTGTGAGTACAGTTCCCAATACTGGATCAAGTATTTAAATAAATCCTGTTGCTTCCCTACTGAAATAAAATAATGTGTCCCACAAAGGAAGTAACCAAATTCTTTTCTGGTGGGTGGTGTGTTAAAACTTTCCTGTCTTGTAGAGCTCTGTGTCCCACTGCTATCTGACACTATCTATCAATGCAGTGTAGTACAGTAGTGACATAGGAGTTGGCGGGAGAAACCACAGTGGCTAGTGCTTTCTGACATTCATGGGAGTTTGCTGAAAACTTGGGGGTACTGTTTATCTGCCAGAAAAGGTTATTTTTATATATGGAGTAGCCTAAAATAATTTACATGTTTCTGATGCTAGAAATGGACAAATGACAGGTGCTGATTAACTGTTCTAAATATTTAAACAAGCAAAAAACAAAATAAAATGGTAAAAAAAGGACATGTGGTCAACAGAGGCGCCTATTTAAAAAAAAAGGTGCTTCCAAGTGTAATTGTCAGGAAGGTCAATCTTTGATTATCAAAAAAACTGGTTCAAACACCTTTAATACCTTTCTTCGCTCTTTAGTGGCCACTTCATCATGAGAAGGTGTACAGTACATTTTAGTGGACAGGACCTGCATGCATTCCTTCAGCCTACAGTCTACTCCATAACATTAATAAAAAGTAACTCAATGTCCTCTTACAAATGGGCCTTTAACCACTTGCCATACCACCCAAAGTTATTATACTGGGGGCAGGCGGCACAGCCAGGCCCATCACATACATGTACATCACTGGGCGATGGGCGCGCTATGCGCTGCTTCCACAACCCCTGTGTCTACTGGACACAGTGTATTGCGGCTCCTGGTAGCAGCCAGGGTATCGCATGATTGCAATGTGATCACATGATCACAATGTACTGTAAATACAACTGTTATGAATGGGTTTCATTCATAACAGCTGTGCTTAGTACTGTGATGTTGTGATTGGCCCACAGCTATCACTAGGCCAATCAGAGCACCCTGTACCATGTGATATCTGTGGGACAATCACAGCACACAATATTTATCACAGCTGTTATGAATGTAACACATTTATGACAGTTCAAAACATTGCTGTTACATTGATAAGCTCTGAACAAATAGGTATGATATTAATGCTTTATGGCATACAATAATCTCTACTCTCTATAACTATACACGCTGGTGATACAGGCAACGCTGATAGTATTGCATGTATGCAAACACACTCCTGATCTAATTTGTTGATCAGTTAACCTTGATATGATATATAATAATATGCCCTCTCCCGCACTCGTCCCCCAGGAAGTACTACCTAGGTTCTATGACCATTTTTCCATCTAGTCATTGGTGGCAGTGGGGGGCTTTTTGGTGTACAGGCACTATATGGTGGTGGTCACTCACTCAGCGAGAAAATATACTTGTGTATGTATGTATAATAACATTTATTTATATATTGTTTTTGTGATATAAAACCTTAGAGATGATCTCATTACAGCTACATGCCCCTGAAGAAGCGATAGCGAAACATGTCGGGCATTGTCCGCTGGATTAAACTGTTTTGGCTGATCACTTGCGGTTAACTTTGCAGAAAGAGCTTTTGGTTTTTAATTTAACATATGTGATGTCTCTGTATATTTGTCTTTTTCTGTGCACATTTGTATAAAATAAGAAATTGAAATAAAGCTGGTATTTTCTTCTTTTTTAATGATTGGTGGTTTAACCTTTTATTAAGTACCATTAAAATCCCCGCTGTTTGTCCAAGCCCTCATATTTGCCACGATGTGATAGGACTTAGTAGTCCTTGATTTTCATTGTGAATAGTTACAGTTGGAGTATCCCACTATTCCCTTCTCCCATCCAAGTTCCAAAATAAACACTAAAAACCAATACCCCTGGACTGTTTATTGTGTAACGAGCCATCGGGAGTAAGGAGGGATGTGTGAACTTTACCCCAAGTGACTGTGTGCTGGTAATCAGAGGAGGCCCGAGAAGTCATTATATAGCAGGCCCTACAGGGATAGTGCTACATGTACATAAATTACCTCTTTCATAACGATTCAATTCAACTTTTTAAAATCCTTTAAAAGGAATACTAATTACCCAACTCAGGTCTTTATCACTATAAACGTACCAAACATTGTATAGCTACACTTCCATCATATTCCTGCAGAATTACTCAACCTGCATGGACTAAACACCCCCAAACCACATCAAAAGGGAATTTCACTTTTTTATAGTCTTCTCCAACAAAAAAATATTTTCACTAAAACAGCCCCTCTATTCAAATGGGAGTTTGACCTCTGTCGCACCTTCACAGAGGAACAATGGGCAAGAGCCTACAACTCCACATACAAAACCACCAGCTGCTCCACACTTTGGGAGTTATCCATTAAAATAACACAACGTTGGTATCTAACTCCTCGGAGAGTATCTAGATTCAATAAGTATCTGGATGATAAATGCTGGAGAAATTGTGTCCAGAAGGGGGATATGATACATGTATTCTGGAGCAGCCCCAAGCTGACAAACTATTGAAAGTTAATCTTCTATGTAATCTCTGAAATCACTCAACTAAAAATTCTTCCACTGCCTAGCCTAACACTCCTACCCTTGAAGTAGAACACTACCCAAAGCAGCTACAACATACAATAGCTCACATCCTAATGTCTGCCATACTTAATATCACCAGAAAAATGGAAAAACCCAGATCCATCAACACTTTGGGACGTGGATTTGACCCATACACATTTCACCTATCAACATACCGCAGCGTTTAAAAACAACAAAAGAGAACACATTTCCCAACTGTGGAATCCATGGTTGGCTTGGAAAAAAATAAATCTTTGAATCCATCTAAAAAGATGTTTTCGCCAAATCCTCTCACAAAGAGTACCGGTATACATACATACATACCAATGTGATCGTTGCCCATGTTTTTGTGGGTAACTATCAAATCTCATCCCTCTATAGGTTCCTCAGGAAGAATAAACAATACAATTGATAAAACTCTTAGTTAGGCATAATTGTCAAGGCTTCTATTTTCTGAACTCTTTATCTTCTTAATTCCTTGATTCCTTGTTTTTTTTGTTTATTGTTAGGTAGTAGTCTCAAAAAACGTTGAAAGTACTTAAAGGGGAAACTCCCCTTTTGTGCGGAAGAAAAATAGCAAATAAAGAAAAAAACAATATAGCATATTCAATTGTGACACAAATTATATTATGATTGAATGTTATTAACCACTTTACCACCAGAGGATTTTGCTGTCTTACGTCTGTGCCACTTTTTGCGATTCGGCACTGTGTGAATTTAACTGACAATTGCGCGGTCATGCAACGCTGTACCCAAACAAAATTTACGTCCTTTTTTTCCCACAAACAGAGCTTTCTTTTGGTGGTATTTGATCACCTGTGCAATTTTTACTTTTTGCGCTGTAAACAAAAAAAGAGCGACAATTTTGAAAAAAATAACAATATTTTTCACATTTTTTTATATGAAATCCCCCCCCCCCCAAAAAAAAAAATGTAAAAATCAAAATGTTTTTATCATTTTAGACCAATTTGTTTTCTGCTACATATTTTTGGTAAAAAAAATCGCAATAAGCGTATTTTGATTGGTTTGCGCAAACGTTATTGCGTTTACTAACTAAGGGAAAGATTTCTGTCGTTTTTGGTGGGTTTTTTTAACGAGTAATGGTGGCGATCTGCGATTTTTTTTGCGGGACTGTGACATTGCGGCGGACAGATCGGACCCTTGACTGACATTTTTTACACTTTTGGGGGTACCAGTGACATTACTACAGTAATCAGTGCTATAAATATGCACAGTTACTGTAAAAATGACACTGGCAGGGAAGGGGTTAATTTTTATTGGTGATAAAGGGGTTAATTTATGCCTGGTGCTTACTGACGTGTGTGGGGGGAGGGGACTATGTGACACAAGGACAGATCGCAGGTTCAGCTATGCTGAATCCTGCAATCTGACCCTGCCTGTCACTTAGGAGATCCGCCCGCTTTGTTTACACAAGCAGGCGGATCTCCACACTTGATTCCCCGACGATCGGGGAAGAGCAGCGGCTCCTCCCCTGGCCCGACTCCCGCTGTGACTGAATACAGCGGGAGCGAGCTTCCGGCGGCACACGCGTGCCGCCGAGAGAGGGGAATGCCTGGCGACGTAGGTCTACGTCGCCAGACGTTATCGAGCCACTTTGCCGCAGTAGAGCTCTAGTGAGCAGCGGCAAAGTGGTTAAAGATAACCTTTCATTTTCAATCTGCAGCTGTTGTAATTTTCTGAAAATTCAATGCAATATGGCTACCTGGAGCTGTTCTGTACATAGAATGTTTACTGACCACACCCCAGAAACATACATTTTCTGCTTGTGTGATTGGCTCACCAATTTTTCCAGAAGTCTACATAGGATACAAGTCAGATTTCTGGCATCCCCTGCAACAAAAATGTCATTTTTGGTGAGATACTCCCAATAGGAACACGTCTAAAGGGATGCAGGCCTAGCAGATTTCCTCATTAGTGCCCTGCAGCTGCCACAGCTGATAGATAATTATGAAAACACTCCCATTTGACCCACTCAGCACAGAGGCACAGAGGAACAAACAATAATTTTTCAGAATAACAAAAGGTAAGAATGTGCAACAAAGTTTGTTTAAATACTTGTAATGTACATAAATCACCCAGAAAAGAAAACATAAAAAGAAAGAAGCGGAGCGCTTCTAAGTGCAGTATTTTTAATGATCTAATAAGCACACAGCGATGATACACTCACATTTGTTGAATTAAAATAGGCTCCGAGATGGTAAAGAGGTCCGGTGGTCTGCGGGAAGAGGCTGGCTGATCCAGTGTCCAGGGATATGGAAGCCAGGAGATGGCCTGGGAGACGGTGAGGCTGGCTAGGCGTCTTCCGGGTTCGGCTGTTCTGGGGACCAAGCTGGAGCGCAGCGTATGCCGCGTGACATCACCAATGTTTATACTGTTCACCTTTGATATCCTCCTATTATGACATAGGTACTTACCCAGGTGTTTCCTTATATGCAATTTCTTACTGTACAACCTACTGTGTTTACTTACCACTGTTATTTGTGAAAAATGTTCAATAAAAACATTGAATAACAAGAAATACCCTAAGCCTACAGAGATACGTTTGGCATCAAAGTGTTTCTTGGTATCTTTTGAAATACAAGTTATTAAAAGTCTGAATAGAAGTTAGAAAATGTTAAAAAAAAAACATTTCCCAAGAGAGATATATAGACTACTATTTCCTCCTCCCGATTCCCTTCTGAAAATGTTAGTTGATGGACTGGTATGCTGACCCACTGGTTTCAATACTTTGGGTAACTGACCAGGAACAAACATGTAGACTAAGAAAGTCAGAAACCTTTGCATATGACTTACCCACCTTGTAGCACTGCCATCCCAATCCCTGCTGTCACACCTAAAAAAAAATCTTGGTACTTCTGGAAATAAAGCATGTGTGTTCTTACTACACAAGGCAGTGTTTTATGCTTTATATTTTATGCATTTGTCATGCCTGATTGCTGTTACATGGGATGTAAGTGGCATGCCTACCAGTAAGGAGATGGAGACCATTTAGTATGGTTGAGACTTGCATGTAATCTTTGCTGGGGTGGGGGGAGTAGTGGGAATCAGGAAGGTCTACATCAGCAGCAATAGCAAGTCTAGGAACTGGTTGCTACCTGAAACACAGCTTGGGGATAATTTTTTTGATGAGACAAATAAATATTTACAGACATTAAAACATGTCAGCCATAGATTATATGAGCCACACCCAGAGTGTATCTAGAAACTGAAATTTTTTTTTTTAGGGGGAAACACCCCCAAGAAAGGAGGTCCAGGTAGTATGACTAAAACAAAACGTTATTGAAAATCATTAACAGTGAATAAATCGTGAAAAAGACATCACATCACAAAAAGTTAAATCTCCACCCACCACAATAGAAAATTAACAAAGTTGTCAAGGATAGTAAAAACATGTCCACCCTCAAAATATGACCATAACAAAAACGAGATAGAAGATCATCAAATGTGACTGAGCACAGCACTAGTGATGGTCACTAAAAAAAAGTAGCCAACACAATTAGCTATATCCAAACAAATAAACTAGAAAAACTCCAATATTAACAAGGCAAGTATTGACAATTAAAGTAATAAGGCACTAATGTATGGCTAGCTTGCCAAGTGAGGTTTTCCTTGAGGATTGCACCCTAGTGTGCTGCATGGCGATTTGATCTGCGGTCTCCGTTGATATGCCTGGTCTGTTTTGAATTCACAATGGGTTCTTCACCATTAGTCTGTTTTTCAGTTTTTTTAGGTGGTTATTAATATTTACTGGGTATTATCCCAATCCATGACTTTGGGTCCGCACACTGATTCATTGCCTGACTGGCGTACAAAGGACTGCTATTTGTGAGCTGGAACTGCAACAAGTCTAAGCTTGGCACAAACGGCCGCTACCCATGGATGGTGGTTCAATCTTTTTGCTTGCAGTCCCCCTTGTTACTAGCTGTACTGAACTCATTGGATGATATACCCACTATGATTTAACCACAACCATCCAATGCTTTATTTAGCTTCTCTCAGCCTCCATTGGTGTCATACCCAGTGTGAATTAATTGCAATCTACCCACACATACTTCCTAACCTTACTGCCTGGTTCTGCAGCAATACTTAATTGGCATGCTAGCCACACATTTTTGCCATAATACCTTAATTTTCAACACTTGCCCCTGTTATTATTGGGGTATTTTCTAGTTTATTTGTTTGTAATTAGCCAATTGTGTTGGCTACTTGTTTGTAGTGACCATTACTAGTGTCGTGCTAGGTTACATTCCCTTATATTTATTCCATTTATTACAGCTTCTTGCTTGATGTAAGCCAGAAACACGTCATTGAGCATAGCCATGGTCATCTTTTGAACCCTGACTCCATGTTTTTATTATCCTTGATATAGCACCCTCCTAGGTAGGTGCTAGGAAAAAGCATATATTGGCTTATCAGGGGGGTTGGATCTGTTAGCTGTTCTGTCACATGCCTCCAGGTGTGGCCTGTTGAGTCTGGGGAGTCTCCCCATTGTACCCAATGAATGATCTTGTTGGACAGTGGAGGAAACCTAGCCAATAGCACACCAGGGTTTATGACTGTCCCATTTGGCAGGGTTTGCCGCAGTGCACCCTGGGATTGGAAATAAATATGTGGGGAGCATGTGACAGAGCATCTTTTGGTGGGAGCATCATTCCCAGGAGGAGGTGACGGCTGTCTCTCTTCCTGTAAAAGTGAGAAGGTGGTCCAGGCAGTTGGCCTAGGGACCGGAGGTTGAGCTGGGCTGCAGGGGATCCAAAGTTGCTGACCGAGTGGAGCTGCTGGGCAAAGATCTTTAGGAAAAACAGTGTCGTGAGTACTCAAGATCTGCCCAGGGGTCTGCCTAAGAGAGCGGACCACTCCAGAGGGGTCAAAGGGGATTCAGGAGCCAGCTAACCAGAATTGTACAAAAAAGAGGGTGCCAAGTAGTAAAGCCCTGAAGTTTGGGGAGTAAAGGGGGCACCAGGAAGGGCCCTGAAGTGTTCAGCAATACAGTTTGCATTAAAGTCAGCAACCTTTAGAAAGGAGTACTTTGGGGAGCTCAAAGGGACTTTTCCACAGTCAGAGGTGAAGTTCTAGTAACTGGCCTAGCCGAGGCCAGCATCAGTCAGCGTTACCCAGCATCAGTGAAGCGCTAATCAGCGTCAAGCAGCATTTTTCAGTGTCCCTGCCTAATTGTGCATAGCTCAGTTGTTGGAGTATCCCACTTCTCCCTTCTCGCATCCAAGTTCTCAAATAAACCCTAAAAAAACAAAGAAACTGGACTGGTTCTTGTCTGAGGTGCTCACACTTGAAAAACATGCTTAAAGGTACTGTTGCTAACGGTAACCCAGGAGGACCCACACTCAGCAGCTCCCTTGGGCGTAGTGCTACATTGACGATGTGGTCAATTTTATATTGTGGTGGGTGGAGATTACATTTTTTGTGATGTGATGTCTTTTTCACGATTGAATTACTTTGTACTAATAATAGTTTTGAATAAAGTTTTGTTTTAGTCATACTACCTGGATCGCTTAGGTACCTCCTTTCTTGGGGGTGTTTCCCCCTACATTTATTTTTTCAGTCTCTAGATACACTCTGGGTGTGGTTCATATATTCTATGGCTGACATTTTTTAATGTCTGTAAATATTTATTTGTCTCATCAAAACAATTATCCCCAAGCTATGTTTTAGGTAGCAACCAGTTCCTAGACTTGCTATTGCTGCTGATGTAGAACTTCCTGATTCCCACTATTCCACCACCCCAGCAAAGATTACATGCAAGTATCAACCATACTAAATGGTCTCCACCTGCTTAATGCTAGGCATACCACTTACATCCCATGTGACAGCTATCAGTCATGGTAAATACATTTAACATAAAGCTTAAAACAGGTACCTCTTTTCTCGGGGGTCTTTCCTCCATCATTTATTTTTTCTGTTTGTGCCTTTGAGGTGTGCAGAATAGATCCCGTCCAATTTGGTGAGTTAGTAGACTAATGCTAATATTATATCTTCTTCCTGTGGGTTGCTGGTTTTGCAATCCTTGATTTATCATCGTGTATCTAGAGACTGCCCATCATTTGGAAGGTTTCGAAGATTCAGATGATATGTATGATAGAGTATAAGAGACACGCAACATTGTCTAGACTTGTAAAGTAACGCCATCACATTTCTCATCAGGGTCAATTTAGAACTGGAAATATTATTGAATGGATAACAGATTGGTACAACGTTTGAATCACAGGATCCCAGCCCCCCAAGAATACATTTCTTGGGTATAAAGCAACATCCTTTTTTGTCTGCAACATTCACACACTTCAAGAAAGCTTTGGAAATGTTTAAGTCACAAGCAAAGCAACTGTAAGAAATTACACAGAACAACTTGTGAAGTAGCGCATTGGAGAAGAATTGTTGTGACGGCAAGAACTTCCCTGAATACCATTATATTTGCCTATGGCTCAGTGAATATGAACATGTTGTGATATTTGTGGGGGTTTCACTCAAGTCTACTGCTTTCCAGTGAGTTCATACCAGCCAGGGAATAGATTTCAGGGCTTTATTGGTCCACTTTTATTTCAGAAGTAAGTAAAAGTTCCAAGCAAAACAAAAGGTTACCTTCACAGGTGATTTCCACCATCACTTCAAACACAAAAGTAGCATAGTGGGGTTAATTTATTTAAACTTGAGAGTGCCAAATCTAGTGCTGCTCTGCATAGAAACCAATCAGTTTTCAGTTGAACCAGCTGAAGTACTCAAGGAACTCAGTAAGGTTATATCCAGACCACTGTTCCTGATCTTTGCGGACAGTATTAGGACAGGAGATGTACCAGGGGAGTGGAGGAAAGCTAATGTGATTCTGATATTCAAAAAGGGTCAGAGGCATATACCGGGAAATTATAGGCCTGTCAGTCTGACATCAGTAGTATGTAAACTTCTGGAGGGGATGATAAGGGACTATATCGTAGAGTTTGCTAAGGACAACAGCATCATCAGTAGTAACCAGCACGGGTTTACAAATGGGCGTTCTTGTCAAACCAATCTCTTAACATTCTACGAGGAGGTGAGCTGTGAGCTAGATAGGGGCAGACCAGTGGATGTGGTGTACCTAGATTTTGCTAAGGCGTTTGATACAGTGATGCAGGTATCGACAGCAGGGTTTGCTCTTGGATACGGAACTGGCTAAAAGGGCGTGTCCAAAGGGTGGTAATAAACAGCGCGTACTCAGACTGGTCTGAGGTAGTAAGCGGGGTCCCCCAAGGCTCAGTCCTAGGACCAACCTTGTTCAATTTATTCATAAACAGCATTGAGGACGGGATCAGTAGTTCAATATCAGTTTTTGCAGATGACACAAAATTAGGCAGGGCAATAACAGCACAGCATGAAGCAGATATCCTACAGAATGACCTGGACAAAATAACGGAGTGGGCAAAGACATGGCAGATGAGGTTTAACGTGGAGAAATGTAAGGTTTTACACTTGGGGACTAGAAACATAAAAGCACAATACACGTTAGGAGGGGAACCCTTGGGAGAATCAAAAATGGAGAAGGATCTGGGAGTCTTGGTTGATGATAGACTAGGCAACAGCATGCAATGTCAAGCGGCAGCTGCCAAGGCTAGCAGAATATTAGCATGCATAAAGAAAGGGATGTATTCCAGAGATAAGACTATAATCCTTCCACTTTATAAAACTCTGGTCCGACCTCATCTGGAGTATTCGGTCCAGTTCTGGTCACCAGTCCTCAGAAGGGATGTGTTGGAGCTGGAGAGAGTCCAGAGAAGGGCAACTAAACTAATTAGGGGATTGGAGGACCTTGATTATGAGGAGCGTCTGCAATCGCTTGATTTATTCTCCCTGGAGAAGAGACGCCTGAGGGGGGACATGATAGCAATTTTTAAATATCTAAATGGGGATCTAGGCTTAGAAAAAAAGCTGTTCAGTCGAAGGGATTGCATGAGAACTCGGGGGCATACAATGCGATTAGAGGAGAAGCGTTTTAACCTCAGGCAACGTGGGGGGTTCTTTACTGTTAGGGCTACAAGATTGTGGAATTCTCTACCACATGAGGTGGTTTCTGCGGGTAGTATGGTGGCTTTCAAAAGACTCTTAGACGTACATCTCAAGGATCAGAACATTCAGGGGTATGAAAGATGATTACAGCCACACACATCTACACAGGTTGAACTGGATGGACTTTTGTCTTTATTCAACCTCACCAACTATGTAACTATGTAACTATGTAAGTTAGAAGCTGATAAGCTACCATGCACAGTTGCATCAGATTTTTCACTCTCCGGTTTTAGTAAATCAATCTTAAGCCTCCTGGCTTCCACTTGCAGTCATGTTGCTCAATCCTCAAGCATTAGGCTTTGGGCTGAGCCCTCAGAATGATTCACAGCACTACTGTGCTCGCATACAGTACAAACTCTGTACCTTTTTCTTGGACTCAGCTCCCTACTGCACTGGCCCATGCCCTGGCTTCTGGGCAGGGGATCTCCTGTCTCCAAGATGAAACCTTGAACTGCAGACAGACTGTTGATTTTGAATATAGATAATACAATGTTTACGTATCTGCTTAGTAAAAAATAATAACTTAATATACCTATTAAAGATGCTGGCACAATATTTAGGAAAACAATATACATAAAAAGAATGGTGCAGTACTATCCAATTAAAAAACAAATTCAGGAAGAGCCCACATCTACTAGGAAAGTCCAAATAGATTCCCAAATCTAAGTGCAGTTGGAAATGCAGAGGCCACCACCGACACTCAATCACACAGCCTCTTACCCTCCACTTCTGACCCTCATTATAAAGGTCTAGATGAACAATGATCAGTAATCCAATGGGCCCTTTAATAGCAGTAACTTATTTTCCAGTTCACTTAATCGATCTCCTCCTGGACTTTTACATCTCCCAAGAAAACAAAGGAAACACTTCTCATAGTGCAGAGGTCTCAAACCAGTTTTAATAAAAGATAAAATCCAAGAATAACACTCACATGATAGCAGCAAGTAATTTTCATGTCTCATCTAAAAACATTTCGCATTTCAATCCAACAAGATAGCCACCACGTCCCAGCATGTAATGGCATAATTTGCCACAAGCTCCTTCCTAAGCGCATTTCATCATAAAATGATGTCATCAGTGGCATGGCCAAACAGACGACTCTGCTGTGTATATATATATGCTGGAGAACATTATAAGGCGGAGATTGGTTATTGAATTCCACCGACCGGATCTTAGGATATAGCCCCATAGTGGAGTAGCCTCCACGTATGCTACCCATGCGTTTCACCTGCTACAGGCCGGAAACTACCAAACCCACACTCAAGCAGGAAGGAGATTAACGATTGCGTTCCACTGACCGTAACCAGGGATACACTCCCATAACAGGGAAGCCTCTATTTACATTATACACGCGTTCCACATATTACAGAATGGAAACACAATTGAAGCTAAAAAAGATTCACGATGCAAGACCATATATCACATGATCACTGCAAACTTGACACAAACCAAAACGTATTTATTAGAAATTGTCCAAAACGGGCAAAAATCTACTTGGTGTTAATAGAATCTAGTGTACCCTTAATTTAAAGTGACCAAGCCGGGTGATGGCGCCATCTTGCTGCCTTAAAAAGTAATACATTATAAAATGTCTCTAGAAAATTGTATATACATTAAAATTATCCCCAAAAATGTATTACAATTCCTATAAATAATCAAGCATTAAAACTGAAAGCATTCACATCTCATTCAATATTCATACTGAATGGGGTGTAAGTCTTGGCCATATAAATTCACCTAGTTTCAAATTTAGAGACTTCTCTAATCGCATTACTACCTCTTCAACTACTAGTGAATTTGTCTATCCCCAAAAACACAGTTCCCTCAGCATCTCTATTGTGATGGATAGCATAATGTTTAGATAAACTGTGTTTAGCGTAACCCTTTTTGATATTTGCCACATGTTCATTTAACCTAGTTTGGAACATACAAATAGTACGACCTATATAGTCAAGGCCACATGGACAACGGATAAGATAAATAACATTTTTAGATGTGCAAGTAATAGGCTTGATAGCAAAATGTTTAGGAGTAGAGTTAGACTCAAAAGAGTCAACCCTCCTATCTCTCTGGGCAATTATCTTACAGATAGAACATTTCCTACATGGAAAGAAGCCACCCATATTCTGAAAAAAGAGATTACCCACATGCTTGAGTGTGGTTTAGTATTTTCCGGCCTGTAGCAGGTGGAAGACATGTCTAGTTTAAGTGGAGGCTTCCCCACTATGGGGCTATATCTTAAGTTCTGGTTGGTGGAGCGCAATTAACAATTTCTGCCTTAGAATGTTGTCCCACATATATATACACAGCAGAGGCATCTTTTTGGCCATGCCTCTAAAGACTTAATTTGATAATGAAACACGTAGGGAAGAGCTTGTGACGCACTATGCCATTACATGCTGGGATGTGGTGGCCATCTTGTTGGTTTGAATCGCCAAATGTTTTTATATGAGACATGCAAATGACTTACTTCTATCATGTGAGTGTTATTCTTGGATTTTATCTTTTATTAAAGCTGGTTTGAGACCTCTGCACTATGAGAAGTGTTTCCCTTGTTTTCTTGGGAGATGTATAAGTCCAGGAGGAGATCGATTAAGTGAACTGGAAAAGAAGTTACTGCTATTAAAGGGCCCATTGGATTACTGATCACTGTGCATCTAAGCCTTTGTAATGAGGGTCAGAAGTGGAGGGTAAGAGGCTGTGTGATTGGGTGTCGGTGGTGGCCTCTGCATATCCCGCTGAACTTAGATTTAGGAATCTATCTGGACTTTCCTCTTGGATGTGGACTCTTCCTGAAATTGTTCTTTAATGGTATAGCTCTGCACCATTCTTTTTATGTTGATTTTGAAGGCTGTACATACCTGCACACTCAGTCTGCTGGTCTCTGGTAAGACCTGGACACAGGATTATGTTTATCCTAAATCGCTCCAGTCCATATATGGAAATACATGTAAACTGAACTGACATTATTTTCATGCTGATTATTGCCCTATGAGTATTCCAGGGTAAAGGCATGGGTGGTTTTAAGCCTGGGTCAAATATGTCATCAACTGAAAGTTTGAGACAACTCAGTTATGTATGGTCTGTCACACAGAAATCAGTACCACCTTTCCTCTGCTACATAAGCCACATTTGTCTAGAACCTGCTGAAAGATATCTAGAGGAACAGATAAACCTGAGATGCATGAGTAGGAGACAGGCTAAGTCTGTTGCACATGAAAGAGATCCATGCCGCATCTGTCATTAATCAGAAAGCACCACCACTTTCTGGCCATTAACTTCTCTCCAACATCCTAAAACCATATTGTTTGTGGACTTCTAGCCAACAAACAGCTTAAATAATATAATATTATTTTTCACTGACTGACATATGACTTCAAAAACAAATGCATTTATTTATTATCTAACGCATGCAACATGCAGAATTGTTTATATACAGCAATCCAATTAAGATTAAGGCAATTTCCAGTTAATATACTGTATACAACTACATATGTGTTTATTTAGAGTACAAGCTGTCAGCTTCTGGTACATGTGCACCAGGGATAAGTGAGATAGACATTGGGGCCACATTCTTTACTAAAGCCGAGAAACACTAACTTAGAATACATAACAAATTCTTAATTTATCATAAAAATTAAGATCCATGTGGAATGCTCCAGTGATTCTGCTCTACTGAGATAAATGTACATTTTGAAATAAATTGCCACAGTCACATATATGTGATCACCAATTAATCATTACAAATATCTAGCTGAGCAGCAGCCATAACAAATCCATGGAATGTATTTTCCCATGTGTTTACAATAATTTTGTTATTAATATTTTATAGTAAATTTGAAAGTAATTAATAGAACTGCTCATTTTTATTGAGTAATGAGAAGTATCAACTCTGACATTTGTACCAGGACCCCATCCCTAATAAATCGACAGATAGGAAAGAAACAAATTGACACATGACCACATGGTCCTAGAATCCAAACGTGGTCCCGCTTGTTAGTGGGATTTTAAGGGGTCTGGTACTTACAGTAAAAACGGCAAGAATGTGTAAAATAATTCATATTTTATTCAAAAACAGATATTGTTAAAAACAGATTTCATCATATAACAGGTACATACAAAATATCATGGTCAAGAAATATAGCTATTACGAGGTGTCCTATGAACTGCAAATTCTACGATTCTACGTGTTTTGCGGACTGGTGTACCCAGTCATTGCTTCTTCAGGAATATAGTAGGCAGTCAGTTCCCCTTATATAAGCTTCAGAAGAATAAAGAAAGAAAAATACAAGTCACCATTCTATACAATCAATATTAGCATATGCAAAGTAGCACCATACATCTGTCACTTGTATAGACGCTTACCATACTTCATAACCATCATCAGTTATGCATTGGCCCTGAGAGGCGTATCCCCAGAACATATAGATCCATAAACCCTACCCATCACCCATAGGGGCAGCAGGCGCCCACCCCTGGGGACAGGTGGAACAGTGCAGACTGGACCGTGCTTTAGTGTGTGGCAAATCTTTACTACGGCAGGCACTAAGATTGGGATGATGATGATGATATTAAGGATGCATTAGTACATAGTCACTACCGCTCCCCCGAGTTATCAACAGGGGATGCTATGGGAATAATAGGGACCTTTAAATGCGGGGAATGTGATCAATGCCCCTGGATCAGAGAAGGGGATACTCTCCCCAGGGGCGGGGTGCTAAAGTGTTGTACCTTTCCCAATTGTCAGACGGAGGGGGTGGTGTACAATGCCAACTGCCAATGTAGTGCCTTTTATGTGGGCAAGACCAAGAGGAAACTGGCAAAAAGAATACAGGACAGGACCATCTCTATTATTTGGATGTGGGTTTGATATACACACCCATATGCAAACATGTAGGTCTCTATCACGGCTTTCACAACAAACGAAACAGATACAGTACAATACATTCTAAAATACTTAATTCGAGTTGATCAGCACCCCCCAGCCCAGATCCTTTCTCGGGTACTAACAAATCCCAGACCCATTTGTCCACAGCCCACAACCATAGATGTCAACTCTACAGAAACGGTTTGAACGAAACCGCAGTGTTCAAACTAGTGTTGTCCTAGAGTTTATTTGTCTATTGTGTATGTTTTTGGTTTTTGTGTTGTGTCATTGTTGTTGCATGTGGTGTTTTCTTTTCTTTTTTTTTTTCTATTTCTTTTTCCCCTTTTTCTACATTTGATTTTTTTGTTCAGTACCTTTTAAGGATGGCTCAGCTATGTGGGGCAGGATGGGAAACCTTCTTAGATTCTATTGAACAATCATCCGTCCCTCATATGGAACAAGATGTGGGAACTGAGGTGTACTTTCAAAAATTGAGAAGACTACTTGAACACAAGTCAAATTTGGGATGGCATATAAGATACTTTGAGAGATACTTATGGGTAATATGTTAGGGCCCTATGCATTGGGCTATGGTAACTGTGGTACCTTGTAATTAAATTGGATTTAATTATTGTCATATTTGATATACAGTGGGTACGGAAAGTATTCAGACTCCCTTAAATTTTTCACTCTTTGTTATATTGCAGCCATTTGCTAAAATCATTTAGGTTCATTCTTCTTCCTCATGAATGTACACATAGCACCCCATACTGACAGAAAAACACAGAATTGTTGACATTGTTGCAGATTTATTAAAAAAGAAAAACTGAAATATCACATGGTCCTAAGTATTCAGACCCTTTGCTCAGTATTTAGTAGAAGCCCCCTTTTGATCTAATACAGCCAGGAGTCTTTTTGGGAAAGATGCAACAAGTCTTTCACACCTGGATTTGGGGATCCTCTGCCATTCCTCCTTGCAGATCCTCTCCAGTTCTGTCAAGTTGGATGGTAAACGTTGGTGGACAGCCATTTTTAGGTCTCTCCAGAGATGCTCAATTGGGTTTAAGTCAGGGCTCTGGCTGGGCCATTCAAGAACAGTCATGGAGTTGTTGTGAAGCCACTCCTTTGTTATTTTAGCTGTGTGCTTAGGGTCATTGTCTTGTTGGAAGGTAAACCTTCGGCCCAGTCTGAGGTCCAGAGCACTCTGGAGAAGGTTTTTGTCCAGGATATCCCTGTACTTGGCCGCATTCATCTTTCCCTTGATTGCAACCAGTCGTCCTGTCCCTGCAGCTGAAAAACACCCCCACAGCATGATGCTGCCACCACCATGCTTCACTGTTGGGACTGTATTGGACAGGTGATGAGCAGTGCCTGGTTTTCTCCACACATACCGCTTAGAATTAAGGCCAAAAAGTTCTATTTTGGTCTCATCAGACCAGAGAATCTTATTTCTCACCATCTTGGAGTCCTTCAGGTGTTTTTAAGCAAACTCCATGCGGGCTTTCATGTGTCTTACACTGAGGAGAGGCTTCCGTTGGGCCACTCTGCCATAAAGCCCCGACTGGTGGAGGGCTACAGTGATGGTTGACTTTCTACAACTTTCTCCCATCTCCTGACTGCATCTCTGGAGCTCAGCCACAGTGATCTTTGGGTTCTTCTTTACCTCTCTCACCAAGGCTCTTCTCCCCCGATAGCTCAGTTTGGCCGGACGGCCAGCTCTAGGAAGGGTTCTGGTCATCCCAAACGTCTTCCATTTGAGGATTATAGAGGCCACTGTGCTCTTAGAAACCTTAAGTGCAGCAAAAATCTTTTTGTAACCTTGGCCAGATCTGTGCCTTGCCACAATTCTGTCTCTGAGCTCTTCAGGCAGTTCCTTTGACCTCATGATTCTCATTTGCTCTGACATGCATTGCGATCTGGAAGGTCTTATATAGACAGGTGTGTGGCTTTCCTAATCAAGTCCAATCAGTATAATCAAACACAGCTGGACTCAAATGAAGGTGTAGAACCATCTCAAGGATGATCAGAAGAAATGGAAAGCACCTGAGTTAAATATATGAGTGTCACAGCAAAGGGTCTGAATACTTAGAACCATGTGATATTTCAGTTTTTCTTTTTTAATAAATCTGCAACAATGTCAACAATTCTGTGTTTTTCTGTTAGTATGGGGTGCTATGTGTACATTCATGAGGAAGAAGAATGAACTTAAATGATTTTAGCAAATGGCTGCAATATAACAAAGAGTGAAAAATTTAAGGGGGTCTGAATACTTTCCGTACCCACTGTATACATGTAATGGATTATAGCTACTATTTGTATATTGATGTTTGTTATTTTGCGCATTGGTGACAGCAGGTGATCTTTGGACGTGTACCCATGCACCCTGGCTTGGTTCAGGCTCGGGCACAAAGCAGGGACAGGATCTTCTTGGAGATCTGTGTTCCTTCCTGGTCATGTGATCGGGACCGCGGGGCACCGTAGTTGATGTAGCGCTTGCTGTGTCCTGCGTGGTTAGTATGCGCCCCCCCCCCCCCTCCGGAAGTGACGTCGTCGTATCCACGGCGTGTCACTTCCAGTGGGACCAGCTTATTAGTGGCAAGCGTGCACTACACAAGGCGGCACTCCAGCTACAGGTATGGCATTAGACACTCAGCATAAATGGATCAAAATCTGCCATTGAGATGGCCGAAAGTATTTTTTAAGTCCGGGCGGAGCTCTGGAAAAAATGGGGTTACCATGGGTCCCCCAATGGATATATTGAAGAGATGACTATAAAGGGGAAAAAATTATATGTGGCAGAACTGCATTGATAAGGAAATGATTTAGCATGTTCATTGTATTGATTGGAGTATAACCAATGACTCCCTAGGCTGTTTAAATATTCTATTCTATCAGGAACCAGTTTATTCTATATCGGTTATGTAATATTTGAACTTTTTTAGGGAGATGCCCATATACAGCGGGGTGGTAAAGAGGAGGGAGGAGATACTCTTTTTCTTCTCTCCTCTAACCCCTGAAATATACCGCAATATCTGGGGGAATACATCCACACAGCTATGATTACACAACACTTGTAATCAATTAGTCCATGCATAAGTTCACCATAATAGGAGAAATACACGGGGGTATTGATGATACATTTAATTAACTTGTATTTCATAACGAGCCATATTCCATATGTATATATATATTTTATGCTTGTTTAGATGCTGAAGTGGGGGACGATCATGATTCCAATCTTAGTGCCTGCCGTAGTGCAGATTTGCCGCACACTAAAGCACGGTCCCGTCTGCACCGTTACATCTGTCCCCAGGGGTGGCTGCCTGCTGCCCTCTATGGGTGATGGGTAGGGTTTATGGATCTATATGTTCCGGGGATACGCCTGTCTGGACCGATGCATAACTGATGATGGTTATGAAGTATGGTAAGTGTCTATACAAGTGACAGATGTATGGTGCTATTTTGCATATGCTAATATTGATTGTATAGAATGGTGACTTGTATTTTTCTTTCTTTATTCTTCTGAAGCTTATATAAGGTGAACTGACCGCCTACTATATTCCTGAAGAAGCAATGACTGGGTACACCAGTCCACAAAACGTGTAGAATTGGCAGTTCATGGGACACCTCATAATTAGAGTTGAGCGGACACCTGGATGTCCGAGTTGAGCGGACACCGAACCCCATTAAAGTCAATGGGGACCCGAACTTTCAGGCACTAAAATGGCTCTAAAACACCAATGGAAAGGGCTAGAGTGCTGAAAATGGCAGCAAAACGTAGTTAAGAGCATGGCAAGTGCTCGGCAAACAAATGTGGATAGGGAAATAACTTAAAACAACAAAAAAAACCCAGAAAAATAAAATAATGTTCTTCATCTCTGAAGGACGAGGCCCATATGGAGTAGGAGGGAGGTTGAGGTGGTGGTGGATGTGGCGGTGTCATAGGCGTGCGCACAGGGTGTGCCGGGTGTACCTGGGCACACCTTAATCACCTAGGGCACATAGCATTATCGCTCTGTTTGCCAGTGAGGAGATGGGAAAGATCTCCCTCGGACCTGCTCTGCTCTATTTCTCTTTGCCAGCAGGGAGAGTAATGTATCGGGGCCATGGACATGTAGGCAAACACATGCATGTGTATTTCAACTTTGGGGTGCACACCCTAATGCAATAGGCTGCGCACACCTATGGGCGGTGTAGGTGGAAGCGGCGGTGGAGGAGGACCAGGGCCGGATTAAGAGCATCTTGGGCTTGGTGCTGAGGATTTTGAAGGGCCTTAAGGGCCGTTCCTTGGCATGCACCCAGAGGAGGAAGGGTGCAGCCATGCATGCCTAATTCAACATGGGATGCTGTTTCTGAAGCCCATAAACACATCCATGCATCGGCAACTGTCCCTCCTTGTCCGGCCTTCGTGCTGTGTGGGGAGGTTCTGAGGGAGCTGCCTGGGGAAGCGAACATAGAAGCCAGACTTCTGTGTTTACAAGTGACAGAAGAGCGGTAACAGTGAATATGGCCAACCCGGGGCCTATATAAAAAGGTAGGGGCCTGGAGCTGCAGCTCCAATAGCCCCTACGTTAATCAGGCCCTGAGGAGGATGAGGTAGCCAAAACTGCTTCTTTTCAGAAATTTTAAATGAGGGTACACCCCAAAAGAGTGAGAAAGAGCAAAAATAGAACAATGGCTGGGTAAGGTCGGTATCCATCGCTAGGGCACGCCAGCACCTCCAAGGCGTAAAGGGCAAGCTCAGGCCATGTGCCCAACTTGGAGACCCAGAAGTTGAAGGGGGCAGACCCCTCATTCAGTACGTCTAGGCGTGTGCACACATACTGCTCCACCATGTTGGTGAAATGCTGCCTCCTGCTAAGACGTTCCATATGAGCTGCTGGTGCTGCTGTTTGTTGTGGCGTGCTGACAAAGCTTTTCCACATTTCGGCCATGCTAACCCTGCCTTCTGAGGTGCTGGCGGTGCCCTGGTTGCGTTGGCGACCTCTTCCTCCTCCTCCTCTGCCTTGTGCTTCCACTGTGGCCCCGCTGTCAGGTGGGAATGCCAGCAGCATCGCGTCTACCAGCGTGCGCTTGTACTCGCGCATCTCGCAATCGCGCTCCAGTGAGTGAATTAAGGACGGTACGTTGTCCTTGTAACGGGGATCCAGCAGCGTGGCCACCCAGTAATCAGCACAAGTTAGAATGTGGGCAACTCGGCGGTCGTTGTGGAGACACTGCAGCATGTAATCGCTCATGTGTGCCAGGCTGCCCAGAGGCAACGAAAGGCTGTCCTCTGTGGGAGGTGTATCGTCCGTGTCCTCTGTATCCCCCCAGCCACGCACCAGTGATGGCCATGAGCTGGTCTGGGTGCTACCCTGCTGTGAACATGGTTCCATCTCCTCCTCCAGCTCCTCCTCCTCATCCTCCTCATCCTCCAGAACTGTGCCCCTGCTGGACAATTGTGTCCCTGGCATTTGTGTGTGCCGGAACCCACCCTCGGAGCCCCTTATGAATGACTGCCCTGAAAGCCTTGGAAATGTTACCTCTTCATCCTCCTCCTCCTCCTCCTCCTCCTCCTCATCCTGTGCCACATCCTCTTCCATCATCGCCCGAATTGTTTTTTCAAGGAGGCATAGAAGTGGGATAGTTAAGCTGACAACGGCGTCATCGGCACTGGCCATGTTGGTGGAGTACTCAAAACAGCGCAACAAGGCACACAGGTCTCGCATGGAGGCCCAGTTATTGGTGGTGAAGTGGTGCTGTTCCACAGAGCGACTCACGCGTGCGTGCTGCAGCTGAAACTCCACTATGGCCTGCTGCTGCTTGCACAGTCTTTCCAGCATGTGCAAGGTGGAGTTCCACCTTGTGGGCACGTCACATATGAGGCGGTGAGCGGGAAGGCCGAAGTTACGCTGCAGCGCTGACAGGCGAGCAGCAGCAGGGTGAGAACGCCGAAAAAGCGCACAGACGGCCCGCACTTTCTGCAGCAGCTCTGACATATAGGGGTAGTTTTTAAGGAACCTCTGCACCACCAAATTCAGCACATGCGCCAGGCAAGGGATGTGCGTCAAACCGGCTAGGCCCAGAGCTGCTATGAGATTTCGCCCGTTATCGCACACCACCAAGCCGGGCTTGAGGCTCGCTGACAGCAACCACTAATTTGTCTGCTGTTCCATGCTCCTCCACAACTCCTGCGCGGTGTGTGGTTTTTCCCCCAAACAGGCAAGTTTTAAAACTGCCTGCTGTCGTTTACCCCTGGCCGTGCTGAAGTTGGTGGTGAAGGTGTTACGCTGTCCGGATGAGGAGGCGGTAGAGGATGAGGAAGCGGAGTAGGAGGAGTTAGGAACAGGAGGCAAACTGAAGCGCCCTGCAATCCTCGGTGGTGGAAGGACATGCGCCAAATTGCTATCCGCCTCAGGCCCATCCGCCACTGCATTTACCCAGTGTGCCGTTAGGGAGATATAACGCCCCTGACGTGCTTACTGGTCCACGTATCGGTAGTTAGGTGGACCTTGCCACAGATGGCGTTGCGCAGTGCACACCTGATTTTTTCCCCCACTTGGTTGTGCAGGGAAGGGATGGCTTGCCTGGAAAAGTAGTGGCGGCTGGGCAGGACGTACTGTGGGACAGCCACCGACATAAGGTTTTTAAAACTGTGCGTCTCCACCAGACGGAATGACAGCATTTCAAAGGCCAATAATTTTGAAATGCTGGCATTCAGGGCCAGGGATCGCGGGTGGGTAGGGGGGTACTTCCTCTTCCTCTCAAGTGTTTGGGAGATGGAAAGCTGAACGCTTCCACGGGACATTGTGGAGATGGTTGGTGACCCAGGTGGTGGTGTTTCTGACAGATCCTCTGTTTGCGGGGTGGCAGGTGCCGGTATCACTACAGATGTGGCTGGAGCGGCCGAGACTGCAGCAGAAGAGGAAGCAGGATGAGCCAGAGACGTTTCTTGGTTTTGAAGGTGTCTACTCACTGCAGCTCGTGCTTTGCACTTAGATGCCTGATCATGCAGGTTGTGCTCAGGTTGAGAAGGTTTATGCCTCGCTTCAGGCTCTGATTGCACAGGGTGCAAACCACTCGTGTCCTGTCATCAGCACATTTTCTAAAGAACTTCCACGCTAGAGAACTCCTTTGAGCTGACTTTGGTGCGCTCGTTCCCTTGCTGCGTTGGGCAGTAGCGGGCGTAGTGTCTAGGGCACGGCCGCTCCGCTTCTGCACCCTGCTCCCTCTTCTGCTGTGCTGGTGGCTCTGTGCGACCACCGCCTCTTCCTCCAAACTACTCAGGTCACCTGCATGACGTTCATACCATGTGGGGTCGAGGACCTCATCGTCCTCCACATCATCTTCCACCCAGTCTTCACCCCTGCCCTCCTTGTCGGTCTCCACAATTCTGAACGCCGCAGCAGTTGGCACCTGCGTTTCGTCATCATCGGAGACGTGCTGCGATGGTCCTTGCATGTACTCATCTTGAGAAATAAGTGGTTGGGCATCGCTGCACTCAATCTCTTCCACTTCTGGGGCAGGGCTAGGTGGATGGCCCTGGGAAACCCTGCTGACAGAGTCATCAAAAAGAAGAAGAGACTGCTGTATGGCTTGGGGCTCAGACTGCTTGCCTGATTTGCAAGGGGGTGAGGTGAAAGATGGTTGGACATCGGCTGCAGGTGCCAACTCTGACCTTTCTGCAGTAGATTGGGTGGGAGACAATGTGAAGGAACTGGAGGCACTGTCAGCAGCAAACCAATCTACTATCGCCTCTCTGTGTTCTGGCCTCATCACTTCTAGAGGCGTATGATGCCCTACCAAATACTGATGCAGGTTCTGTCGCCTACTAACACTTGAGGAAGGTGTTTCACTTGTGCGTGTAGCTGGCACAGATCGACCACGTCCTCTCCTTGCAACAGGAGCTCTACCAGCAGCACCACGACCCAGGCCACGGCCCCTATTTGACGGTCTCCTCATATTTCTGTAATTTAAGATCTTGCCCTAGAAAGGTGTTTATTGAATAGCGGAACAAAACAACAACAGTATCGCACGGGTGTATCTCACAGTCAAATATGCAAACTATGCCACAATTTAATGTTTTTTACCCCAAAAGGGTGTATATTGAATAGCGGAATAGGATAAAAAACGGTGTATCTCACACGTACAAACACAGACTAGGCCCCGATTAAAAATTTTTGTACCCTAAAGGGAGGATGAGGAAGAGGAGTAGGAGGAGTTGGGAACAGGAGGCAAACTGAAGCGCCCTGCAATCCTTGGCAGGGGAAGGAGATGCGCCAAACAAATTTAAAAGGTGTATCTCACACGTACCGATACAGACTATGCCGTAATTTAATTTTTTACACTACAAAAGGGTGTATATTGAATAGCAGAATAGGACAAATTTTACAAAACGGTGTATCTCACACGTACAAACACAAACTAGGCCCCGATTACAATTTTTTCGACCCTAAAGGCAGGATGAGGAGTAGGAGGAGTTCAGAAAAGGCAGGAGGCAGACTGAAGCACCCTAAAATCCTCGGCAGTATGAGATGCGCCCAAAAAATTGGAAAGGTGTATCTCACACGTACCGACACAGACTATCACGCAATTTAATTGTTTATACCCAAAGGTTTTGATTAAATAGCGGAATAGAAAATATGATCAAAAAAAAGTGTATGTATCTCACACGTACAAAACCACACTAGGCCCCAATTACTATTGTTTGTACCCCTAAAAGGCTGGATGAGGAGTAGGAGGAGTTTGGAACAGGCAGCACCCTCAAATCTTCAGAAGTATGAGATGAACCCCAAAAACTTGGAAAGGTGGATCTCACACGTACCAACACAGACTATCCCGCAATTTAACTGTTCCCCAAAGGTTTTTATTGAATAGCGGAATAGAAAATATGATAAAAAAAAAAGTGTATGTATCTCACACGTACAAAACCACACTAGGCCCCAATTACTATTGTTTGTACCCCTAAAAGGCTGGATGAGGAGTAGGAGGAGTTTGGAACAGGCAGCACCCTCAAATCTTCAGAAGTATGAGATGAACCCCAAAAACTTGGAAAGGTGGATCTCACACGTACCAACACAGACTATCCCGCAATTTAACTGTTCCTCAAAGGTTTTTATTGAATAGCGGAATAGAAAATATGATCAAAAAAAGAGTATGTATCTCACACGTACAAAACCACACTAGGCCCCAAATGCTATTGTTTGTACCCCTAAAAGGCTGGATGAGGAGTAGGAGGAGTTTGGAACAGGCAGCACCCTCAAATCTTCAGAAGTATGAGATGAACCCCAAAAACTTGGAAAGGTGGATCTCACACGTACCAACACAGACTATCCCACAATTTAACTGTTCCCCAAAGGTTTTTATTGAATAGCGGAATAGAAAATATGATCAAAAAAAAGTGTATGTATCTCACACGTACAAAACCACACTAGGCCCCAATTACTATTGTTTGTACCCCTAAAAGGCTGGATGAGGAGTAGGAGGAGTTTGGAACAGGCAGCACCCTCAAATCTTCAGACGTATGAGATGAACCCCAAAAACTTGGAAAGGTGGATCTCACACGTACCAACACAGACTATCCCGCAATTTAACTGTTCCCCAAAGGTTTTTATTGAATAGCGGAATAGAAAATATGATCAAAAAAAGTGTATGTATCTCACACGTACAAAACCACACTAGGCCCCAATTGCTATTGTTTGTACCCCTAAAAGGCTGGATGAGGAGTAGGAGGAGTTTGGAACAGGCAGCACCCTCAAATCTTCAAAAGTATGAGATGAACCCCAAAAACTTGGAATGGTGGATCTCACACGTACCAGCACAGACTATCCCGCAATTTAACTGTTCCCCAAAGGTTTTTATTGAATAGCGGAATAGAAAATATGATCAAAAAAAGTGTATGTATCTCACACGTACAAAACCACACTAGGCCCCAATTACTATTGTTTGTACCCCTGAAGGCAGGATGAGGAGTAGGAGGAGTTTGGAACAGGCAGCACCCTCAAATCTTCAGAAGTATGAGATGAACCCCAAAAACTTGGAAAGGTGGATCTCACACGTACCAACACAGACTATCCCGCAATTTAACTGTTCCCCAAAGGTTTTTATTGAATAGCGGAATAGAAAATATGATCAAAAAAAGTGTATGTATCTCACACGTACAAAACCACACTAGGCCCCAATTACTATTGTTTGTACCCCTAAAAGGCTGGATGAGGAGTAGGAGGAGTTTGGAACAGGCAGCACCCTCAAATCTTCAGAAGTATGAGATGAACCCCAAAAACTTGGAAAGGTGGATCTCACACGTACCAACACAGACTATCCCGCAATTTAACTGTTCCCCAAAGGTTTTTATTGAATAGCGGAATAGAAAATATGATCAAAAAAAGTGTATGTATCTCACACGTACAAAACCACACTAGGCCCCAATTGCTATTGTTTGTACCCCTAAAAGGCTGGATGAGGAGTAGGAGGAGTTTGGAACAGGCAGCACCCTCAAATCTTCAGAAGTATGAGATGAACCCCAAAAACTTGGAAAGGTGGATCTCACACGTACCAACACAGACTATCCCGCAATTTAACTGTTCCCCAAAGGTTTTTATTGAATAGCGGAATAGAAAATATGATCAAAAAAAGTGTATGTATCTCACACGTACAAAACCACACTAGGCCCCAATTACTATTGTTTGTACCCCTGAAGGCAGGATGAGGAGTAGGAGGAGTTTGTAACAGGCAGCACCCTCAAATCTTCAGAAGTATGAGATGAACCCCAAAAACTTGGAAAGGTGGATCTCACACGTACCAACACAGACTATCCTGCAATTTAACTGTTCCCCAAAGGTTTTTATTGAATAGCGGAATAGAAAATATGATCAAAAAAAGTGTATGTATCTCACACGTCCAAAACACACTAGGCCCCAATTGCTATTGTTTGTACCCCTAAAAGGCTGGATGAGGAGTAGGAGGAGTTTGTAACAGGCAGCACCCTCAAATCTTCAGAAGTATGAGATGAACCCCAAAAACCCCAAATATCATTCAGCTCTGCTGCAGG
The DNA here is from genome assembly GCF_965119305.1 of Pelophylax lessonae. NCBI lineage: Eukaryota > Metazoa > Chordata > Amphibia > Anura > Ranidae > Pelophylax > Pelophylax lessonae. Next base: position 217,790,899 of record NC_138776.1, on the reverse strand, counting down.
CCACAATTTAATTTTTTTTAACCCAAGCCTGTATATTGAATAGTGGAATAGAAAAAAGTGTATGATTTTTGAAACCACTCAATAATAGCACATGTGAACTGAACACTGAACACAGCAGTGTATGATCAGTCAGCACAGCACAGATGAAGGAAAAACGCTGCACACAGTGACTGATAGAAAAATACTTTTCTCCCTCCTCCTCAGTGGGCAAAAAAAATTGTGTTCACTGCACCCCACACACAGCAAAATCGATGTGGACCACTGACACCTGCCTATCTCCAGCCTCTCCCTATATGGATTGATAAGATCGTAGATCGGTCACTGCAAACCCCTCCCACACAGCAAAATCGATCGTAGAAAATTGACCCTAAAAATCAGCAGCAGCCTCGCCCTAAAATGCTTACAACTCGCCCTGCCTAACACACTCCAACCTGTCCCTCAATTCTATGCGGACACAAATGAGTTTTGCCTGCCTGTCTGTCCCTAATCAGCAGCCAGCACGTATGTGTGCTCTGTCCCTGAACTAGTACACAGCAGAATGACGCCGCACGGTGCTGGCTGGAACTTATAAAGACTTGGTCACATGCTTCAGATGGCCAATCACAGCTACTAATACATTTGTAGGCATGGCTGGGATGGCTTAAGGCACACCAGTTAAACGCTTGTTGATTGGCTGTTGAAAGCCCGCCATGAAAAGCACGCCAATGCATGCAAAACCCGGAAATAAAACGACCGAACACGGATTTTTACCCGAACATACAGTAAAGTTTTCGGGTCCGTGTTCGGGTAACAAAAAACCAATTATTCGGTACGAACACGAATAATACAGTCCGTGTTCGCTCAACCCTACTCATAATAGCTATATTTCTTGACCATGATATTTTGTATTTATGTTTTATGATGAAATCTGTTTTTAACAATATCTGTTTTTGAATAAAATATGAATTATTTTACCCATGCTTGCAGTTTTTACTGTAAGTACCAGACCCCTTAAAATCCCAGTAACAAGCATGACCATATTTGGATTCAAGGACCATGTGGTTATGTGTCAATTAGTTTCTTTCCTATCTGCTCATTTTATTACTCTAAAAATGCATTAGAGAAATAATAAAAATATATCTTTACATTATATTTGTGCCACATTAGAATATCAAAAAAAGGCATGGGTCCGTTTTGGGAATTATTTGGCAAATATGTATGCCATGAACATAAATTTGTCTACTGTAAATTGTGTGGTATGAATTAATTTAAAATATAATCTGCTAAACATAAATGTAAAGGTCTGAATTAGACCAAAGATCATGTGAAGCAATCAAAATTATTTTATTGCACCATAATCACCTGTTAGAAGGAAAGGAAAAGTCTGTATAAGGCGCTACCTATTTAAGCAGACTTTAAAATGTTTCCCCCATAAAACATAAGCGATAGTGATAAATAAACAATCTGTCAGTGATAAATAAAGTGTTTGTGCTAGGAAAGAGCCAGTGAGGGGGGGGGGGGTTGATAAGCCCCCCCCCCCCTAAAAACAAAGTGCTCAGCGCAAAACAGAAAACAGAATGGTAACTGCTCATTAAATAAACAAAAGTGCACACTGTGTCATACATTTTATTAACTGGATGCAGTGATAAGTGCCAGTGAAAACTGTTTTGATGAACGGATATGGTGATAATAGTACAGTGTTAGTATATACTATAACCAAAATTAGATGAATGAATTGAAGTAAAAACCACCTTATATGGTATAAAATCAGAGTGTCTGTGACAAGTGATTAAAAATGAATAGTGGTGAGTAAAGTGCCCATACCAGTGATGCCCACTAGGTATCGCACTCACCCTATTAATCCCCTCTTCTGGGCCAAATAAATGGATGTGTTGTAATCCACCACAGAATGGGAGATGATTGGTCCAGGGTTCCTTAGGACTGTTATGAGCCAGGCCGAGGGATGCCTCCCCTCCGATGTCAAATATCTATGATGCTCAAACAGACAATAAAAGTCCCCAATGGCGTAGTATACAATTCTTGAAGAGAAGCAAGCAAGTAAACACTCACACTTCGGAACGATCACTATCAGTTCATGACACTGGGATGCTTCCGCTTCCACGTTCCACGGCTCCAACCTGCTAAACCGGAAGTGACGTATGCCGTGCGTAACTCCGCCCTACATGGTTCATCATTCAGACGTCTACTAGGGCGTACCGACCTGTCTAGGTTGGTACATTTGCTTTTAGGAGTGGAGTCTGTCTCAAATAGTTACCTTTAGGTTTGTCGGTATAGTGTGTGGGTGTTCTGCAGCAATGTGCAGAGGCAATAATTCACACAGTCAGGTGCAATAGAAGGCTTGCTTTGAAGTAATGCAGTAACAGTTCACAATAAACCCGGTGGGAAAGCTACCCAGCCGGGTGCACTCACAGTTTCCAGTCGCATGGAAGAAGCAGATTCCAGCCGGGCTGACAGCATCTGTTGAGAGGAGACAGAATGTGGCCTGGCCATCTAGTGCACTGTCCCGGGGGTATTTTTATCTCAAAAAAATTTTCAGGGGGGAACTCCACTTTAAGCTCCTTGAGGGCAGGGACTGATGTGAATGTACAATATATGTGCAAGATGCTGCGTAAATTAACAGCACTATATAAGAACCTGTAACAAAAAAGTAGGAGTTGCTTTGATTTCTCTTTTTTTTTTTCAAACCTGCAGAGACAGTTCTTCGTTTCCTTCCTTACAAGCATTGAGAGTGTTCTGTAATACAGTTTGATCTCACCAGGCATCCAAATGACACCTCACACCTTCCCAGGGAGAAAGTTTCCCTTTCTGAGGCAAGGCTCTGTGCAATGAACAGTCTCTCTGAGGTCTCATCTGACTATGGTCAGCTATGTCAGGGACCCGTTCAGCAGCTCAGTCTTTTCGACACACACCTGCTTGCTTCCAGACAATTCTCTCCTTTCCTGTCAGCAGCCAGCAAACATGCCTCTCCTTGCTTAGTTGCGACAGCCACTCAATTCCAGGATCAAATCAGACCCAGCCATGATGCCCCTAGCACTGGAGACGCTCCATAGATGGCTGCTGCACATTTGGCCAATGAACATTCACTCAGCCCCTCCTCAGTCCTGTGTGCACTCAGCCCCTCCTCAGACCTGTATATACTCAGCCCCTTCTCAGACCCATATGCACTCAGCCCCTCCTCCCACCTGTATGCCCTCAGCCCCTCCTCAGACCTGTACACACTCAGCCCCTCCTCAGACCTGTACGCACTCAGCCCCTCCTCAGACCTGTACGCACTCAGCCCCTCCTCAGACCTGTACGCACTCAGCCCCTCCTCAGACCTGTACGCACTCAGCCCCTCCTCCCACCTGTATGCACTCAGCCCCTCCTCAGACCTGTATACACTCAGCCCCTCCTCACACCTGTATGCACTCAGCCCCTCCTCACACCTGTATTCACTCAGCCCCTCCTCACACCTGTATGCACTCAGCACCTCCTCCCACCTGTATGCACTCAGCCCCTCCTCACACCTGTAAGCACTCAGCCCCTCCTCAGACCTGTATGCACTCTGCCCCTCCTCAGACCTGTATGCACTCAGCCCCTCCTCAGACCTGTATGCACTCAGCCCCTCCTCACACCTGTACGCACTCAGCCCCTCCTCACACCTGTACGTACTCAGCCCCTCCTCACACCTGTAAGTACTCAGCCCCTCTTCACACCTGTACGTACTCAGCCCCTCCTCACACCTGTACGCACTCAGCCCCTCCTCACACCTGTAAGCACTCAGCCCCTCCTCACACCTGTATGCACTCAGCCCCTCCTCACACCTGTATGCACTCAGCCCCTCCTCACACCTGTATGCACTCAGCCCCTCCTCACACCTGTATGCACTCAGCCCCTCCTCACACCTGTACGCACACAGCCCCTCCTCACACCTGTAAGCACTCAGCCCCTCCTCAGACCTGTATGCACTCAGCCCCTCCTCAGACCTGTATGCACTCAGCCCCTCCTCAGACCTGTACGCACTCAGCCCCTCCTCACACCTCTACGCACTCAGCCCCTCCTCACACCTGTATGCACTCAGCCCCTCTTCACACCTGTACGTACTCAGCCCCTCCTCACACCTGTACGCACTCAGCCCCTCCTCACACCTGTAAGCACTCAGCCCCTCCTCAGACCTGTATGCACTCAGCCCCTCCTCACACCTGTACGCACTCAGCCCCTCCTCACACCTGTATGCCCTCAGCCCCTCCTCACACCTGTATGCACTCAGCCCCTCCTCACACCTGTACGCACACAGCCCCTCCTCACACCTGTACGCACTCAGCCCCTCCTCAGACCTAAGAAAAGAATAGAGACGGGTATGAGGAAAACCACCTCAAAATGGCTGCAATGATAAGGCTCAACTAGGTTAAAGTGCAATCTCAATTTTATTGGTGGTTAATGAAGACAAAAAATGGTAAAAAAATCACAGTAAAAAATGTGAAATATACTTGCATGCTGAATAGTATGCAAATGAAACCTTGAGGGCCCTAGAAGAGTGTTCAGATGTTAAAAAATAAGCAACCCACACACCTCAGTCCCACCACAAACTTACATCCAAAAGAGCACGATATCCAAGGTGCGGGGGTGACCAGTCAACACCTGACTATAGGTCACTACTACCTGCTCAGAGGATAGGTGCTGGCATGCCTATTGACTGGATAACTGTAACTGATATGGGAACATTAACAAAAATGTTTCTGTACCATAATGGGTTAAGGGCCAAAAGGGCATGAACTCTATATATGGCCACAGGTGTACGACTCTTGTAGACATGCAAAAATCCAGTGTCAATGATAAGGTTGAGAACTTTTGTCAATGGAGTGGAGTAATCTCACTGTCTGATAAACACGTCAAGCATCATGACACGGCAGTAACTTGCACTGTATAGTTGTGAATGCAGGTCAAAAGTCCATCTCATATGTGGATCAATCTCACACAGGTACAGAGATTTATAGGCAAAGTGCAGCAAATTAAGTGTAAGTCACAGATTCATATCCAGGGTCATAACTGTATCGGACACATGAGTGGGTTGCTAGGGGGATCAAGGCAGGCAGGCTAGATAAAGCTTGCAATGTCCGGCACTTAACAGATCACCAGATGACTGGTTATGTGAGGGTGGTCCACCTCAGGGACATTCTCAGTACTGGTAAGTTTTTTAAGACCACATCGGTAGATGAAAGCATTCCCAACTGGGACAAGTAGTTACCAGATCGCCTCAGTATGGTCTTGGATCCAGTCAGTGCCTTGTATAAATGTCTGTAGGCCAAGTAGTTGAACAGTAGCTTGATGCCCAATAGTATCATGAAACTCGCCTGGATAGGGAGGACCCCATCACTTTGAATGGAGGTAGACTCCCGCCATGCCACCGCACCACGCTCGGCGCCCGAGACCCGGAATTGGATTCCTTAGACGTGACGCTGCTTGTCTCCACTGTGGCCACAGAGCTATAATTGGATGGGGTTTAGCGAGTGGGACGTCAACGCATTTCGCGTGCGTGCCACACGCTTCCTCAGGACGTCATGACGCCCGCTGGTCATTGTTTATATATCCGAGCATTCAAGCAGATCAAGCTTCGGATCAGAAACACCTGCGGGGATCGTTTTTAGAGCCATCTAGTGGTACTTCAGGAATATTACAGTACGCATTACACAGAATTTAAACATGATAGATATCCAAACTGGAATTCTATGACAATCTAAAATCAGCCATTTGCTGGCAATAAAAAATCATTTAGGACACTTCAGGACGCAAAGCACATGGACATTTGATCTACTCAGACCTGTACGCACTCATCCCCTCCTCAGACCTGTATGCACTCAGCCCCTCCTCAGACCTGTACGCACTCAGCCCCTCCTCAGACCTGTACGCACTCAGCCCCTCCTCACACCTGTACGCACTCAGCCCCTCCTCAGACCTGTATGCACTCAGACCTGTACGCACTCAGCCCCTCCTCAGACCTGTACGCACTCAGCCCCTCCTCAGACCTGTACGCACTCAGCCCCTCCTCAGACCTGTATGCACTCAGCCCCTCCTAAGACCTGTAAGCACTCAGCCCCTCCTCAGACCTGTATGCACTTAGCCCTCCTCAGATCTGTATGCACTCAGCCCCCCCCCCTCCATACCTGTATGCACTCAGGCCCCCTAACACCTGTACGCACTCAGCCCTCCTCACACCTGTACGCACTCAGCCCCTCCCCCACACCCATACACATTCAGCCCCTCCTTGCACCTGTACACACTCAGCCACCTTCTCATACCTGTATGCACTCAGCCCCCCCCCCCTCCATACCTGTATGCACTCAGCCCCCCTAACAACTGTACGCACTCAGTCCTCCTCACACATGTACGTACTCAGCCCCCCCACCACACCTGTACGCACTAAGCCTCCCTCACAGCCTATATACACTCAGCCCCCTCACACGCCTCTACACACTTAGCCCCTCTCACATCTGTATATATGACAGCCCCCACACATACACACTTTACATACACACAGCTCTGCCCCCCCTATATACAAACAACCTCCTCCCATCACTTGTACACCAGCCTCTACTTGTAAAGGTGGTCTTCCTAGTCCCAGCTCTTGTTTCTACATGTCACTTAGACACAGAGAGGAGCTACAGTCCAGAATACAGTACAGGCAGCATATACGAGGAGTGCACATGCAGGAACTCTCCAGATGTGGCAGTAATGAGCCCAATGTGAGCTCAACGACACAAAGCAGCAGTTGCTGACTATATTGAAAGCCAGTACAGCCATGGAGTGCCCCTGCACCCACCACTACCTTCTCCCGGCCCTGCTAGGTGGCCAGGCCCCTTGGGATGCCTAAGCCCCCTACAAGTGCATGGGCTGTCTCTCTCTGATGGTGGTGCTGATGTTGTGGTAGACTTTACTAGAAAGGGTCCTTGTAAGGAGGTTGGAAAAAATAGGGCTAACCAACATTTAACTATGGATTTCTTCGGCCAGAAATAAAAGTTGACAAAAAAGGGTATTAAAGCTTACAAATAAGAGTCATTTTTGCTTTTTCTAAGTTAAAATTCAACAAAGAAATTCCAACAGAATCAATGCATTTTAGCAATAGTTATTACGTTTCATCTACTTCTTTGATTAAACTTTTCTATATTCTTGAATAGGTTTCCTTTTAGCATTTATGTGATATTTATATACAAAATGATCATAGGTTAAATGCATAAGTATATACACTGGTGTGTCTTCTATTAAAAAAAAAAAACAGTATGTTGGAATTGATCTTAAAAATAATATGTGTACCTTAAAATGTTTACTGTGGTTAAAGCTTTTTGTTCTATCGGTTTTCATTACTGCCTTGCGCTGCTGGATTTGTGGGTTTGGTTGCAACCACAATCATAAACAGCAATTTTATATTTATAAATGCAATATGCACACTACCATTGGCTATATCATGTACACCATTTTGTCCTTTTTGTGTTCATACAAATGTCAACTCCATTTTATTCACTTCCAACACAAAAATAAATCCCAATTATAGGGGCCAAGATAATGAGGTTTGTCCAAACAGATCACATTTCTTAAGCACAACTGACATGAGACACCTTCCAATGTTATTTTAGAGAGGTTAAGTAACAAAACATAAGTTTTTTCATTAAAATAGAGAAAACACAGGAAGGAGTCTTATTTCAAGAATCATTTAGGACATATGAGTTATTCTGAGATTTTATTTAATGTCCTAAAAACTCAAGTCCTGCCCAGTGTCATTTTGTAATAAGGTGAGAGTTTTCATGGGCATAACTAGAACCTTTTTTTTATTGGCCCCCAACAGCAAAAAAAAACAACAATTACAACAACCCAATTACAGTTTTTAGTGATGAAGGGCTAAACAATATGTGGTGGTTATATTTCTTATATTGCTGATATTAAGCTAAGTAAAAATTGCAAAATGGGCAATATGTAGCATGATGTACAAAAAGCAACATAATGCTGTATAGAATAGGAAACACACAGCATGGCATATGGAATCAGTCAGTGTGGAATAGGGAACGTTCAACATGCCATATAGAATGGGACACTGACATAGGGGATGCACAGGATGGCATATGAAGCAAAAAGGGTGCAAAATAGGGAATGTAAAGCATGGGATACAGAATAAGGTGTTGCAGAACTGGAAATGCACTAGTAAACTAGAAACTACAACATTTTTTGTATTGGCAGAGTTGCCCATCTCTCTGATGCTGCCTTCAGGCAAACGATCCTAGCCCCTTTTAGACATCCATCAGTGCAGGACCTGCTCATGGTGTTGGCAACCCTAGCAGTTAAGCTGTGCTATCCAGCCCCATCCAGACCCTTGTCAGCGCACTGGAACAGTTTATCTCAATGCTGTCTTACCATACAAAAAATAGCTAATACAACCCACCAAGCATGTCCTCTGCTAGGTCCTGCATATGATAATATCATCTATCAGAGCCTCAGAGCAAGTGAGTAGTGAATGACTTCCTTTTCCGGCTATGTTGACAAGTGACAGCAGCATTTGGGTGAATAGTCAGAATGTCCTCTCTACTGTAACTAGAAGTATCTAATGCTTTGCAATCAATGAAGCTGTATGTAGCGCTACCCCCGCAGGAGCCACTGGTTGAATTGTGTCCTCTGTTCTTACCTTGACCTCTACAAAGACCTCTGTATCTCTGACACCTTGGGTACTGCCTACCTGTCAATAGACACAAGTTGACAAGGTTTGGTAAATGCCTCAGGGTCATCCTGAAATGAGACCTGAGACCATGGAGTATGATAACAAGTTATATTAGGAATAAGAGTAGTCGAAAAATAACAGGAAATCACAATCAATTCAGTAGGAGTGCCTCCTTAGGTTTTGATAAAGCTGCATAAACTGCAGCTTTCCCCACTGGAAATGAACAACATAAGATGACTGTGAATTTGGTATCAATAGAACAATGACTAAGTCGCCTAGAGTTACTTACGGTGAGGAGGTTAGGGCCTAGGCTAGAATGCAACGATGGTAAAATAACTAGAAACTCTTGACTAAACAGGGTAACAAGCACTCTAATGCAGTCTTCAAAGTAAATCTTCGGCCAGCCACGTTAAAGCTCTTGAAGAACTTTAAGAAATAAAGAAAATGTTTTCTGTAATAAAGAAATGGTTGTAGAACACTGAGTTCCCAAGGACACTGAGTGGCAAAGTTTCTAGCGAGGGGTTAATTATCAGGAGTATAATATGAGATGTGTCTCGGATGTTCGGTGTTAAAATTCTAAACAGGAGGATTGTTTCAGAACGTCAAAGGATAGTTGGTGGTGCCTTTGAGTGGGATAGTGCGGTTTGCCTTACAATGAATTTCACTACAGATTCAGTCAGTGTGACATAAAGGATTAATATTCCACTCACCAACAGCACAGCATTTGTAGCAGCAGGTCTCCTTCGGTGATCAACGGGCCCCCCTTTTAAGATGAAATGATTCCAGGTGTACCTCTGCAGTATTCAGGCAGCAGTACGATACAGCAACAGCCTTTAGATAGACTCAGCAGCCTCCCAGCAGAAATCAGCAGGTCTGGGTCTCCAGCACTAGGCCTCAGGATGATCGCTGGTTCCCGCACACAGTGAGATGGATGCAGACTTGTCTTGGCAGATGGCAGCATCTTTACCAGTTCTCCAGAACTAACAGGCACTGTCTCTACTGCAAAGCACAGTCTTCTCCTTGATCTTTCTACTGGTCTCTCTCCCTGTCAGGGCCTGCACTTCCTCCCACACCAGTCTCCTTTTCCGGACTCCCCTCTGGCTTCCCGGGTTTTCTAATTTATTTAACCCCTCCCATACAAAAGCTGGCTGGTATTAGAAGTCCTTTTTGGTTGGTTTAACATTGGAGTTCTTTGTGTATGGAACCACAACTCCCAAAATGCAATTCTCTCTTGTGGCAGAAAAAAGGAACGTCTTGCAATAAAGATTAACTATGACTCACTTTATACTCTCCTGTTGATAATTTAGAGGTGTTCTCTAGTTCGGGGGTCCCCAACCACTGGGCCACAGCCTGGTACCAGAGAGAGATTACATAATCTTTCACTGCCCACCCTCACTCTGGGACCCTGCCAATACACATGTGCTGGAAAGCTGGGGGAGAAGCATCCTTCTGTGCTGTCACTGTTGCCTGCCACCAAATTGTCTTTATGTTTTAAAAATGACAAGTTGCATCCGGTATTTTTTTTTTTTTTTTTGTGGCAGGCAAGAGTGGGAAGCTTCAGCTGATGGCAGGATAGTGAAAATCCAAATTTGGCATGTGGTATGCGGCAATCCGCATCTGGTGGCAGGCGATATGGCACGTGACAATCAGCATCTGGTGGCAGGCGATGTGGCAAGTGACGTGGAAAGTGACAATTCCCATCAGGTGTCAGGCGACATGGCAAGTGACAATCCACATCTGGTAGTAGGGGAGGTGGCAAGTGCCAATCTGCATTTGGAGGCAGGCAACGTAGTAAGTGACAAGCCGCATCTGGGGGCAGGCGATGTGTCAAGTGGCAAACTGCATCTGGTGGCAGGCAACGTGGCAAGTGACAATCCGCATCTGGTGGCAGGCGACGTGGCAAGTGACAATCCGCATCTGGTGGCAGGTGAAGTGGCAAGTGAAAAGCTGCATCTGAAGGCAAGTGACGTGGCAAGTGACAAGCTGCATCTGGTGGCAGGCAACGATGGCAAGGGATATGCTCAGGGCCCCCGCTGATTCTGTATTATGTTGAGTTGAACTATTTACAATGTAATAATAAAAATAATGCGCTTTAATCATCCTGACACCATATCAACCATGGTGCCATGATGATTGAAGTGCCAACACCAGCCATTGCCCCGACAAGCTGCCCACGAAAAACTGCATCAACCCAGCTAAACAAAAAAAAAATTGAGGAGGTCACTGTACTAACTACTGTATGCAAAGTTAGTACAGTGATCTCTCCCCACTGTGCTGTTGTGTTTTGACAGGGAAAACGCCCTCCCCCCCCCCCACTAAAACACACTGGTCAGAGCTTGAAGCCATTTGCAGATGTCGATCAGCGCCTGGTTTTCCAGCATGCTTGTTCAACAGAAGCTGAACAACAGAAAGTTGTCCGGTTTCTACTGTAAAAGCTGATTTTGGCCTTATTCAGCCCGTGTATATGGGGCTTTAACCACTTAAGCCCCGGAGGATTCGGCACTGCGTGACTTTAACAGGCAATTGCAGGGTCGTGCGACGCTGTACCCAAATGAAATTGACGTCCTTTTTTCCCACAAACAGAGCTTTCTTTTGGTGGTATTTGATCACCTGTGCGATTTTTATTTTTGGTGCTATAAACAAAAAAAGACCGTCAATTTTGAAAAAATATAACAATATTTTTCACATTTTTTTATATAAAATTCCCCCCCCAAAAAATGTAAAAATCAACATTTTTTAACATTTTAGGGCAATTTGTTTTCTGCTACATATTTTTGGTAAAAAAATCGCAATAAGCATATTTTGATTGGTTTGCGCAAAAGTTATTGCGTTTACTAACTAAGGGAAAGATTTATGTCATTTTTATTGTTTTTTTTTAACTAGTAATAGCGGCGATCTGCGATTTTTTTTGCGGGACTGCGACATTGCGGCGGACAGATCGGACCCCTGACATTACTACAGTAATCAGTGCTATACATATGCACTGTTGCTGTAAAAATGACACTGGCAGGGAAGGGGTTAACTTTATTAGTGATCAAGGGGTTAAGTGTGTCCCTAGGGGCGTGACTCTAACTCTAAAGGGGCGTGGCTTGTGATGTAACCACAGAGACATACGATCCTACATAGGATCGTATGATCTCTGCAGTTACACCAGGGAGAATGACAGGCGGCTTTGTTTACATCAGCCGCCTGCCTTTCTCCCTCTCCAGCGGGAGATTGCGAGTGACCGGCGGACATCGGAGTCACTGATCCCTTGCGTGGGGATGTCAGGGAACCTGCAGGCTCCTGGGCGAGTGACATAGTACCACGTCACTTTGCCCCTTTGACTGTCGCAGTAAATATACTGTGGGCGGTCGGCAAGTGGTTAAACAGCTGAAATTTTCACATCAGAGTTCCTTTCCATTGGCCAGGTGACTCTGCTTTAAAGCCCAACTCCAGGCTCCCCATCCCCCAAAATTGATCGCCACTACCCCCCCCCCCCCTTTTGTCTCTACTGCCAGTATGCTATGTTTTTGTGAATGGAACCTATTCTAAAGTCTTTAGGCCAGTCACACAATGCCACAAGGTCTTTATCCTCTCTACCCCTTCTCTGAATTGAGAGGTCTTAATTAGGGTTGAGCGAACACGGACTGTATTATTCGGGTCCGTACCGGATAATTGGATTTTTGTTACCGGACACGGACCCAAAAACTTTACTGTATATTCGGGTTTAAAATCCGTGTTCGCTAATTTTATTTCCTGTTTTGTATGTAATGGTGCCGTTTTAATGGTGCGGTTTCAACAGCCAATCAACAAGCGTTTAACTTGTGTGCCATAGAAGTCATCACAGCCATGCCTACTAATGGCATGGCTGTGATTGGCCAGCTGAAGCATGTGACCCAGGTCTTTATAAGCTAGAGACACAGTGCGGTGCGCGTCAGTCTGTTCTACTGTAGGGAGAGAGCACACACAACGGTGCTGGCTGCTGCTGATTAGGGACAGAGACAGGAAAAAAAAAAACATTGTGGCTGAAAAGAATGTAGGGACAGGTCGGAGTGTAGGCAGGGAAAGATAGAAAAGCATTTTAGGGACAGGCTAAAGAGAGTAGGCAGGGAGAGATTAGGAGACACAGGACAGAACAATCGTCCGTTAGCGATCTACATCGATTTTGTTGTGTGAAAAATAATTATTCATTTTTTCATTCATACGTTACTGTGAAATACAGCCTTTACACACAGTGCTGTTCTAATCTGCTATTTAAAAAAAAAACAAATTTAAAGGGGAGTCTGTGTTTGTACGTGTGAGATACACCGTTTTATATACTTTTTTTTCTATTCCGCTATTCAATATACACCCTTTTGGGGTGAAAAAAATTAAATTGCGGCATAGTCTGTATCGGTACGTGTGAGATACACCTTTTAAATTTTTTAGCGCATCTCCTTCCACCGCCGAGGATTGCAGGGCGCTTCAGTTTGCCTCCTGTTCCGAAGTCCTCCTACTCCTCTTCCTCATCCTCATCCTCCCTTTAGGGTACAAAAAATTGTAATCGGGGCCTAGTCTGTGTTTGTACGTGTGAGATACACCGTTTTATATACTTTTTTCTATTCCGCTATACAATATACACCCTTTTGGGGTGAAAAAAATTAAATTGCGGCATAGTCTGTATCGGTACGTGTGAGATACCCCTTTTAAATTTGTTTGGCGCATCTCCTTCCACCGCCGAGGATTGCAGGGTGCTTCAGTTTGCCTCCTGTTCCGAAGTCCTCCTACTCCTCTTCCTCAACCTCATCCTCCCTTTAGGGTACAAAAAATTGTAATCGGGGCCTAGTCTGTGTTTGTACGTGTGAGATACACTGTTTTATATACTTTTTTCTATTCCGCTATTCAATATACACCCTTTTGGGGTGAAAAAAATTAAATTGCGGCATAGTCTGTATCGGTACTTGTGAGATCCACCTTTTAAATTTGTTTGGCGCATCTCCTTCCACCGCCGAGGATTGCAGGACGCTTCAGTTTGCCTCCTGTTCCGAAGTCCTCCTACTCCTCTTCCTCATCCTCATCCTCCCTTTAGGGTACAAAAAATTGTAATCGGGGCCTAGTTTGTGTTTGTATGTGTGGGATCACCGTTTTATATACTTTTTTCTATTCCGCTATTCAATATACACCCTTTTGGGGTAAAAAAAATTAAATTGCGGCATAGTTTGCATATTTGACTGTGAGATACACCCATGGGAAACTGTTGTTGTTTTGTTCCGCTATTCAATAAACACCTCTCTAGGGCAAGATCATAAATTACAGAAATATGAGAACGTCAAATAGGGGCCGTGGCCTGGGTCGTGGTGCTGCTGGTAGAGCTCCTGTTGCAAGGAGAGGACGTGGTCGATCTGTGCCAGCTACACTCACAACTGAAAAACCTTCCTCAAGTGTGAGTAGGCGACAGAACCTTCAGCAGTATTTGGTAGGGCATCATGCGCATCTACAAGTGTTGAGGCAAGAACAAGTACAGGCGATAGTAGATTGGGTTGCTGACAGTGCCTCCAGTTCCTTCACATTGTCTCCCACCCAGTCTACTGCAGGAAGGTCAGAGTTGGCACCTGCAGCCAATGTCCAACCGTCTTTCACCTCACCCCCTTGCAAATCAGGCAAGCAGTCTGAGCCCCAAGTCATGCAGCAGTCTCTTCTTCTTTTTGATGACTCTGTCAGCAGGGTTTCCCAGGGCCATCCACCTAGCCCTGCCCCAGAAGTGGAAGAGATTGAGTGCAGCGATGCCCAACCACTTATTTCTCAAGATGAGTACATGGAAGGACCATCGCAGCACGTCTCCGATGATGACGAAACGCAGGTGTCAACTGCTGCAGCACTCAGAATTGTGGAGACGGACAAGGAGGGCAGGGGTGAAGACTGGGTGGAAGATGATGTGGAGGATGATGAGGTCCTCGACCCCACATGGAATGAAGGTCATGCAGGTGACCTGAGTAGTTTGGAGGAAGAGGCGGTGGTCGCACAGAGCCACCAGCACAGCAGAAGAGGGAGAAGGGTGCAGAAGCGGAGCGGCCGTGCCCTAGACACTACGCCTGCTACTGCCCAACGCAGCAAGGGACCAAGCGCACCAAAGGCAGGTCAAAGGAGTTCTCTAGTGTGGAAGTTCTTCAGACAATGTGCTGACGACAGGACACGAGTGGTTTGCACGCTGTGCAATCAGAGCCTGAAGCGAGGCATAAACCTTCTCAACCTGAGCACAACCTGCATGATCAGGCATCTAAGTGCAAAGCACGAGCTGCAGTGGAGTAGACACCTTCAAAACCAGGAAAGGTCTCTGGCTCCTCCTGCTTCTTCTTCTGCTGCAGTCTCGGCCTCTTCATCCCCCTCTGTAGTGATACCGGCACCTGCCACCCCGCAAACAGAGGATCTGTCAGCAACATCACCACCTGGGTCACCAACCATCTCCACAATGTCCCGTGGAAGCGTTCAGCTTTCCATCTCCCAAACACTTCAGAGGAAGAGGAAGTACCCCCCTACCCACTCGCGATCCCTGGCCCTGAATGCCAGCATTTCAAAATTATTGGCCTTTGAAATGCTGTCATTCCGTCTGGTGGAGACGCACAGTTTTAAAAGCCTTATGTTGGTGGCTGTCCCACAGTACGTCGTGCCCAGCCGCCACTACTTTTCCAGGCAAGCCATCCCTTCTCTGCACAACCAAGTGGGGGAAAAAATCAGGTGTGCACTGCGCAACGCCATCTGTGGCAAGGTCCACCTAACTACCGATACGTGGACCAGTAAGCATGGTCAGGGGCATTATATCTCCCTAACGGCACACTGGGTAAATGCAGTGGCGGATGGGCCTGAGGCGGATAGCAATTTGGCGCATGACCTTCCACCACCGAGGATTGCAGGGCGCTTCAGTTTGCCTCCTGTTCCTAACTCCTCCTACTCCGATTCCTCATCCTCTACCGCCTCCTCATCCCGTCAGCGTAACACCTTCACCACCAACTTCAGCACAGCCAGGGGTAAACGACAGCAGGCAGTTTTAAAACTTGCCTGTTTGGGGGAAAAACCACACACCGCGCAGGAGTTGTGGAGGAGCATGAAACAGCAGACCGATGAGTGGGTGCTGCCAGCAAGCCTCAAGCCCGGCCTGGTGGTGTGCGATAACGAGCGAAATCTCATAGCAGCTCTGGGCCTAGCCGGTTTGACGCACATCCCTTGCCTGGCGCATGTGCTGAATTTGGTGGTGCAGAGGTTCCTTAAAAATTACCCCGATATGTCAGAGCTGCTGCAGAAAGTGCGGGCCGTCTGTGCGCACTTTCGCCGTTCTCACCCTGCTGCTGCTCGCCTGTCAGCGCTGCAGCGTAACTTCGGCCTTCCCGCTCACTGCCTCATATGTGACGTGCCCACAAGTTGGAACTCCACCTTGCACATGCTGGAAAGACTGTGCGAGCAGCAGCAGGCCATAGTGGAGTTTCAGCTGCATCACGCACGCGTGAGTCGCTCTGCGGAAAAGCACCACTTCACCGCCAATAACTGGGCCTCCATGCGAGACCTGTGTGCCTTGTTGCGCTGTTTTGAGTACTCCACCAACATGGCCAGTGCTGATGACGCCGTTGTCAGTTTAACTATCCCACTTCTATGCCTCCTTGAAAAAACTATTCGGGCAATGATGGAAGAGAATGTGGCACAGGAGGAGGAGGAGGAAGAGGGATCATTTCCAAGGCTTTCAGGGCAGTCATTCACAAGTGGCTCCGAGGGTGGGTTCCTGCACCCACAAACGCCAGGTACACAATTGTCCAGCAGGGGCACAGTTCTGGAGGAGGAGGAGATGGAGGAGGAGATGGAACCATGTTCACAGCAGGGTGGCACCCAGGCCAGCTCATGGCCATCACTGGTGCGTGGCTGGGGGGCTACAGAGGACACAGACGATACACCTCCCACAGAGGACAGCCTTTCGTTGCCTCTGGGCAGCCTGGCACACATGAGCGATTACATGCTGCAGTGTCTCCACAACGACCGCCGAGTTGCCCACATTCTAACTTGTGCTGATTACTGGGTGGCCATGCTGCTGGATCCCCGTTACAAGGACAACGTACCATCCTTAATTCACTCACTGGAGAGTGATCGCAAGATGCGCAAGTACAAGCGCACGCTGGTAGACGAGATGCTGCTGGCATTCCCACCTGACAGCGGGGCCACAGTGGAAGCACAAGGCCAAGGCAGAGGAGGAGGAGGAAGAGGTCGCCAATGCAACCAGGGCACCGCCAGCACCTCAGAAGGCAGTGTTAGCATGGCCGAAATGTGGAAAAGCTTTGTCAGCACGCCACAACAAACAGCAGCACCAGCAGCTCATATGGAACGTCTTAGCAGGAGGCAGCATTTCACCAACATGGTGGAGCAGTATGTGTGCACACGCCTACATGTAGTGAATGACGGGTCTGCCCCCTTCAACTTCTGGGTCTCCAATTTGGGCACATGGCCTGAGCTTGCCCTTTACGCCTTGGAGGTGCTGGCGTGCCCTGCAGCCAGTGTATTATCTGAACGTGTATTTAGCACGGCTGGGGGCGTTATCACAGACAAGCGCAGCCGCCTGTCCAGAGACCATGTGGACAAGCTCACATTCATTAAAATGAACCAGGCATGGATCCCACAGGACTTGTCCGTACCTTGTGCAGAATAGAGATGGATACCGGCCTTACCCAGCCATTGTTATATTTTTGATCTTTCTCACTCTTTTGGGGTGTACCCTAATTTAAAATGACTAAAAAAAAGCAGTGTTGGCTACCTCGTCCCCCTCCACCACCGCTTCCACCTACACCGCCACATCCACCGCCACCTCAGCCTCCCTCCTACTCCATATGGGCCTCGTCCTTCACAGATGAAGAAAATTTTTTATTTTTCTGTTTTTGTTGTTGTTTTAAGTTATTTCCCTATCCACATTTTTTTGCAGAGCACTTGCCATGCTCTTAACTACATTTTGCTGCCATTTGCAGCACTCTAGCCCTTTCCATTGGTTTTTTAGAGCCATTTTAGTGCCTGAAAGTTTGGGTCCCCATTGACTTCAATGGGGTTCGGTGTCCGGGTCAAGTTCATGGACCCGGACTTTTTTTTCAAGTTCGGCCGGACCCACCGAACACGGACATCCAGGTGTCCGCTCAACTCTAGTCTTAATTCATGCAGAGAGTGTTGCTGACATTATAGCTTTAGAATAGTTTTTTGCAGCAATAAACTGTAGTTAATAGTACAATTGTTATGCCCCCTTCCAAGGGAGGACTCTGCACTTAGTCTTACTTTAGTCATCTGGGGTTCAGTGTCGCTGGGTGTCATTTAACCTGGAAGACTTAAACCAGCCATAGGTTTAGCAGGAACGGCCCAGATTTGAAACATCTATGGGCAGGCTGAAAGTACTGTCTTGGAAATGAATGTATGCTTGATGCACAAATAACTCTGTTGTGCTAATAAGTGCATTTTTGGATATTAATATACGCCAAGAGCAAATAATCCCGTTGTGCTAAAAAGCACAGTTCTCAGCTCTTTTATATAAGGTAATTGAGTGCTCTCTGCAATCCCCAGGAATACAGACAAAGACTGTTATCACCTTGGATGCTTTATAGAAATGTCCTGTCTAAGACAGAGAGCTCTGTTTATTTATGAGACAAAGGGACTATCAACAGAAAGTGATGGCTATACTACATCAGCCAATCAGTTCCAAATGTAAAGTCACATGACACAAGTTATTCACATAGAATCAGCCAATGACACACTTCTAAACATTCAAATGCACAATCGAAAGGTGGAATACACAATTGTGAATGAACATAATAGAGTGCACGGCTTCCCGCCTAAAACTAAACAATGAAACCAGTGTGTAGCACCGTGAACGTTGCTATGAACTTGTACATGTATTCCCGCCACTTCTACTGGTCTGAATCCTATTTAGCAAAGCTTCTGAGAACAATGTCTAATAGGATTATACTACTGTTCCCATAAATGTGAGGCTGTCTGCAGGGAAAGAGCCATGCAGTTTCCACTATGGTGATCAGGCATAGTAGAAAGACATGAGCGTGTATCCTTTCATAGAGGCAGATAGATATCAAAACGATATTGACTCTGCACCACAATACACATAGATCTATACCTGCAAACAGACCTGCGCCTGGAGCGTTCGCTAGCGGAGATGTCTATGTAGAGAAAATGCGTCTACACTGAGGGAAGGTTTTTCACTGCCAGTAATCTTTCCTCAATAGTAGTTCACCCATACATGCTCTAAAGAGTGTGTTGCAAGCAAACCGACAATAGGAGCTATAATGACAATCTAAATAAAACACATCCTGAAAAATGTCCACACTAATCCTAATAACATTTCCACAACAGTACCTCGTAAGTAAGTCGATCCATTGAATGACCTGGGTACAACAAGCATGTCGTATTTTCTGACTGCAATTATTGCCAGCGGCTATAGCCTCTAGCAATAATCACTATGTTCTCCTTGCGTCAACCCCCCCTCCCAACCGGGAGAACACAATAGCTCCTTGGGAGAGAACACAGTGTTGATGGGGGAGATTTTCTTTCCTGCAACCCCTTGGTCTATGGGCTACCTTAGGACTTCTTGTAGTAAAGAAGAGGTACTGCAGTGTACGATACCATAATAAAGTTTTTATCCTGAGCTGCTGCTTTTTTTTCTAAACACAGCCTGGGCCAC
The DNA here is from genome assembly GCF_965119305.1 of Pelophylax lessonae. NCBI lineage: Eukaryota > Metazoa > Chordata > Amphibia > Anura > Ranidae > Pelophylax > Pelophylax lessonae. The sequence goes on along the minus strand of NC_138776.1, from coordinate 217,771,547 downwards.
TATTGCTCTATTGCACAGACATAACCAGCACTGGGTTTTAACTCAATTAACTTTCTTGTGATTTTGTCCCAGATTCCTGAATCACAGATATTTAATAAGCACTGTAAGTACTTGACTGTATCTTGGTATTAGACCTTTGCAGATCCTGTACAGACCTCAGACTGGTAAAGGGAAAATTAGCAAAAAGAGACAGTTGTGCAGCAGTGCAAAGAGTGCACAGATAGGAGGACATAGCAGAGTTACTGAGAGATAAGCATATTAATCTGCTGCTATCACAATCTGGTAAAAGAGCAAGACTTGTAAGGGCTCATGCACGCAGGACATTTTTACAGCTGCTGTTAGTGGCGTCGGTCTGACATTTTTTTTTTTTTTTTTTTACTGCCTCTAAATGCCTCTTCATGTTAGCCTATGTGTCCATGCATACATACCCTTTCAGAGGCGTTTGGAGGCATAAGCGTTTAGGGGGAGTAGTAAAAAACGACAGCCTGTGCGTTCAGGAGCAGAGGCGGTTGAGCTGTAAGAATGCAAACTGCCAGAAAACTCTGCTAAACGCTGTAACAAGCTGTGTTAGTCGCATTTAGCCTAAAAAAGTGCATAGACACTAGTAAAAAAAAAGTGCATAGACACTAGTCAAAAAAAAGTGCATAGACACTAGTCAAAAAGTGGCTAGAAGCACGTTTTCACAGCTTCTTTTTCTTTCCTGTGTTTTTTTAAAATCCTGTGTGCATGAGGCCTATGCGTTACCAAACCACAGAAGAGAAAAATCTGGTCTTTTGCCCTGCCAGACTGAACTGTGTATAGCTGGGTAAATCTCAAGTCTGGATGGCTATAAATACAAATCCTTTGGTAGGAAAAACAGCTCCTAGATATGTATTTCATTTGTGCATTTAGCTGTTTGGAGTTAAGCTTTAATCCTCCATTTTAAGACCTTTTTAGAGTCATCAATCTTGTATATACTGTGTACGAAGAAGGTTTAGGAGGAGTTAAAAAGTCCTTGCTGTTGTTGGCAATAGTTGTCCTGCTGTAGGCCAATGCAGCCAAAAGAGCCAAATTAAAATGAAAAGTATTAAACCAGCCTGAAGAATGAGGGATGCACAAACTTTTTTTTTATTGAATTCTAATACATTATTTTTGCATCCTACTCAAAGAGAGAATTGCAGGCAAGATACAAAACCCAGCAATAAATAACTCAAACATAGCTGGTTACTTATGTCTGTGCTTTTTAAAATGTGCTGCTTGGCAAAAATTTAATGATCCAAATCAGACTTTGGCCAACTGTACATCCAAAGCCTGCTTGCAACACAGGGATTTGTGCGTACATTACTGTATTCCTGGACATGTATAGATTGTGTGAGCTGAGCAAATAGTATACCCTTCCAAATGCAACAATGGGAATTAGCAAAGCAGCTGGTGGCTGGAAATGCTGGACTTCCAGCTAAAACTGGATTTGAAGCCTAATTAGGATGTTCTATTTTAATTACAGCCTAGAATGCTGGGTTTGGATGAGGGGTAGGCAGAGGGGATTAGACTGAGTTTCATTAGAGGCAAGTTCAACAAACATTACAGAAGTTCAGGTACTGAATCTAAACTCCAATGAAGTCAATGGGAGCCTAAGGTTAAAAATGAATTCTGAGAATTTTCTAGGCTAATAGGGAGGGGATTGTCAAACAAATGGCATGGAAGCTCTAGGGGGACATGCACCAAAGCAAAATAAATTGTAAAAATGTATTTGGTAGGGAGCAGCGATTTTGATGGTAGTAACAAGAAATATACAGCTACATTTAAATACAGTATCTCACAAAAGTGACTACACCCCTCACATTTTTGTAAATATTTTCTTGTATCTTTTCATGTGACAACACTAAAGAAATTACACTTTGTTACAATGTAAAGTAGTGAGTGTACAGCTTGTATAACAGTATAAATTCACTGTCCCCTCAAAATAACTAACACACAGCCATTCATTTCTAAAGTGCTGACAGGAGATCTCTGATATGCAGAAACCTCCCCCACTTAACAAACTTTGTCCACAGGTACAATCATTACTCCCCTCGTTCAACCCTGCTAGTATTAATGAGGTTGCTGGACTTTTATCTAACACCCATCTAACCACCTGCCCCCTGAATCCTGCTCCCTCGCACTTGCTAAGCTCACCCTCTGACTCTATTCTATGCTCTCTAACTCACATCTTCAACCTCTCCCTTTCTTCTGGCATCTTTTCTAGCTATCTAAAGTATGCGCTAGTCACTCCCATCCTTAAAAAGCCCTCACTGGACCCCACCAATCTTCACAATCTACGCCCCATCTCCTTCCTCCCTTCTTCTCCAAGCTCCTTGAACGATTGGTCTACAACCAACTGAGCGACCATCTGACTAAGGGTCCTTTCACACGGGGCGGACCGTTTTTTGATCCACTCCGGCACTTTTTTTTTTTTACGGACACGGATGACACTTGTGTCATCCGGTCCGTATGTCCGTTTATCATCCCATCCGTTTGCGGATGATAAACGGAGATAATGTATGACAATGGGATTGCGAATGTCAGCGGATGACACCGCTGACATCCGTTTTTGCGTCCGTTCCCTTTTTTTAAACGGAGGAAAAATAGGGTTCTCTTCCGTTCCAAAAAATAGAACTGATAGGAAAGGACGCAAATCGGATGTCAGTGGATGGTCATCCGCTGACATCCGCAATCCCATTGACATGCATTATGTCCGTTTTTCATAGGCAAAAAAATGGGATGAAAAGGACATACGGACCGCATGTGTAAAAGAACCCTTAGAACAAACTTCTCGATCCCCTTCAGTCTGTATTTCACCCTCAATATTCCACTGAAACTGCTCTCCTTAAACTCACAAATGACCTACTAACAGCAAACACCAATGGACACTATTCTATACTACTCCTCCTTGACCTCTCTGCTGCCTTTGACACAGTGGACCACCCCCTCCTCAAAAAAAAAAAAAACTCCACTCCCTTGGTCTCCATGACTGTACTCTTCACTGGTTCTCATCCTACCCATCCCAACTCACCTTCAGTGCTACTTAAAGCTCTACAACCTCCTCTCCTCTTCCTTTCTCTGTCAGGGTCCCCCAAGGTTCTGTTCTTGGACCGCTCCCTTTCTCAATCTACACCTCCCCGCTGGGTCAGCTGATTGCCTCCCATGGCTTTCAATATCATCTCTACGCCGATGACATCCAAATCTATCTCTACACCACTCAGCTCACTCCATCAGTCTCCTCACGCATCACCAACTTACTAACAGACATATCAGCCTGGATGGCACATCACTCAAACTCAACCTATCTAAAACTGAGCTCACAATATTCCCCCCCCCCCCCCCCACACGTTCCTCTTTCCCTGTTTTGTCTTTCAAAATCAATGGCTCAACTATCAACCCATCCCTCCATGCCAGGGTCCTAGGTGTAATCCTGGACTCTGTACTATCTTTTCGGCCACACATCCATTCACTGCCCAAAGCTGCAAGATGCACCCCTTCCTAACCATAGACACCACAAAGCTTCTAATCCACTCCCTGGTCATCTATTATCTCGGTTATTGCAACTCCCTTCTCATTGGCTTACCTTTAAATAGGTTATCCCCCCTTCAGCCCATCATGAACATTGTGTCTGCTACCCCGCTTTGCCAATCTCTCCATTGGCTGTTATTCAACCTACAAACTAAATTTACCAATCCATCCATAACTTGGCACCCAGCTACATCACTAACCTGGTCTCAAAATACCAACCAAATCATTCTCTTCATTCCTCCCAGGACCTCCTGCTCTCTAGCTCCCTTGTCACTTCTTCCCATGCTCGCCTCCAGGACTTCTCCTTAGCTTCTCCAATCCTCTGGAATGCTCTACCCCAATCTGTCTGACTATCTTTGTCTACTTTCAGACAATCCCTGAAAACACATCTTTCAGAGAAACCACTCTGGCAACCACCTAACAACTGTATTTTTATTTTCTCCATCAGCCCATCCCCCACAGTTATTACCTATCTTGACCCTTCCTCTTAGATTGTAAGCTCTAATGAGCAGGGCCCTCTGATTCTACTGTATTAAAGTGTATTGTATTTGTACTGTCTACCCTCAAGTTGTAAAGTGCTGCGTAAACTGACGGTGCTATATGAATCCTATATAACCAATTGCCGACTGCTGCACGACTATTTACTGTGGCAGTCAGCCCCCTACAGACAAAGTGACGTAGGGGTACGTCGCTCGTCCACGAGCCTGTACGGGGCGAGCACACACCACTGCCGGCCAGCTCCCGCCCTGCTCGTTCCCTGCCTAGCCAGCGAGTGTGACAGGCGGCTCCAATGTCCGCCGGCCACTCGCGATCTCCCTCAAGTAATGACAGAGGCTATGCGATCCTGCTATGTAGGATTGTATGTCTCTGTGATAACTTCACTAGCCACACCCCCTAACAGTTAGAATCACGTCCCTAGGGACACACTTAACCACTTGATCACCAGGAAAAGGTAACCCCTTCCCTGCCATTGTCATTTTTACAGTAACAGTGCATATTTATAGAACTGATTACTGTAGTAATGTCACTGGTACCCCTAAAAGTGTCAAAAATGTCAGTCAGGGGTCCGATCTGTCCACTGCAATGTCGCAGTCCCGCAAAAAAAAAAATCGCAGATCGCCCGCCATTACTAGTTTAAAAAAAACAATAAAAATGATATAAATCTTTCCCGTAGTTATTAAACGCAATAACTTTTGCGCAAACCAATCAAAATGCTCTTATTGCAATTTTTTTTACCAAAAATATGTAGCAGAAAACAAATTGGCCTAAAATGTTAAAAATTTAGATTTTTACATTTTTCTTTTTTTGAGAATTTCATATTAAAAAATGTGAAAAATATTGTTATTTTTTCAAAATTGTCGCTCTTTTTTTTGTTTATAGCTCAAACAATAAAAATTGCATGGGTAATCAAATACCACCAAAAGAAAGCTCTGTTCGTGTGGAAAAAAAGGACTTCAAATTAATTTGGGTACAGCATCGCATGACCGCGCAATTGTCCGTTAAAATCATGTAGTGCCGAATCGCAAAATAGGGCCTGGTCATTGAGCAGCCAAATCCTCCAGGGCTTAAGTGTATAATAATAATAACATAGTGGGTGGGGAGTGGAAGAAGGGCAGGACCCCAAACTTATGGTGCTGAAGTAGTTCACAGCTCATGGGGTAGGTCAATTTGGCATTTTTATCTTGGGTGCTAGGGATGAGCTTGAGTTTGAGTCGAAGGTAAGTTTGTATCGAACATCGCTCGTTTGATCATTTGTCGAATGATGAACAAATTTGCTTCTTTGTGGGAAATTCAAGTTTCCCATAATGCACTGCACGCGCGCCGCACGTGCAGCGCATTATGTGATTGGCCAAAGCATGCACCCTGACCTCATGCTTGGGCCAATCAAATGATCTCTGACATGATTGGACAAAAGGCAGGCTGCCTTTATCCAATCATGGCTCAGGGGCCAAGTAAGCGCCCAAACTACATAAAGGCTGTTCGCGCAGCCGCAGCGCGTAGTGTCATTGTGCGGGTGATGAGACAGATGAGTAATTTTTGTAGTTTGTAAGACAGTGCAGAGACATTGCTAGCAGTGTAGGGAGGGCTAGGTTCCTTTGTGAGGCAGGGAGAGATTTATTTCTTTACATCATATCAGACAGTGCATCGCCAGTGAGTGAGTAGCAGTGTAGGGAGGGCCAGGTCCCTGTGTGAGATAGGGAGAGATTTCTTTCTTTACATCAGATACCAGTCAGAGTATTGTTCATCGGTCAGTTTCTGAAAAATTCTATAGTAATCACAGACCTATTTGATTATAGATCACTTCAGATATCATTCAGAGTATTAATTGTTCAGTTGTGGAACATTCTATAATATTCACAGACCTATTTGATTATAGATCCCTTCAGATATCAGCCAGAGTATTCATTGGTCAGTTGTGGAACATTCTAAGCATCACAGATCACCCATCTATAGGATTATAGATTACATCAGATACAGTGTCTTGCGAAAGTATTCGGCCCCCTTGAACTTTTTGAGCCTTTTGTCACATTTCAGGCTTCAAACATAAAGATATATAAAACTGTAATTTTTTGTGAAGAATCAACAACAAGTGGGACACAATCATGAAGTGGAACGAAATTTATTGGATATTTCAAACTTTTTTAACAAATAAAAAACTGAAAAATTGGGCGTGCAAAATTATTTAGCCCCCTTAAGTTAATACTTTGTAGCGCCACCTTTTGCTGCAATTACAGCTGTAAGTCGCTTGGGGTATGTCTCTATCAGTTTTGCACATCGAGAGACTGAAATTTTTGCCCATTCCTCCTTGCAAAACAGCTCGAGCTCAGTGAGGTTGGATGGAGAGCGTTTGTGAACAGCAGTTTTCAGTTCTTTCCACAGATTCTCAATTGGATTCAGGTCTGGACTTTGACTTGGCCATTCTAACACCTGGATATGTTTATTTGTGAACCATTCCATTGTAGATTTTGCTTTATGTTTTGGATCATTGTCTTGTTGGAAGACAAATCTCCGTCCCAGTCTCAGGTCTTTTGCAGACTCCATCAGGTTTTCTTCCAGAATGGTCCTGTATTTGGCTCCATCCATCTTCCCATCAATTTTAACCATCTTCCCTGTCCCTGCTGAAGAAAAGCAGGCCCAAACCATGATGCTGCCACCACCATGTTTGACAGTGGGGATGGTGTGTTCAGGGTGATGAGCTGTGTTGCTTTTACACCAAACATAACGTTTTGCATTGTTGCCAAAAAGTTCGATTTTGGTTTCATCTGACCAGAGCACCTTCTTCCACATGGCTTGTGGCAAACTTTAAACAACACTTTTTATGGATATCTTTAAGACATGGCTTTCTTCCTGCCACTCTTCCATAAAGGCCAGATTTGTGCAGTATACGAGTGATATTTGTTCTATGGACAGAGTCTCCCACCTCAGCTGTAGATCTCTGCAGTTCATCCAGAGTGATCATGGGCCTCTTGGCTGCCTCTCTGATGAGTCTTCTCCTTGTATGAGCTGAAAGTTTAGAGGGACGGCCAGGTCTTCGTAGATTTGCAGTTGTCTGATACTCCTTCCATTTCAATATTATCGCTTGCACAGTGCTCCTTGGGATGTTTAAAGCTTGGGAAATCTTTTTGTATCCAAATCCGGCTTTTAACTTCTCCACAACAGTATCTCGGACCTGCCTGGTGTGTTCCTTGTTCTTCATGATGCGCTCTGCGCTTTAAACGGACCTCTGAGACTATCACAGTGCAGGTGCATTTATACGGAGACTTGATTACACACCGGTGGATTCTATTTATCATCATTAGTCATTTAGGTCAACATTGGATCATTCAAAGACCCTCACTGAACTTCTGAAGAGAGTTTGCTGCACTGAAAGTAAAGGGGCTGAATCATTTTGCACGCCCAATTTTTCAGTTTTTTTTTTGTTAACAAAGTTTGAAATATCCAATAAATTTTGTTCCACTTCATGACTGTGTCCCACTTGTTGTTGATTCTTCACAAAAAATTACAGTTTTATATCTTTATGTTTGAAGCCTGAAATGTGGCAAAAGGTCGAAAAGTTCAAGGGGGCCAAATACTTTCGCAAGGCACTGTATCAGTGAGAGTATTGTTAATCGGTCACTTATAACTACCACAGCTCATCAATAGGGCTATCAATTACATCATATCAGATCATTGAGTATCTATTGGTCGTTTGCATATACCCTATATTGATCTGTATCAACATCATCTCCGAAAGGCCGACATGGAGAGGCCGACGCTCACAGGCCACGAAAAGAGGGCAAGCAGCCTCTGTGTCCATTGGGAAAAGTGGTTGTCACAGTCGACATCCGCACGCCCGTCCTTTATTTCTGGTGCTGCCCCTGCTATTCATCCACAACATGTGGAAGAGTTGGTGAAGTGGATCAATAAGCCGTCCTCATCCTCCTCTTCCTCTGACACCCATGCTCCCAGAAGTTTGCCTTCTACCGCAGCTGCTAAAGCGGCCTTTTCTACAGGCTCCTTCTCCACAGCTACTCCTTCAGTTGCCCCACCATCATGCATGGAGGAGTCACCTGAACTATTCGATCATAGTGTCAGTGACATGCTCCTGGAGGATGCGCAGCAATTTGAAAGCTGTGATGTTGGTTCTCAGGTTGATGAGGTGAATAAATTGAGCCTAGAGAGAGGGGGTGACAATGACGGACAAGAGACCAGCAGTCATGTTGCCACAGCTGAAGCATATTGCCAAGTTTGCTCCAGTGACGAGGAGAGAGGAGATGATGAGGTCACTGACTGTACTTGGGTGCCTGACAGGATAGGAAAGGAGGAGGAGGGGAAGGATGAGGAGGACGCACAACTCCATCAAGGCAGGATGTGCTCCAGGGGCCACCATAGCAGTAGCCAACCTATTACGTCACAGCACAGAGCTCCACAGGTGCTGCAAAATCCCTGTGGATTCCAAAAAGTTCATTAGTGTGGGCTTTTTTCAGCATCTGTGCAGTAGACCGCAACGTTGCTGATTGCAACATCTGCCTAAAGCGGATCAAACATGGCCAGAACACCAGCCGCTTGGGCACCACATGCTTGATAAGGCATATGGCGACCTGCCATGCTGTCCGTTAAAAAAACAGCAGCTGAAAGAGGCACCAAATCAATACAAGCATACATCACCTTGCTCCTCATCTGCGTTCTATAACCCTACTATACCTCATGCCTTCTCAAATACCAGCATTGACAGGGATGATGGGATAGCAATGAGTGGCACAGAGACTTGCACCCAATCTGCTAGCAGTACACCACCGCTTGATTTGAGCAGCAGGCAAATTTCACTACCCCAGTATTTGAACCATAGAAAGAAATACTGTCCCAGCCATCCACATGCTCAGCATCTTAATGCTAGCTTGGCCAAATTGCTAGCATTACAGTTGCTGCCTGTATGACAAGTACATGCAATTTCAAATTTGTATGGAATTTTTTAGCAGCAGGGCCTGTTCCTGCGCCCAGCAAGAGTAACTGCGAGGGGTTACGGTGTTCAGGCACCACCAACAAAAAAGGCCCAATTTTTCTGCACCCGTAGGACAAGTATATGCGATTTGAAATTTGTATGTATATTTGTATATGACATTTTTTGTTTTAGAAATATCAATATTGCTGCAGAAAGCTACATACAGTACATTGTAGACATGCACTACTTTACAGGCACATTCAGGGGACCCCCCAGGCACGATATTTGAAGGAATTTTTCATTTTTATAGTTTCACTTTAAGCCTCATTAAAATCAGTAAATCAGTGCTCCTTTAAAAACGATTGTTTTTGAAAACTTTTTTGTCATTGCTACATGTTCCCCAGGTCAGGACCCGAACCCCCATACACTTTTTGGGGGCAATAACTTGCATTTAAGCCTTTAAAATTAGGCCATTCGATTTTTGAGGTTTGAGTTCCATAGACTTCAATGGGGTTTGTTTGTTCGAACAAACTTTTTCTCTGTTCGCAATGTTCTGGTGCGAACCGAACCGGGGGCGTGTTCGGCTCATCACTAGTGTACAAATAGGGGAATTTTAGGGGTAGAGGATGTGTGCTGGGATTTTTTTTTTGGGGGGGGGGGGGAAGATTTGTGCGGAGAGGAGAGATTTCAGCAGGGGGGTGGATTTGTACTGGGAGAAGGGAGAATGTATGCTTAGGAGGAAGCTTGCAGATATTCTTCCCATGCAAGAATGTGTGTGTAAATTTGCATGTTTGTGTAAGCATGCATGTACACGCAACCAGCTGGACGTTACCTTTGTTTTGTGCACTGGCGTTATACGTTATCTTACGTTAGGCCCAGACTGAGACAAAAAATAGGCATTTTAAACTGAGCAGCCAGATGAAGGGGTGGTGCAGGGCTGCAGGCCTTTTGGTGATGGTATTTGAGGTTCCAGGTTGTGTGGATTCAGGTACGGTACCGTTTTAGTTTAACCACTTAAGCCCCGGAGGATTTGGCTGCTAAACGACCAGGGGGTATTTTGCGATTCGGCACTGCGTGATTTTAACGAACAATTGCGCGGTCGTGCGACGCTGTACCTAAACGAATTTGGCGTTCTTTTTTTCCCACAAACAGAGCTTTCTTTTGGTGGTATTTGATCACCTGTGCGATTTTTTGATCATGCGCTATAAACAAAAAAAGAGCGTCAATTTTGCAAAAATAGCAATATTTTTCACATTTTTTTATATGAAATTCCCCCCAAAAAAAATGTAAAAATCAAAATTTTTTAACATTTTCGGCCAATTTGTTTTATGCTACCTATGTTTGGTAAAAAAAAATCGCAAAAAGCGTATTTTGATTGGTTTGCGCAAAAGTTATCGCGTTTACTAACAAAGGGAAAGATTTTTGTCATTTTTGTTGTTTTTTTTTTAACGCATAATGGCGGCGATCTGCGATTTTTTTTGCGGTACTGCGACATTGGGGCGGACAGATCGGACCCTTGACTGACATTTTTGACACTTTTGGGGTTACCAGTGACATTTCTACAGTAATCAGTGCTATACATATGCACTGTTACTGTAAAAATACACTGGTAGTGAAGGGGTTAACTTTATTTGGGAGGGAGGGGCTGTGTGTGTCCCTAGGGGCGTGCTTTCTACTGTGATTGGCTGTGGCTTGAGCTGTAAGGACACTGATCAACGTATCTACATAGTAGATCCGTGTGATCAGTGTCTTTACACCGAGGAGAATGACAGGCAGCTTGTTTACACAAGCTGCCTGACTTTCTCCCTCTCCCCCGCCGATCGCAGAGTGGCCGGCGGACATCGGGTCCGCCGGTCACACGCGCGGGGGGGTCCGTGAGCGCGCCGCCGGCGGCACGCGCTCGCTCCCCAGGCCCTCCCAGGCTAGTGACGTACCGGCAAGCGGTTAATGTGACAAATTTGGGCCAAAGCCAGATATAATGGAGTACTCACAAAGCCAGTTATTAAGAAAAACTCATTTATAACTGGCTCTGCAATGTTTTATATCTGGCTCTGTGAGTAATACTTTGTTAATACTGCAATGCCAGTTATATAGCATCACTCACAGAGCCTGTTATAAAGGAGCATTGCTTTAAATTGGCTTTATGAGTATTACTTTTAGTAGTGCTTGCAAAGCATGTTAAATATTTCATCCACAGTCAAAGTTTTCTGGCTAGAATGATCTTTCCTTCGACCTCAGCCAGGCAACTGCTGCTGAGGCAGAGGAGTGCCCAGAGACAGTGGCATGTAGCATGGGTTGTCAGTACCCGGAGCAAGGCAGGTAATTGGCTCCCCCTAATCCGTTAACTTACCTTTTCTCAGCTCGCTCCGGTCTGGTCACATGATTCCCTGTGTTAGTCAGTGGTGGCTGCAGGGGAAGAGGAGAGAGAGCCCTTGACAATGGCCAGTAAAGCCTGGAGCAGTGACATCACCCATAGGTTCCTATGTCCCATCTGTTGTCCCATCCTCTTCTCCCCTGCATACTCCACTGGCTCACACAGGAGATAATGAGATAAGGGCTGACACCTTGCTTTTGGGCTTCTGTCCTCAATATATCATCAGATGTGCAGTATTTACATTGATATATATTTCATTACTCTCCACAGAGTGTCCTTTGAGACACATATAGCACCAGTTTTGATTTTCAATGGGGACCCCACTCCCATGGTAGTCTATCCACCATTGTCTGTGTTGTTTTCATGCCGCTGGCCACTGCCACAGCCGGAGATGAGTCCCCCAGCATGTCTTCGGCTTCCAGCGCCTCATTTGGAACCTTTAGCTGACCTGTGAGTTTTTTGTATTTAACATTAGACTACATATATATGCACTTTATTGCAGATACAAACATATATACCCTGCATCGGCTCCTGATGAAAGAATCCATGAAACGCGTTGAGCCCTTTTCGATGCTATGCCATTACTACCATCTGATCTATTACTCACTTTTACAATTATCATCCATCAATGTATCTATATAGAGAGGTCTAGGTCACACCACGGTGATTTGGCGACATGTCTGAGTATATACATGTACGATGTGTTAAAAATGAGCAATACTATTTATTCATTGTATTTTGCAACGGCTCAATATGTGTATACTCTAGTGGTCTTTGTTACATTTTGCCACACCCTCTCCCCCCTTTTTATTTTTTTTCTCTTATTTCATTTTCCACTATCATATCTAGGGTATGCCCACTTTCAGGCATACCCTCTACAGTCAGGGCACACCTCAGCCCATATTTTAGTTACAGTAAGTATACCCAACCAGAAATATATATAATATACAATATTACAAACAAAATGGTGCAGCGCAAATCCTCTTTATAACATATGCAATATATTATGTATAAATAAAGGAAAAAAGTCCCAAAGAAAACTGCAGAAAAGTTTGCAGTGGCCACCCCCGCTGACGAAATCCCTTTGGATGTAACGCCACCTACGGGAGGTGGAGTCGCATCCGTCTGACGTCACCCGCTGCTGCTGTCTCAAGCGTGTGTGGCTGGCTGCCGTTGCGCAGAGCCCACATCGCTGATGCTGTGTACCACTGTGCCTGTTTTATGCTGCCTAACTGTAAGTGCAATCTTATCCATTAAAGCCTTTCACTGTTTACAGTCTACACTTAGAAGTCCCGCTTTTCTTTTTTGCATGCATTCCACGGAGCTTCTGTGAACACTACTGCTTGGGGCATTTGATATATGTTCTCTGCCTGGTCCATAGCTGCTAAGTGCTACATGCTTGTAAACCTGGAGCCCGCTGATTGATGTGGACGTATACTGCGATTTTTGGCCTTCTGGTAAAACAGGGGTCAAAATATGAGGTGAGCGCATACATGTGCTGTTTGGTGGAGGGAGATCACAGTTTGGAGTTGCTGTCTCCTACATCCTTTCTCAACACCAAGTGGATCTAAGGACTTTTCTGCAGTTTTCTTTGGGACTTTTTTCCTTTATTTATACATAATATATTGTATGTTATTAAGAGGATTTGCGCTGCACCATTTTGTTTGTTTTTTCTTTCTGGGAATTTGTTGTGTATCCCGGGTCGGTTTCCAGTCAGCATTTCCATCCATATTTAGCCATATTTACCTGTCTGCGCTGATTGGTTTTGTTTATTCATAATACACGATATTACCAATTGTATTGGGATACCAGCCTTTACACGCACATTAAATTTAATGGCATCCCAGTCTTAATCCGTAGGGTTCAATATTGAGTTGGCCTACCCTTTGCAGCTATAACAGCTTCAACTCTTCTGGGAAAGCTGTCCACAAGGTTTAGGAGTTCATCCATGGGAATGTTTGACCATTCTTTCAGAAGCGCATTTGTGAGGTCAAGCACATGTTGAGAACGAGAAGGCCTGGCTCGCAGTCCCTGCTCTAATTCATTCCAAGGGTGTTCTACCGGGTTGAGGTCATAACTCTGTGCAGACCAGTCAAGTTCGTCCACCCCAGACTCGGTCATCCATGTCTTTATGGATTTTGTTTTTGCACTGGTCCATTCACCAAAAAAGTGAAAAAAGTGAATAAAGACGGTACAAAAGTTTTTGACAATTCCTTTAATAAAAAATAAAAAACAATATCCCACGATGTAGATCCATCATCAATCACGCCACTGGCTGTCACTGCCAGACCCGGAAAAAAAAAAAAACACCTCCAGCCTCGTCGAACGTTCCCTGCTGAATGCTTGCTACTCCGTCCCTTTGCAGACAGGAAAATAACTCTTTATCCTGGGATTGAGTTCCTCTCAGTCTGAGTGGCTGGATCAGGGTTGTCAGGGTTGTCACAGCTCCTCTACAGGTGGGTGGAGAAAAAAAATAAGATTACACTGCAGCCGGATCACTGCTTAGCAGACAACTCATCCCAGAATAAAGATGTTAGAGTATGGATGTCGGACTGTGGGTCCCAACTGCTCTGCCTTCCATACTGTACCTTATGTGATGTAAACCCGCCCTGTACTTTGCAGAGCAGGTTTCCTAAAAGAGAAAGTACAATTCTTTAATATGTTAGGAATATACTGGGACATTTCTGTTGGTCCCTAGATGAAGGACTCACTGTTCCATTCTGAGTCTTTACTGATCCTTCCAGCACTTGTGTATGGGGAGGTAATCCAGTGCTAACCTAACTTCCCCACAGCTTTCTACCATCCTGAACACAGGTTATGTCCCACTAACAGCAGTGTATTAATTGCCTGATATTAGCCGGGTACAATGAAAAAAAATATTTATCTGTCCTTATTTGCCCAGCCTCCTGTCAGTGTGTTCACCCTTCCCCCTTTTAGCCAACCACCAGTCATCCCCCAAGTCTCTCTACTTCATCAGGCTGGGTTCACACTTATGGGAATTGGATGCGGGTTTCCACGCAATCCAATTCGCATGTCAGGAGCCTGTGACCGGCTCCCAATGGAGCCAGTTCGCACAGCTCCATGTCCGCTGCAGAGCAAATGGCACAGGAGTTATCTGGTCCATTTCAGGTCCTAATTTAACCCAACATTCAGACTGAAATCGGATCTGAAACAATGGGCGCACCAGACCCCTGCTGTGAGCACGGAGGTGTAAACCCAGCCTTAGTTAGGGCTCTTTCACCCCATAAGTGGAAGGAAACTGATGGAAACGGATGGGAAAAGTGACATCAGTTTCCATCAGTTTTCTTGCGTGTCAGTTATGTGCCCTATTCACACCAATGTTAATGTCATGTCAGTTTTTTCCTGTGCAGAAAAAATCTGCACATGATACCAGTGTTGTGGTGTGAACAGGGCACATACAGAACAATTTTTCTTTGTGCCCTCACAGAACATGTGCAGAAAAACTGACGTCTCTGCACCATGGTATGAACGAGGCCTAAATGATTATATAGTGATGATGGAGCATAGTTCCAAATTTGCCCCGCCCCTTATTGCCATATAAGAAACATAGCCAAATGTGTCTTTCCTCTGTGCTCTTCATATGTAAACATGGCAGCGTCAGTTCTCCTGATCTCCCTCCTGTGTGACCTGGTTCATTCATCCCCTGCCTCCCTATTACAGCTCAGAGTTGCTCTGACAGCCTGAGATTCTCAGCAGAGATGGATGAGCTGCCCTGAGTTGTAAGCACAGAGCTCCATACATATACTGGCTGGGACAGTGCTGGAGATAAAGGCTGGGAGTTTCTAAAAGATGTAGAAACTAGGGATCGACCGATACGGTTTTTTCATCGCCGATACCAATATTTTGGTCATCACTTATTGGTAGCAGCCGATATGGGCTGATATTTTCGTACATTTGAAAAGATTTTTTTTCATCTAAATCTGTACTAATGAGACGAAAATCGGACGTGTTTTGACAGACGACAAAAATTATATAGCCTGCACATCAGGATTTTGTCAGCCGAAAAGTCAGGGTCGGCTGTCGAAAGCACCATACTAACAATCCGAAAATCGACAGATCGGTCGTCAGACGAATTTTCCCTACAGATTTTCTTATCGTGTGCCTTAACACTGACTATTTTCAGTGTCTCCACAATGGAAGCACATGGCTGCTAATGGATAGATGGGAGACAGGTGGGAGGGAGGCAGCCCAAACCTCCAACAACCCATCTATGACTGGTCTAATATATCATAGCTCTAATAGCTATGTTGTAGTGATGGTACAAAACTGAAAAGGACTAGCTGAGAAGCATACACCTCCATCCCCTTGGTGGATACAGTATAAAAAACAGATTGGGACTTTTTATGAGGCATTGGCCTGTAAAGTACAGCGCCTCCATCCATAATTTCATAAAATATTTGGGACTTTAAATGAGACACAAGCAGGTCATGCTATTAATCTCCATCCCTGTATATGAAAAAACTTAGGTCAAATCAGATTGCATCCACCAAAAACGCACGTAAATCACACGGTGGGACTTTAAATGAGGCACCAGCCTTTAGGCACAGCACCTCCATCCCTGGTTACATGAACAATATAGGCTATGTGGGACTTTAAGTGAGACACCAACAGGTAATGCCCGGCGTCTCCATCCCTGTATTAGAAAAACTGAAAGTTGAAAGGATTAAAAGAGGTGCATGGAAGCCAGCCAGCCCCCAGTCTGATGTACTCACCCTCCAGTCTGCCACCAACCAAGTAGACCTATCTCACGATATAAATAAAGAACAGGGGTTTAGTTGACACGCAAATCTATATTGCTTTCTGCCTACCAGAGAGCAAGACCTGTGAGTTAGGTCTGCTTATGGTGCTCAGTGTATGATTCATCTGGTCTAGGGAGTGTTTTACACTGGTCCAATAGGGAGGCATATTGGACAGTGGAGGAAATCTGACCAATGGGTACACAGGCTTTGATACAGCCCCAGTGATTGGCACAGACTGATTGTCTCGGTGCATTCTAGGGTGTAGTATAAAAGCCAGGAGCACATGTGCTACGGGGTCTTTGACTGGTGAGCAGAGTCCCGGAGGGAGAGTGGTGGCTGCCTCCTCCTCTGTAGCAGTGGCACACGGTCACAGGCGGTCGGCCTGGGGACCAGAAGGAAGGAGCTAAACCCAGAGGTCCATGAGAGCTGACTGGAGAGGTAGGGACATGGGAGATCCTCGAAAAACAGTAATGTGAGTACAGGGGATTGTGTCTAGGGTCCTGATCTGAGGGGGACCACCCCGGTGTAGAATAGTCAGAGGACGGGTGTCAGCAGGTGGAGTGAAGGGGTGTACTAGGTTTGTATCCTGAAGATAATTAATTCTAACAAGTCATCTGCATAGAGGCTTAACCCTAAATTCATTTAAGTGGCAAGGTGAATCAGCAGCCTCTGCTGCATCTTCAGACAGGAGTCCTCATCTATTGTGAATAGTTTAAGTTGGAGTATCCCACTCTTCCCTTCCCCCATCCCTAATTTAAATAAAACCACAAAAACAACGACATCTCCTAGACTGTTCATTGACTAAGCCAGAGAGTAAAGAGTTAAATTGTGCATGCTGCAGTTGCTATCGATAACCCAGGGGAATCCAAGGTGAATAACCCAGCAGTCCTCAAGGGGGCAGTGCTACATACATTTTTGGAGACCCTAAAGCCCCAGGACAGAAGAAATTGCATATTTTTATGTCAGACGGTATTTGTGCAGCTGTTTTTCAACGCAATTTTTTGGGAAGAATACACTTTAATGAATTTTAATGCACAAAAACACAATATAATACCCACTTTCTGTAAAATATAAGAGATGTAAATAGATTCTAAACATGTCATGCTTTAAAATTGTGTCTGCCCGTGGAATGGCACCAAACTACAGTACCTAAAAATCCCCATAGGTGACACTTTAACCACTTAAGCCCCGGAAGATTTTACCCCCTTCCTGACCAGGGCCTATTTTGCGATTCGGCACTGCGTGAATTTAACGGACAATTGCGCGGTCGTGCGACGCTGTGCCTGAACGAATTTGACGTCCTTTTTTTCCCCCACAAACAGAGCTTTCTTTTGGTGGTATTTGATCACCTGTGCAATTTTTTGATCATGCGCTATAAACAAAAAAAGAGCGTCAATTTTGTAAAAATAACAATATTTTTCACATTTTTTATATGAAATTCCCAAAAAAATGTAAAAATCAAATTTTTTTATTATTGTAGGCCAATTTGTTTTATGCTACATATTTTTGGTAAAAAAAATCGCAAAAAGCGTATTTTGATTGGTTTGCGCAAAAGTTATCGCGTTTACTAAGGGAAAGATTTTTGTAATTTTTGTTGTTTTTTTTTTTAAACGAGTAATGGCGGCGATCTGCGATTTTTTTTTTGCGGGACTGCGACATTGCGGTGGACAGATCGGACCCTTGACTGACATTTTTGACACTTTTGGGGTTACCAGTGACATTACTACAGTAATCAGTGCTATACATATGCACTGTTACTGTAAAATGACACTGGCAGTGAAGGGGTTAACTTTTTTGAGAGGGAGGGGTTGTGTGTGTCCCTAGGGGCGTGTTTCTAACTGTGATTGGCTGTGGCTTGAGGTGTAGGAACAATGATCAATGGTCCTACATAGTAGAACCGTATGATCACTATTCTTACACAGGGGAGAATGACAGGCGGCTTGTTTACATCAGCCGCCTGCCTTTCTCCCGCTCTAACGGACAATCGAGAGTGCCCGGCGGACATCGGACGTCACTTTGCCTGTGACGGGCTGACCGCCGCAGTATATGTACTTGCGGCGGTCGGCAAGTGGTTAAAAGCCTTTACAGGTTACAAGTATAGGGTTACAAAGGAGCACTGGTGCTAGAATTATTGCTCTTACTAGGATGTTCGTGGCAATATCTCACATATATGGTGCAATCGCCGTTTACATATACATGTGAGCAGGGCTTTTTTTCTCAAAGGATAGGTGCAGGTACTCCCCCCCCCCTGCTGCCATGTCACCCCTTGTCTCCACCCCCTACCCACCTTTGAGCACATTCCTTGGTACCACCTTCAGCCACCTCCTAGTATGGCCACTTTTATAGAATACAAAACCAAGTATCTTAATCATAATTTGTATGGAATTTGTTAATTATAACAAAAAAAAACAATAATTTAGATACCTCCAGCAATAACAGACCCCACCAACAACAATAGATCTCCTAGCAACAATAGATGTGCCCACCAAAGCAATAGATCCACTTCAGCAACAATAGACCCCCCCCAGCAAAAATATATCTCCTAGGAGCCAGCATCAATAGACCCTTCAGCAGCCAACAACAATAGACACCTCCCTTAACAGTAGATCCACCAGCAACAAAAGATTCCCCCACCAGCAACAAAAGACCCTCACAACTATAGACCCCTTACAGCAACAATAGATCCCCCAGCAGCTAGAATAAATAGATCCTCCAGCGTATCCAAGCACCCCTTGCATTACATACATTGAATGTTGGAGGTGCCGAAATTGCCACTGAAAAAAAGCCCTGTATGTGAGACTGCCACACACGTTTGCATTTGCACGTGAGCACATGCAGATGGGAGCACGTAAACATTTTTTTATTTTTTTTTTTATTATTCCTTTTTTTTTAAAAAAAATAAATTTTTACACTGTCTCTTTGATTTTTTTTATCAACTTTATTGCTATCACAAGGGATGAACAACATCTTTTGTGACAGCATGGGCCATGACTGGTCCTCTTTATGGAGAGATCTGGGGTCTATTAGACCCCAGGTCTCTTCTCTGGTCCACAGTGCTGCAGATCAGACACAGATCAGGCTGACTGGCTGCTTCCCTGGCCAGTAACCACCAGGTAAACAAAGAACAGAAAGTGATAAAATCTTTGTTGCTTCCGTTTTCTGACATCACACAGTGGGAGGAACAACATCAATTCCTCTCTCAGTGTGCCTGGAGCCAGATGCTGCCAGTCGTTTCCTTACCGGGTTCCCTGATTACTCAGGAGGGCCCAGAAAAGGCGTCAGCGGAAGGGGGGGGGGGCTTCTGCTGCCTGTAAACGTAACTTGAGCGGCTCTTTAGCTGCTCAGATTACTTTTAGCGTCTTTGGACTTGCCAGTACTATTATGTCAGTGGACAGGAAGCGATATAAGGTGTCTAGATGTGTATTTAAGGTGTTAATTACACATCAAATTTCATATCTATCACATTTTTTGAGCTCCTGGAGAACCAGGACAGTGGAAAGAATTGGGAACACTGGTACTGATATGGCAGTGAACAGGACACTGGTATGGCGGTGATCAGAACACTGGTGTGGGGTATAGCGTTGATTAAGACAATGGTATGGCAATGATTAGGACACTGTTATAAGGTATGGCAGTGATCAGGACACTGGTATGGCAATGATCAGGACACTGGTATGGGGTATGGTGGTGTTTAGGACGTTGGCATGGGGTATGGTGGTGATCAGGATGCTGGTATGGGGTATGGCGGTGATCAAGACATTGGTGTGAGGTATGATAGTAATCAGGGCGCTAGTATGGTGTATGACAGTAATCAGGGCGCTAGTATGGTGTATGACAGTGATCAAGGTGCTAGTATGGCGTATGGCGGTAATCAGGAATCTGGTATGGGATATGGCAGTTAACAGAATGGTGGTATGGCGGTGATCGGGAATCTGGTATGGGGTATGGCAGTGACAGGACCCAAGTATAGCATATAATGGTGATCAGAACACTGGTACAGCCTATGGCAATATTCAGGACCCTGGTATGGGGTATGGCAACGATCAATCAGCTGGTATAGTGTATGACGGTGATCAGGTATGATGTGGTGGTAATTAGGGTGCTGGTATGGTGTATGGCGGTGATCAGAGCACTGATATAGCAAATGCTGGTGATCATGGTGCTGGTGTGGCATATTGTGGTGATCAGAATACTGGTATGACGAATGGCGGTGATCAGGGCCCTGGTATGGCGAATGGCAGTGATCATGGCGCTGGTATGGCGAATGGCGGTGATCATGGTGCTGGCATGGTAGTGATCAGGACATTGGTATGGTGTATGGCATGAGCAATGGGACAAATGACAGGGGCTGGCTGCACTGTTTATTGTTGGTATACTGGGAGCAGTGATCAGGGACACTAGGGCAGGCTGGCATTGCAGTCTGTGAGTGTACACCAGCCGAACAGGCTGCTGTATAGTTTCTCACAGCTTATCTGTGTGAGAGCAGAGAGAACCAATGTTTACATCTAGTTCCCATTGAGTACTATGTGATCGCTGTGATTGAACACAGCGATCACATGGTACAAGACCAGGTAATTACCCGGACACAGCGGAAATGTGATCCGCTGTCTCCAGGGAAAAATCAGATCACGGGGCTCCCAAGTGTGCATTCTGGGAGCCATGCAGGAGCCACTGATAGGGAATGACATACAGGTATGTTAACACACATCGGCACTGCTTCCCATCCACCATCTATAGACTATAGGCCGACGGGAAGCCAGTAAAGAAGTACAGCCAAAGCTTATTTGGCCTGCTGACAGCTGACATAACAGAGTCTGGGGCAAGATTACAACCATTTGGTCAGCATCCAACCATGGGCCTGAACCAGTACCTTGCTCGGCCTCTCAGTGATATGCTGAGAGCCTGCGCCAGCCGTTCCCCTTTCCTCCACTGCCCAGTGCTCCAGTGAGTGCGGGGAGGGGGTAGAACAGAGAGCAGTGGTTGTGTAACGCTCCTGCGTTTTTGTATATAGGCTGGATTTGCAGCTGCAAAATTTCCACTCAGTAGTCATGCAGAGATATGTTGAATACCAGATCCAACTCTCCAGGACTCATCACCGTGGGCCTGTCAGCTTCAACATACAGATATATACACACTCAATGAGATGTTCCTGGAGTGATAGGATGTATATGATAGTATAAAGGTGATGTGCTGAAGGGACAGGTGTGAACAGTGACAAGGATGGTAAGCACTTGATAGGTTTGTACAGGAGAGTTCAAGATGGTATTTAGGAATGCAGATAGGTTAGTATCGAGTATGTTAGTAGGTGGTGAGGACAGCAGATGACAAATACAGGATAGACTAACCCAGTGCAAGGATAGATAGTAGTAGACAGGAGAGCTAGCAATCTGTGCAGCAGTGCAGATGATAGATGGTAATAGTCTCAAGAGCTAGCAATCTATATGATAGTGCAGATGATAGGATAGTATGGATAGGTAGTAACAGTCCTTAATGCAAATAGTAGTAGTGTAAGTTATGGAGGTTTCCCCTGCGGGGTACTTATCACTATAGTATAGCAGTAGAAGGTCCGGTGATGAGGAAGTGATCTGGTAGCGTGATACAGGGATCAATAGCGAGGTTCGGTTCTGAGGAAGTGATCCTGGTAGCGAGATACAGGGATCGTAGCGAGGTTCCACAGAGAGACACGCTTGTAAGCATATGAGCTTCAAGGCAGGATGAAGAGTGAAGGGTGAAAGCAGCATGCCGGGAGTGATCGGGTGGCGAGACACAGGATCAGAGAACAAGTTCAGGTAGCGAGATACAGGAACGAGTAATATCTGGTATGCTGACTTCAGACAGGGACGCTCCAACCATGACGGTTGAACGAACATGTGAGTGAGAACGCCGGCGGTTGAAATAGTCGCTCTGCGGCGCTCAGTGATGACAGCATCGGTCTTAAAGGTGTATGCGCACCTACCAAAAGAGAATGGTGGGACGCATACATGAATGGAAAGTGGAATAAAGGGTACCAGAGGTACCAGAACATTACAGATTGACAGTCAACAGCTCTCTGCTTACCAGGAAGATAGTGATTGGCGGTGTTTGATCACTTGGTTCTCAGTCTTAGAGTCAGCGGTGGACAGATGCAGCATCGGACTGATGTTGCTTCTACCTAGGTAAGTATGATTTCCCCCCCAAAAAAATTCTCTTTTAACTCCTAGAGAACAAAAGTACATTTTTTCACAATATCATTATTGTGTCAACTAGCCAGCAACAGGAGAGGACAGGGAAACTACTCACCTGCTCCTACAGCAAAGATTCCTCACCAGCCACACTGGTAAGCCCAGGCTCACACCGGTGCGTCTTTGAAATTGTGCTAATTCAGTTTTCCGAGTTCAAAGCCACACATCAGTGCGATTTTCACTGAAGATTTGATTGTGGATTGGGACTTAACACAAGAGAAAACTATGCAATGAAATTCAGCAAAAAGTAGTGCAGGAACCGTTTTCAAAGTCGCAGCTATTTGAATGGTTGTCAACAATGGGGTGCAACTTGTGATGCGATTTGGAACTCTCAAATCACATGACAAATCGCACCAGTGTGGACTAAAAGACATTCCACAGTTTATGGTAGCAATGTTAGATTGTGACGTTCTCTGCTCTCTCTAGAAAACATGTCACCAGAAACAAGATCACAGGTGTTAACAGACATTAAATCTCACCAAGTCTTAGATGTGGTGGCTGCATTCGTTTTCATTTTTAGACTTTTTTTATTTTCATCTGGTGATCCAGCCAGTAAATCTGTTGTTGTTCCAGAAAACAAGCTGTCCTGCAGATATTGCATTTACAGGAATGAGACAAAGCATTTAGCACTGAAAAGGGTCATTTATGTTTATAGCACATGTACATTTATTAGCATTTGCTTGTTCACTGTAAGTCTCCACGAGTGGGGAGTCGCACTTAGATAATTGTGAAAACTTTTATATCTAGCAAGCACTGTGTTGTGGGAGAGGTCAGAGAGACACATTTCCCTATTTTTTGACTGAAAAGGGTGCTTACAATGATCAGCTTTTATTAAATTATGTAAAACTTTTATCCCAAAAGGAAAAAATAAACTGTTTGCTGTAGCTGATTATAAAGGGTTAGCTGGAGTTTGGCTTAGTGTATATACATCTGCTAGTCCATCTAACACTACCCTTCACTCAGACTGTCAAATGCAGCCGTCTGCTGTACCAATGCGGCTGTCTATGGGGGTCCTTATAGATCTGTACCCCTTGACCCTACTGGAAGTACAGGCTCTCCTACTACATTGGGGTTTGGATTAGCCTTCCCCCCCCCCCTCCACCTCCTCTCCTTGTTACCAGTCAACCCAAGATACTTGGACTCTGAAGACATGAATGTAATGAGCTAGAATAGGAAGATCCGGTGGGTAATGGCTTATGTATCAGTATGTGGAGTGTTCACGTCTTTGGCTACTGTTTGTCAGACAAGTGATGCAGTACATTCATATATGTTTTTTCTTTTTCTTTGTGTGTTTGTTTGTTTTTGATTTTTCAGAAAGGGGATAACAAACTTGTATATATCCCTGATGAAGATTTGAACTCAAAAGTTCACCAACTATTTCGAAACGCATTGGATTCAATACTCCCCCCCCCCCCCTTGGGGGTCACACCCCAGGGCGGGAGTTGCGTTTCCCCATTCCTTCTTCTTTGGTGCATTATTGCATATTACTTCTGGTCCTATCTGCCCATGACCAACTTTGGTCCCTTCCGTTTTTGGCCATGGGAGTAGGATGAGGTCATGTTAATTGTAATTTTTTAATTAGAATTGTATCAATAAATATTCATATATATTTTTATATACATTGTTGTTTTGCACTTTTTCTTTTCATTTTTTTCATTGCCCTAAACCCCCCCCCCCCCCCCAGGAGGAGAACAACACACCAGTGTTATATTTTTCAATGTTATATGGGATGATGGCAATCTTGTGTCACTTATCATCTGGGACCAATTCATGTCTGCTGTACCCCCTGTGCCATTCATCCAGAATGGGAGCACTCTAATACAGATGTTTTACTGACCAGATCACTAGGTGTAAACAGAGGGAAAAGGCCTAAAAAAAGATAAATAATGCAGCCACCACATCTAATGATCAGTAGGGTGCAATATATTACATGTTTGGTCTTGGGTTTAATACTTCTTTAGTTGAATCAGTCTCCAGTATATGCACACTAAATTATTGTAGATACTCTGTAAAAGAAATTTCAAATGGACCCTCCATTTCCTAAAAAACTTTTGATCTTCTAAAACCCCCTCCTCCCCACCTACACAATCATAAAAACATTTTTTTTTTTCTTTTTACTCCTGACCCCTGAACTTTGCATCACTTGCTACTGAACCCTTGGACTGTACATGCAACCGGTCAAAATTACAAGGTTTGTATACCAATGCCAGAAGCCTGGCCAACAAGATGGGAGAGCTGGAGCTACTGATGTTTGAGGAGGACTTAGATTTTGTGGGAATAACTGAGACTTAGTTCGACAGCTCTCATGATTGGATGGCGACCATTCAGGGGTATTCCCTTTATCGCAGGGATAGAGAAGGTAAAAAAGGGGAGGGGTATTTCTGTATATTAAGAACAGTGTACAGGTAAATATGAGGGATGATATTAATAATGGAGCTATGGACGAGGCAGAATTCCTATGGGTAGAACTTAAAAGGGAAGGCACTATAGGGAAGGCAATATTGGGCGTATGCTATAGGCCCCCCGGCCAGAGGGAGGAGGGGGAAGCGGACCTCCTTTTACAGATAGGATTGGCAGCAAGGATGGGAAATGTCATTATAATGGGAGACTTTAATTATCCAGATATAGACTGGGCTGAAGGAACCGCGCTTTCAGCCAAGGCTCGGCAGTTCCTAAATGTTTTGCAGGACAATTTTATGGGTCAGATGGTGAATGCACCGACAAGAAACAATGCGGTACTTGACCAACTGATTACCAACAATAAAGACCTGATCACGGATATAGAAATATGGGGCAACTTAGGAAACAGTGACCATAGGTCAATTTGTTTCAGTATTATTCATAGTAATAGGAAGCACAAGGGTAATAGAAGGACACTGAATTTCAAAAGAGCCAATTTCCCAAAACTGCGCTCTCTGCTAGAAAATATCAAAGTGGGAACAAAGAACACAGAGGAAAAATGGGAGTGCTTCAAGAGCATACTAAACAAAGGGATTGGCCAGTGCATTCCAAAGGGAAATACATTTAAAAGAGCAAAACTAAACCCTGGGTGGCTAAACCCCAACATAAAATGCATATTAATACTAAAGAAAAGGCTTTCAAAAAATACAAGACTGAGGGGTCATTGGCAGCATTAAAGCATTACAAAGAGTGTAATAAGAAATGTAAAGATGAAATTAAGGTGGCTAAAATAGAACACGAGAAACATATAGCGGAAGAGAGTAAAAAGAACCCCAAGAAATTCTTTTAAGTATAAACAGTAAGAAAACGAGGCCAGATCACATTGGCCCCATAAAAGATGACAAAGGAAATATGGCCACAGAGGACAGAGAAAAGGCTGAAGTGTTAAATAATTTCTTCTCTTCAGTTTTCACAAAAGAATCGGGGGGCTACACTAACCCAGCTTGTAAGGCTAAACTAAATAATACACCTCAGGAAGTACCACCATGGCTAACAGAGGATAGACTGAGAACTAAACTAGAGAAACTTAACATAAATAAATCACCGGGACCGGATGGCTTGCACCCGAGGGTTCTTAAAGAGCTCAGCCAGGTGATTTCCAGACCATTATTCTTGATCTTTAAGGATAGTCTATGGACGGGTTTGGTGCCAGCTGATTGGAAAAAAGCCAACGTGGTACCAATATTTAAAAAAGGGTCGAGATATATCCCGGGGTATAGGCCGGTCAGTCTAACATCAGTAGTCTGCAAGATTTTGGAGGGGATGTTAATGGACCACATACAAGACTTTAGTAATGAAAACGGTATTATTAGTAGTGATCAGCATGGATTCATGAAAGATCGTTTTTGCCAGACCAATCTATTAACCTTCTATGATGAAGTGAGCTGCCACCTAGATAAAGGTAAGCCTGTGGATGTGGTGTATCTGGACTCTGCAAAGGCCTTTGACACCGTTCCCCACAAATGCTTACTGTACAAACTAAGGAAGGTAGGTATGGACCATAGGATGAGTACCTGGATAGAGAACTGGCTCCAGGGGAGAGTACAGAGGGTGGTGATTAATGGGTACTAGGATTGGGCGGGCGTGGAAAGTGGGGTCCCCCAAGGTTCGGTCCTGGGGCCAATCCTGTTTAATTTATTCATAAATGATCTAGAGGAGGGGATATCAGGTACAATCTCAGTATTTGCGGATGATACTAAACTAAGCATGCCAATATCGTCTATGCAGGATGTGGAAACCTTACAAGCGGATCTGAACAAAATAATGGGGTGGGCAACTACATGGTAGATGAGGTTTAATGTTGAAAAATGTAAAGTAATGCACTTGGGCGTCAGAAACACGAAAGCAAGCTACTCACTGGGGGAGGAAACCTCTGGGTGAGTCTAGGATGGAAAAGGACCTGGGGGTACTGGTAGACAACAGGCTTGGCAGTTGCATGCAATGCCAAGCCGCTGCAAGCAAAGCCTACAGAATACTGGCATATATAAAAAAGGGGATTCACTCCAGAAATAAAGAGATTATTCTCCCACCCTACAAGACTCTGGTCTGGCCACATCTGGAGTATGCTGTCCAGTTCTGGGCACCGGTCCTCAGGAAGGATGTGCTGGAACTGGAGAGAGTCCAGAGAAGGGCAACAAAAATAATTAGGGGAATGGAGGGCATCGGCTATGAGGAAAGACTACAAGCACTGAACTTATTTTCTCCGGAGAAGAGACGATTGAGGGGGGATATGATATCAATGTACAAATACTTTACTGGCGACCCTAGCATAAGGAACAAACTATTCAGAGAAAGGAGATACAATAAGACACGTGTCCACTCACTAAAACTTGAGGAAAAACGGTATAACTTTAAAATACGTAAGGGGTTCTTCACTGTCAAAGCGGTAAGGATGTGGAATTCTCTTCCACAAGCAGTCGTATTAGCAGGAAGCATCGATAGTTTCAAAAAACAATTAGATGAGCACCTTAAAGACCACAACATACAGGGGTATACAATGTACGGTTAACAGCAAACACGCACACACATCATAGGTTGAACTGGATGGATATTTTCGACCTTGCAAACTATGTATGTACATCCTTTTAAGCACAGTGAAAACCACACCCAATTTTCACCACACTTTCTTTTCATCCAGAAGCCAGGCCCAACTTATGATCCTCCACAGTGGCCCACTGCTTTCATAAGTAGCACCCTCCTAGGTAGTTGCTAGGAAAAATAATAGTTTGCTCTGCCTGCTTTACAGGGGAGCCTGATCTGTAGTTATGCCTGTTGCATGTTCCCAGTGGGTGATTCATCTGGGCTGAGGGAGTGTCCCCACTGTATCCAATAGGTGAGCCTGTTGGACAGTGGATGAAACACAGCCAGTGACACACAGGCTTTTGTGGCTGTCCCAGTGGGTTGGCACAATAGTGGTGCATCCTGGGATATGTCATAAAAGCCAGGGGCACATGTGACAGGGTGTCTTTTGGCGGCAAGCCAGGTCCCAGGAGCAGGCTGTCTCTCCTCCTGTCTGCATGGAAGGTGGTCACAGGCAGTCGGCCTAGTGAGGTAGAGTGTGGTGCTTTACCAAGAGGTCCAGGAAGCTGAGAAGTGGAGTTAAAAGCAGATCGGCCTTGGAAAAAACAGTGTCCGTGAGTACCAGGGAGCCTGCCAGGAGTCTGCTTAGGAAGGGGCATGCTCCAGTAGGGTGTCAGTGGACAGAAGGTCAGCGCATACAATCAGTGAGAAAGGGGGTGCCAAGTTAGACCCTGAAGAGTAATCTAAACGAGAGTACATATTCTTTATCTTCACTTCAGTGGCAAGGTGAAGCAGTGGCCTTGCCGCAGTTTACAGTCAGGTTTCCTCATAAATTGTGCATAGTTCAAGTTAGAGTATCCCACTAATCCCTTCTCCCATCCAAGTTCCAATAAAAACACACAAAAAAACAAATCCCCTGAACTGTTCATTGTCTGAGCTGAGTATTTAAAGAGATAGGTTTCTACAGGTAACCCAGGGGAATCCAAGAAGTGTAATTCTCAGCAGCTCCCTAGGGGGCAGTGCTACACATAAAATACCCCTGTTCCTGATTCCTGCACTCTGCAACAAGTGGCATATGAAATCCAACTTTAACAATCATCTGTACTCCGTAAACCAATCAGCTGGGTTGTGCCATTATTGTTTGACATAAACACCATTGTCTAATTCAGCCCAGATTTATTTGCCTTGGCTAAACCATCTCATGTTTATGGCTACTGTAAAATAAAGATTAAAGATTATTTTTCTCTGGGGAAATATTTTCTTCAAAGTGTTTGCACCAAATAGAATTTCTTTCAGTATTTCTTGCTATCATCTCTAAAACATTTTCAACCACAAGAGGGCTCCCTCAGGATACTATTTGTTTATTTTTTTTTTTAGAATCAGTAATTAGACAATTCGAGAATTTAGCCCAGTATGTGTGGATGTGGGGGAAAACTACAATACTGGCACTTGTATTCAGGTCCTTTCCACTCAATTAAAGAGTCTAAATTAAATGTATTCATGTTTTAAGTTAAATCCTATCCACATATAGGAAAGTGCACATGCCATGGGATTGTTTCACTTCACTGAACTCACTTATAAGAGTAAATGCAATAAAAGAGTACTTTCAGGAGGGAGTGGGGAATTTAGAGTTCATAAGGGCAGGACCTGGGGGATCAGTGCCTAGGCCAAATACTAAACATTATAACTATTCTAGGATAGAAGGTACAACTTGTAATATGGCACAAATCACAGAAATAACCCTGTGGGTATACAGGATGAATAATGAATTGATTTAATAAAACAGTGAAGGAGTGTGTAGCTTAAAATGTCATGCCATTACCAACACTCTAATACATTTTAAACAGAGGGCCAGTTCATATTGGCATTGGCACAGGAAAGCGCTAATCGTTCCTGTGCGATTCACATGCGGGACAGGGGGTTTCCCCTGTTCTTGTGAGCAAACCAGTAGTGGTGAAACACATCAAGGAAGATGGTTTCAGGTGGAGATATTTATGTATGCAGTTGTTATCTTGTGACAAATTAAATAGAAAGAAGAGCTAAGTTATGGAGTGCAGCTTGCATTTACTTTTGACTGAGAGTGGGGACAGGATGTGGTATCCATCACTTGGGTCATCTGTGTGGATTAAAAGGAGCAAGTCCGGAGCAGAACTATGGGTTTGGATATGTTTCTGTATGGGACAAACATACTGTAGGTCTATACTCCAAAAAACAAAAAAGGTAAAAAAAAAGGAAAAATGTTTACATGTTTATAATGGACCTCAAAAAAAAAGTAACAGCCCTGCCATCTTGTTACTTCTACACAAAAGTAACAGTAAAAGCAACACAAATGCAATCACCTGCATAGCTTAGGCCTAGGGGTTCCTGTCTGTCAACATTACATTTTCCAGCAAGGTAATTGAACAGATCTTTGCTTCTTCAGCACAGTCATGTTTATGCAGATACAATAAATCTGTAAAGTGGTCACATTTAGTGACGGCTGGTGCTCCATGAGCCGGGGAGGGGAGCGTCAGACGGACCGCACCATACACCCCCCCCTCCCGGACCACACCAGGCCGCACCCCATAACCCCCCCCCCCCCAGGCCACAGCAGGACAGAACCACGGCAGGGGACAGGACAGGACCACGGCAGGGGGCAGGACATGACAGGACCCAACTCACTCACCCTGCCTGGACATCTGCAGCAGCAGACGACGGCGGTGGTGGCTTCGGCTTCTTCCCCCTGTCTTCTGCGTCTCCTCCCTCCTCCTCCATGCCCAATGGCATGGCTTATCCTTTCAGCCAATCGGGAAACAGGTTTCAGAACCCGCTTCCTGATTGGCCAGGAGGAGGATCTGTGTGCCAATAGCGAATTTTCATTCGCTATTGTCACATAGATGGGTGGGCTTGGGGTGCAGTGCTCTGCGTCCCAAGCCCACCCTTTTTTTTTAGCCTATTAGAGCCTCGGGCTCTAATCACATGGTTAAAAAAAAAAAAAGCCCCATTGAACTCCATGCGCCTGGCACCCCACACATCTAGATTAGGGGGCCAGACGCATGGATGGGGGGGCGGCGCCCTGCGCCCCCAATGCACCAGCTGCCACTGGTCACATTTATCAAAAGCTTATCTAATTACATACTGTATTTTATTATTTCTATTGCTGTCCCAATACGATTGGTCTAGAATGTAAAAGAAAACCTCAATGCTCAATTAACCTTTCTTTGCATTGACCTCAAATATTACCCATTACTGTTGGTCTCTAGAATGTAAAAGAAAACCTCAATCCTCAATTAACCTTTCTTTGCATTGACCTCAAATATATTAAAGCATGGTAAATAGATCTCTCATAAAACATCTTTCCTTGCATTTTTCTCAGATAGAGAGGCAGGGAGGTGACAGCACCATTTCCATCTTGTCCAACCAGAGAATGTCTTGTATTCTTCAGGAAGAATGCAAGGCATTCTGTGAATAGCCCTTGTGCCAAGTGGGCGACTTCCTGTTGTTACTTTGAAGAAGAGCAGACACTTAGCACGGTAAGGCAGTGGTGATCACTTTAGTATTACCGACTACTACAGTGATTCTCAGCTTGCACAGCAGTCCCACAGATTGCAGATGAGGAAATTTGGGACAACTTAGGAAACTGTGATCACAGGTTAATTACATTCAGCATAAATCACAGAATTAAGAAGCAAAAGGGTAATACAAGTACACAGAATTTTAAAAGAGCCAACTTCCCTGAACTGTGCTCTATGCTACACGAGACTGAATGGGATAAAATCCTAGAAACAAGGAACACTGAGGAAAAATGGGAGTGCTTTAAGAGCATACTAAATAAAGGTATTGGCCAATGCATCCCAATGGGCAATAAGTTTAAAAGAGTTCAAATTAAACCTGGGTGGCTAAACTCTAGCGTATAAAGGCATATAAAAGCAAAAGAAAAAAACCTTCAAAAAATATAAGGTTGAGGTGTCTGTGTCAGCATTTCAACAATACAAGGAATGCAATAAGAAATGTAAGAGCGCAATTAGGGCAGCTAAAATAGACCACCAAAGGCAATTAGCGGAGGAGAGTAAAAAAAACCAGCAAGAAATGTTTAAATACATTTGTAGCAATATTTCCAGGGCTTGGGCCTGATATGGGTCTGCCATTGTTACCTGTGACACTTCCAACACATTTAAATTGTGAACCCAAATGTGAGAACTGAGACAATGGCCATTCCGGCATCTTTGTTTTGTTTGGTTTATTTTGTAATGGGGATGGGAGAAGGGAATGAGTGGGATAGGTTCAGCTGGGACACTGTACAGAAAAATGCCTGTTAGCGCTATCTTGACGCCAGCTGAAGATACTGTTCTGCTTAACTGTGCTAGAACTTCGACTTTAACTCTCAGGTTAACTCAGAAGATCCAGGACTGTAGGACATTTGACTCCTGACACTCTGTTTAGCTCAAAAGTCCGGTGAACAGCTCCCTCCAGCCCTTCACTGACTGAGGTAGCTCCTTGTAACTGCTTGAGCTGCTGCAACTCTTAACACTGTACACTTCACACTGTACACTGTACGCATTAACTCTTCAGGGCCCAACTGTTGGCACCCCCTTTACACTGCAGGGTCCTCTGACTAGGCAACCCCTCTGACACTTCAGGGTCCTCTGACTAGGCACCCCCTCTGACACTACCCCCAGGGGTAGGCAGCCAAGACCCACTATACTTTTACCTAGCACCTACCCTGTAGGGTGTTACATTCACCCCACACCAAACTGAGTCAGGTCCCTCTGACTCTGAGGCAGCCGCCTCCTATCAAAAACACTGCCAGGAGTATCCCACAAACCTGGAAAGGGGGGAGAAGGGAAAAACAAACATACAAATAAATTACGGTGGAAAAATATAGCTTTACATACTCTGCTATACAAATATACAAACATTTTAAGGTGCATGAGAACTGATGCACCCCGCCCCCCCCCCCCCCCACCAAACAAACTCGCTTGGTGGAGACCACAATTAAAAACACAATGCACATTTCCTAACAAACTGTCTCTAAGATGATCCCACCTGTAGAGAAAAATGGAAGCAAAAGTTAGTCAACTGCATACACTTTGGGAAAATACAAGACTAACTATCTAGACAGTTGAGTAGAAAGACCCTCCTTTTGACTCTAAGGGCGACTTTTCCACTCCCTTCCCTGACTACCTCTGCTGTCCAGTGTCTTGACTCACCGGGTCCACTCCTTAGCAGGTAGAAGTCTGTACCCTATCACTGGCTAGCTACGCAGAGTCCTTTGATGAAGTGAAACACAGTGCCCTGATGCTGTCTTTCAAAGTACTTCTTGAAGGAAACAGGGCAAGTCACCATGCTGTATGACCTGCAGTCCTGCTGAGTCAGGGAAGAAACACAGGGGTCCTTAAGGGCACCCTCCACCAGAGTTCCTGGACACACATGAATTTGCAACAAACAGTATCTTCACCTTGTCAGAACTGTGGACGGCTTCCCACACAGTTATTTATAATCCACAAAGACCCTGGCCCGATGGCCCAAGGGGTCTAACATAGCAACATTCCCTCCAAGACCCTGGCCCGATGGCCCAAGGGATCTGCGTTTAACTTGAACACTTTCAGCAAATTGTAAATTCAGCATTACATTTTCAATGTTCCCTGGTCAGTTGTGATGGCCAGCCGGCCAACATAGTTTTCTCAAAATTCTTTAGATGAACCACTTGCTTCCCTCAGATATAATAATCAGTGTGAGGGACCCGGACATAAACACCTTGCTCGTTCTTGACTCTGATGGACCAGGCCGGACCTGACCCATCCGGGCGACGGACCTCCACTCTGTCTATGTAAATGGAGTGCCCAAAGTTCCACTGAGCTTTCAGACTGTTAAATTTCTCTTTTAATTTCTCCTCCGGTGAGTCCCTATATGGACAAAGAGGAAATCCCAGATCATTTCATCGCACCAAAAGTCTCTGAATTTTTCTACCATTAATATCACCTCTCTGGGTGCATACAGATAATCATATCCATACTCGAGTGCCACCTTTTTCTGCAGCCACCTCTGCATTCAGAGACAGCCGGGGGAGAGTCCTCCTGTTAACCCTCCCCTAAGGAGAAAATGGAGTGGACACTCTTTGTATTATACTCTCATAGGCCGCGTTCTGGTCTCTTGCTCTGGCAATGTTTCCTGGAGGGGTGAGGTCTGGAATTCTCTCAACATAAGTATCACAGAACCCCAGTTTCTGAGCTAATTCCTCCCTCTCCAGGGCTTCCTTGGCCTCTATCAATGATTAGTGGCACATCAGGACCTGGGGAGCTGCTCCCAGCTTCCGACCCCCAGTCCCACTCTGTTTAATCCGTGGATCCCCAGTCATCAATCCCCTCTTCTATTGAGCCGTATTTGTACTGAAAATACGGGTACCCGATGGGTACAGGGCATGCTTCTTCCTCACCATCATGCTAAAAGGGGCGGATCCTGCCATTGCTGCTGAGGTAGATACATCCTCCGGCCACCCTCCGGTCACCGATGCTGGCATGGATCTCCTCCCAAGGGAGCTCTGCGACCGAGTTCCCCTTCCACCTATTGAAGGCCCACTGACTGCTGGCAAGGCCTCTAACTGCATCATCAGATGCAACATGCCCCTCCCGCCTCTGCGGAGGAATTTGGATTCAGTCCCGGTCACCTCCTGTGTGAGGCCTGATTCCCATGCAACACATAGCTTCTTGGGTCGCCCTCACTCTTTTCTGCCCGGAGCAGCAGATAACCACACTGCCCACACTGGACCCACGCTTGCACTCTTAAGGGGACAGTGGCACACTGAGGACATACCGCTCCTAGGAACTCCCGGCCACCTCCCGTGCATAGCGCGAGTCCGCCGTCCAGCACCATCTGGATACCGGGGTCCCAGACTAGGGACGGATTGGGCTGGTGGATCTGCTCCTGGTTCTGCCTGGCAGAGTCTTCACCCATGGTGGCAGTGATAGCGGGTACACTCTTCGTCTCTCTTACGAACGACATTGTCCTCTCTCCTACATGTGTCTCCCGCACAGCCACATCCGAAGGAGGGGATATTAATAGGGTCCCTTTGGTCACTCCTGATTGGCTGGATGTTCTCGCTGTCTCCACCCTTTCGCCATTTTGGGCGGTGACTCCTCCTGCTAGGCAGGTCTGCACGTGGTGCGCTTTCCCGCGCGACGCTGTAACTCTTCCCCTGCCATGCTCTTCTACTTTAGCCCACAGGGAAGTAGTTGCTAAGCAGATCATGTCACTTGCCAGACATGCATACACTCTTCTCAATTGCACTAGGGCCACAACTGCGTCTTCCTTCACTGAAGCCAGCTGTCCCTCCTTGCTTGGCAAGAGTAATATCCCGCTGTCGGTCGCACGGTCGATTGTCCTCTTCCTAGCCATACATGTGCAATTTACATCTTCTATACTGTCACCGAGGCTAGCCCCATTGCCCCTCTCGACATGGCTGACTACAATCCTCACAGTGTTGGTGCAATTACTATACAGAATAAATGTCCCGCTGTCTTCACTGACTGAGGTAGCTCCTTGTAACTGCTTGTGCTGCTGCAACCCTTAACACTGTACACTTCACACTGTACACTATACGCATTAACTCTTCAGGGCCCAACTGCTGGCGCCCCCTTTACACTGCAGGGTCCTCTGACTAGGCAACCCCTCTGACACTTCAGGGTCCTCTGATTAGGCACCCCCTCTGACACTTCAGGGTCCTCTGACTAGGCACCCCCTTTACTGATAGCTAGCTCCTGGATCCCTTGGACCTTCACTGGAGTGGTCCCCTCACAGCTAGGCAGACCCCCAGGGGTAGTTCACAGTACTCACGAACTTGGAATGCTTTCCTGAAACTAGGCCCCTCTTGCTTCGCTGGTCCTTAGCACACTGGATCCCTTCTGCAGCTCAGCTAGGCTCTCTCTCTGCACTCTCAGGCAAGCTGCCCAAGACACCCGATTCCTCTGACAGGAGGAGAGACAGCCATACTCTCCCTCCTGGGACTCTTATACCCACTTCCAGAATCCTCTGCGGCAGAATCTGCCTTCTGGGGTAGATACAGGCCTGAATAGGCCACTGATTGGGTTTCCTCCTTTGCCCAATGAGAATCCTCCCATGGAGCCAGTGGGGAGACTCCCCTCTCAGCAGCCACACCTGGGAGACATGACAGCCCAGCTGAAAAGCATGGCCCTGCTGTTAGGCAGCCAAGATCCACTATACTTTTACCTAGCACCTACCCTGTAGGGTGTTACACATTAATTTAAGAAAGTGAGGCCAGAGCCTATTGCCCCATAAAGGATGATGAAGGAAATTTGGTTACTAAAGACATGTAGAAGGCAAAGATTTTAAATGCATTCTTCTCTTCAGTTTTCACTAAGGAAAAGGGGGATATTGTGAAGAAAGACTGTTAGTAACATGTCACGGAATGTACCCTAAAGGCTAACAGAAGCCAGTATCAGAAATGGACTTGAAAAACTTAACACAAATAAGTCACCAGGACCAGATGGCTTACAACTGAGGGTCCTTAAGGAACTCAGTCAGGTGATAGCTAGACTGTTTTTCCTAATTTTATGGACAGCATACTGACTGGAATAGTATCAGCTGATTGGAGAAAAGCCAACATGGTACCAATATTTAAAAAAAGGCCAAGCTATATCCCTGGAAACTACAGACCAGTCAGCCTAATATCAATAGTCTGTAGACTGAATATATCCAAGATATTACTAATAAAAACAGGATCATTAGTTGTAATCAGCATGGATTCATGAAGGATCGTTCTTGCCAGACCAATCTATTAACTTTCTACGAAGAAGTGAGCTGCCATCTAGATAAAGGAAGGCCTGTGGATGTGGTGTATCTTGATTTTGCATGCCTGTATGCATGGACCATAGGGTATGTACCTGGATTTAAAACTGGTTACAGGGGCGCGTCCAAAGGGTGGTGATGAATGGTGAATTTTCAGAATGGTCCGGTGTGACAAGTGGGTTCCCCCAGTGATCTGTCCTGGGGAAATTCTGTTTAATTTATTCATTAATGATATAGAGGATGGGAAAATAGCTAAATTTTAGTATTTGCAGGTGATACAAAGCTAAGCAAGGCAATAACTTTTGTGCAGGATGTGGAAACCTTACAAGAAGACCTAAGTAAAATAATGGGGTGGAAAACTACATGGCAAATAAGGATTTAATGTTGAAAAATGTAAGGAAATGCATTTGGGTGCCAACAATATGAATGCAAGTTAAGCAATTTAGGGAGAGAACCTCTGGGGGAATCCAGGATGGGGAAAGATCTGGGTCCTAGTAGACGACAGGCTCAGCAATGCCATGCAATACCAAGCTGCTGCAAGCAAAGCCAGCAGAATAGTAGCATGCATTAAAAGGGGTATTACTCCAGAAATAAAACAATAATTCTTCCACTCTACAAGACTCTGGTCTGGCCGCATCTTGAGTATGCCCTCCAGTTCTGGGCACCAGTCCACAAGAAGGATGTACTTGAACTCGAAAGAGTTCAGAGAAGGGCAATAAAGCTAATAAAGGGACTGGAGTATCTCAGTTATAGGGAAAGACCACAAGCATTGAACTTATTCTCTCTGGAGAAGAGACGCTTGAGAGGGGATATGATAGGGTTTTACAAATACCTTACTGGTGACTGTAGGGAAAAAACTTTTCAGTGAAAGGGAATTTAAAAACAAGGCGATTTACTGAAATTGGAAGAGAAACAGTTAAAAAGTAATCTGCGTAAAGGGTCCTTTACTGTTAGATCAGTAAGGATGTGGAGTTTTCCACAAGCAGTGGTGTCAGCAGGGAGCATCGATAGTTTTAAAAACTATAAGATGGGCATCTTAACGATCACAACATACAGGGATATATAATTTACTATTGAAATAAACACATACACACACACCCACACTGGTTGAACTGGAGGGACTGGTGTATTTTTTTCAGCCTTACCGACTATGTAACTATGGCATATGCATACCTAAATTGGTATATGTGTTCCTTGTACTGATTCTTCTTCTTTTAGGAGAAATATTCTTCTGTCCTACCCTTACCTCTGCTGCCTCAGACTTTAAAGGAATATAGTAGTCAGGCTCAGGAAGAAGAGGCCAGGAGAAGCAGCAGAAAACTGTAGTCAGGGAGAGCCTAAACAAGTTATCTGGGACAACTAGCAGCTGATTCAAATACTCAGGCAGGGACAGAAACCAAAGCCCAATACAGGTCATGAGTCACAAAGGTTAGAAAAGTATAGACAAAATGCATGGGCTTGGAGGTCAGGAGGTCAAGCAAGTAAAAATTAGAGAAAACATTCAGACAAACTTCAGACAAAGTTCCAGGGTTGGCTGGTGGTGGCAGAAACACTAAATAGCAAGAAGAATGGACAGATACAAGCAAATAGGTGATAGCAAAGAACAGTGAAAAAAAACAAAAAACAAATCAATAACATAACCCAGAAGTAGGAAGAGCACAAAATATTGGACAGAGCAATAAGTTATCTATATGTACTTTATACTCATCTACCTATACTAATTTTTGCTTTACACTGCTAGAGAAGAAAAAAAGTATGTGTTTGACATCATTGTTGGACAGCAGCAATCACTTGTTGGAATAGATAAACACAGTAATGTATAAACACAATCAGGCACTTTAAAATTTTCCATGTAGAGACAGAATGCAGGAGAACAATAATGGTTCATGTTGGAATAATAGCTATGTGTATACATGTGCTACTGTGCTTTATGCCATCTCACTCCCCCACCTTTGACAAACAGACCCACATTTTTATGTGGAAACTTTTTTTACATCTTTCAAATTTATAAAGACAAGGTTTCATGACAAGAGTCAAGGCCAGGTTATGTCTAGTCCAAAATGTTCTATAAATTACATGTTAAACAACATAAAGGGCTTTAAACAGAAGGCCGTCTGATTCCTTTGGTCAAATAATCCATCAAAACGTCACTTTTCCTGGGGCTGCACACTCCCCCGTGGAAACAGATATTCCGATAGAGTCCAGCTCCCCTCTGTTCCTGCTAGCAGGATGGAAGTTGGAAAAGCTTCAGAGTTGAAAGAGGATAAAGGTTTATGAAAGCTGTAACTTCTCTTTGGCATTTTAGTTGTCATTTTATCCGGTTTTTTTTTTCTTTATGAGCAAGGTAAAATGTTCTGTCGGTAGCCAATTGAATAAAACACGTACAGATATATGAAAATAGGATTGTAAGTTTGACTGTTTGAATAATGCATATTGATACTAGGGATGATCGAACTTTCAAAAGTTTGGTTCGACCAGAACACCCAAACTTCCCGAAAGCTCGGCCCGGATTTCAGAACCCCATTGAAATCAATGGGACCCGAACTTCGGTAATCAAAAAACACAATTTTGAAGCCCTAAAACCCAATAAATGCCCATAAAAAGTGCCTAGGGTTCTGGGTCATGCCCCAGGGACTATTAATCACACAAAAAAAAGTTCTTAAAATTTTAATTTTTGATAGAGAGCCAATTATTGAAAAAATAAAAAAAAAATCGCCAAAAAAACGCTTGCTACAAAACCGGCAAGATAGCAGAGCCATATCCCTGTTCTATATTAATTCTAATACAAACAAACTTTTTTTTCTGGTTCTGGACATGCTACAGAGCTGAAACTTCACAGGTACACTTTTTAGACCCCCCAGACACTAAATCCAAAGAAATTACATACATGTGTGTGTGTATATATACCCCTACACAGAAGTACAGATGTTATGCCTGCCTCCAAAGACGCCCAAAAAATGCCCAAAAAAACGCCAGCTACAAAAATGCCCAGGTGTGTTTTTGCAGCAGGCGTTTTTTGGGCATTTTTTGGGGGGTCTTTGGAGGCAGGCAAAACATCTGAAATTCTGTATAGGGGTATATATACACACACACTTATATGTATTTATACACTTACACATATATAGGTGTTATAGGAGCGGAGCCCTATGCCTGTTAATTATTTCATTAGCGCAAGCATAGTGTTCTGCTACTTTCACACCTATATATGTGTAGGTGTATATATACATACATGTGTGTGTATATATACCCCTACACAGAAGTTCAGATGTCATGCCTGACTCCAAACATGTCCTCAAAAAAGCCCTATAAACGCCTGCAGCAAAAAGCAGGGTGACAGGCGAGAAGCCATATCCCTGTTCTATAAGTGACCATAAGAGAAACAATCTTTTCTCTATAGCGGTCACCCTGACATGGAAGGGTTTGGTCACCCTGCCATAGCAGTCAGAGTCAGTTTATCCTACACTACACTACGGTCACCCTGGCACTTAACACTTTCCCTACAGAAACTAGATTTTTGAATCCACTAAAGTGGAAAATAGCACCCTAACTACACTAGATATCCCTTTCCTCACACTTATAATTGCTAAATGACACTTTGAGAGCAGAAGTAACAGAACTGCTTCCACTCTCTTCCACGTCCCTGTATTACAATGCTAGGAATTTGGCGGGGCTATCTTATATACTGGGGGGGCGTATTCACTAATGATTGGCTTCTGGACCCCCTAGTCACTCCAATCCCATTCCTAGCATTCTCCTGCCCCCTCAATTGGCTTTTACTGATGGTTCTGGTCCAATCACGGCTTTTAAAGCCCATTTCCTGTCCCATTGCATTTTGGTCTGTTCTGGTTGCCGAATTCCGAACTTTTTGCTGAAAATTCAGCCAAATTTCGAACACCCAATGTTCGGGTCGAACCGATGGTCGACCCGAACCGTTCGATCATCCCTAATTGATACCTCTGAATTAGCCAACTGAGTAATTCATTGAAATACTGTATGTATAGACACAACCAGATCAGGCCACCACATGCCCAAATCCAGACTTCTGGGTCGTTTCAAAGACAGAACAAAATCACGCAAATCAAATTCAGTTAGGCATGTGAATGTTCCAGTCAATGATAGGCAGAAAGGTCTCACTATTATTATGTTTATGTTACTTTCTAGTAATAATAATGTTATAATTGATGCTCATGTGCAGAGCCTACTATTTTTTTTTCTACTTTCTATTGCTTCTTGGCCTGAGGCTAGGCAGAGAAAGGAGTCGGACAACCATCAGTAATTAATTCAGGAAATGAAAAAGTCGTTTTAATTGAAATGCTGGACCTCGCTATTTTTTAGTAATAAAGAACTGTAATTTCTTTAGAGATAAACAGTTTTTGTTTATGTAAAAAAAAATACACAAGAATACACCCTCCAATTGACACTTTGGCTTTAGAACCACTCCTTCATAAATGACCCCGAAAACCTAGAAATAAAATACATTTTCAGGAAAGTTGATGAAGCAAAATGTTTGTCTTTTTTTTATTAAAGTGTATCTATACCCAAAACTTGATTTCATGTTTTGGATAGAGTGGGGAAGGATTAGAACCTATTTCAGGTGTTGCTGCTATTGGAGGCCCCTTTGGCGAGATTTCTTCACTTCCTATATGGTAAAAGGTTGTCCCCAGGATAGGAAATTAGGTTGAATCTCCCAGACAATAATACAGACAGATGATAAAAATCCTTTTTTAAAGTCAAGTAAGAAAAGGCTAAAACCTCTGCAGTTTTTTATTGTTGTATTATTTTCCTGGTGCAGATTAGGACCTCACTCATTGCCTGGTAATATGTTGTCCTCAGAAGGGAAAGTAAAATGAAATCTTTTGAATGCTTTTAAGTGCAGAGGAGGGATTTGGGGTCTTATTGACCCCAGATCTTTCCATAAAGAGGGCCTGTCACATGCCTATTGCTGTCACAAGGATGTTTACATTTTTTGTGACAGCAATAAAAGTGAAATAAATAAAAGCAACAGGGTAAAAAAATAAAAATAATAATAATTGAAAAATAAAATGTAAGTGCCCCAGTCCTCCCGTGCTTGCACACAAGGGCGAACGCACGCTTTGGTCCCGCACACACGCAAACAGCAATCGTCGCACACATGTGAGGTACAGTGGCGGCCCGTGCATAGCGGGCGCCAGGGCGCCGCCCCCCTACCCCTAAAAAAAAGAAAAAAAAAATGACAGCGAACAAATAAAGTTTAAAAAAAAAAAAATTGGGTTCGCCGGCCTTTGTAAGGGAAGTGGTGGCTAGGGGGGGGTGGGGTTACGTCCCAGAAGAGGCGCCGATCGGCATCCTTCTGGGGGCGTAACCCGATCGCAAGTCCTTGCGATTGGACACCCCCACTTTCGGATATCCTGGCTGTGATTGGTCCAGTCTCCAGCCTGGACCAATCATCATCCAGGACATCCGATCCCTGACGTCACAATGGGGGTGGTGCCGGTGCGTGAGTCAGTCACTCACCATCACCGCCGCTCGGAGGACGAGGGAGAAGCCGCTCTCCTTCCCGCCGCCGCAGAGAGGACGGACTGGATCAAGGAGGGAAGAACCCGCCGCCGCCGCCGCCAGGTAAGTGCATTAAATTGAAGGGAGCACGCACGCTGCACTCTGCATTGATTGGGGGACAATGCTGTGGGCACTCTGCATTTATTGGGGTACATTACTGTGGCACTCTGCATTTATTGGGGTACATTGCTGTGGCACTCTGCATTTATTGGGGTACAATGCTGTGGGCACTCTGCATTGATTGGGGGACAATGCTGTGGGCACTCTGCATTTATTGGGGTACCATGCTGTGGGCACTCTGCAATCATTGGGGTACAATGCTGTGGGCACTCTGCATTTATTGGGGTACAATGCTGTGGGCACTCTGCAATCATTGGGGTACAATGCTGTGGCACTCTGCAATCATTGGGGTACAATTCTGTGGCACTCTGCAATCATTGGGGTACAATGCTGAGGCGCTCTGTATTTATTGGGGTACAATGCTGTGGCGCTCTGCATTTATTGGGGTACAATGCTGTGGGCA
The DNA here is from genome assembly GCF_965119305.1 of Pelophylax lessonae. Classification (NCBI taxonomy): domain Eukaryota; kingdom Metazoa; phylum Chordata; class Amphibia; order Anura; family Ranidae; genus Pelophylax; species Pelophylax lessonae. The sequence goes on along the minus strand of NC_138776.1, from coordinate 217,729,420 downwards.
CTCTGCATTTATTGGGGTACAATGCTGTGGGCACTCTGCAATCATTGGGGTACAATGCTGTGGGCACTCTGCATTTATTGGGGTACAATGCTGTGGGCACTCTGCAATCATTGGGGTACAATGCTGTGGCACTCTGCAATCATTGGGGTACAATTCTGTGGCACTCTGCAATCATTGGGGTACAATGCTGTGGCACTCTGCAATCATTGGGGTACAATTCTGTGGCACTCTGCAATCATTGGGGTACAATGCTGTGGCACTCTGCAATCATTGGGGTACAATGCTGTGGCACTCTGCAATCATTGGGGTACAATTCTGTGGCACTCTGTAATCATTGAGGTACAATTCTGTGGCACTCTGCAATCATTGGTGTACAATGCTGAGGGCACTCTGCAATCATTGGGGTACAATGCTATGGGCACTCTGCATTTATTGGGGTACAATGCTGTGGGCACTCTGCAATCATTGGGGTACAATTCTGTGGCACTCTGCAATCATTGGGGTACGATGCTGTGGCACTCTGCAATCATTGGGGGACAATGCTGTGGGCACTCTGCAATCATTGGGGACAATGCTGTGGCGCTCTGCAGTGATTGGGGACAATGCTGTGGTGCTCTGAATTGAAAGGGGCATGCACGCTGAACTCTGCATTGTGGGGGCACAGCACAGTGTTTATTGCATTGAAGGGGGCACAGCACAGTGTTTATTGCATTGAAGGGGGCACAGCACAGTGTTCATTGCATTGAAGGGGGCACAGCACAGTGTTCATTGCATTGAAGGGGGCACAGCACAGTGTTCATTGCATTGAAGGGGGCACAGCACAGTGTTCATTGCATTGAAGGGGGCACAGCTTCAAAGTCACGCAATTTTTTTACTGCGTTTTTTGGCGCGAAGCAATACCTATTACATTTTTCTTTTTGCGCCCCCCCCCAAAAATTTTGAGCACCAGCCGCCACTGGTGAGGTATCACTGTGAACGTCAGATCATGGGCAGTAGTTCTAGCACCAGGCCTCCTCTATAAATCTAAAGTGGTAACCTGTAAAGTATTTGCTGTAGTTTGCCCCCATTGCAAGGGTGTGTGCAATTTTAAAATGTGGCATGTTTGGTATCTATTTATTAGGCCTAACTTTATCTTTTTATATTTTACAAAAAATTGGGTTATGTATAGAGTTGAGCGAACACCTGGATGTCTGGGTTCGGCAGGTTCGGCCGAACTTGAAAAAAAAGTCCGGGTTCGTGACCCGAACTTAACCCGATCCTGAACCCCATTGAAGTCAATGGTGCCCCGAACTTTTGAGCACTAAAATGGCTCTAAAAAAACATGGAAAGGGCTAGAGGGCTGCAAATGGCTGCAACATCTTCTTAAGAGCATGACAAGTGCTCTGAAAACAAATGTGGATAGGGAAATAACTTAAAATAACATAAAAAACATAAAAATAAAAAATAATCATCTTGATCTAGGAGGATGAGGCCCATATGAAGTAGGAGGTTGAGGTGGCGGTGGATATGGCGGTGTAGGTGGAAGCGGAGGTGGAGGAGGACGAGGTAGCCAACACTGGTTTTGGTTTTTAATTTTAAATTTCTTTTTAAATTAGGGTACACCCCAAAAGAGTGAGAAAGATAAAAAATTCAACAATGGCTGGGTAAGGCCGGTATACATGTCTATTCTGCACAAGGTACGGACAAGTCCTGTGCTAAATACACGTTTAGATAATACATTGGCTGCAGGGCAGGCCAGCACCTCCAAGGCGTAAAGGGCAAGCTCAGGCCATGTGCCCAATTTGGAGACCCAGAAGTTGAAGGGGGCAGACCCGTCATTCAGTACGTGTATAGTACGTAAAGAACGGTAAGGAACTGTATATGGTATATGGCAAGGAACGGTGATGGCGGCAGGGTTTTTTTTTCCCTCTTCTGGGTTGAGTCTGGCCTTGGAAAAGGTATGTGTCCCTGGTTGTGGGCCGGGCTCTCCCAAAGCTGTCTAAGTTCTGAGGCCTTCTGGTAGGGACGGGGCTGCACTGGTCTTGCCAGGCACCGGGATTCTGAAAAGCTTGTGGTGTATGTGCCCCTGGAGTGGCGGTCCAGGGGTGTCATAATTCACGGTGGGTTGCAACACTATGAGTATGGCACCAAGGCACTGCACTTCCTACACACGTTTTTCACACCTGCCTCTAGGGCTGGGCCTTTTGGTCAGGAGTCAGGACCAGAGGAATTGTTTATTCCTGGCTGAAGGGCCTGCCATAGTATTGCAACGTGGCACAAACCTTGCACTTCTCCACTATCCCTTTCCCCACTTTTATGTGTTTTGTGTCTCTCGTTTTGTGTTTTTTATTGTGGCGTTACACTTTATTTTGTACAGTGTGATTAGTAGTGTGTAGGTCCTTGGGCCTGTCCCTGAAAGCCTTGGGAGGGGTGGATATGGCCTTCTGGCTTGGTTCGCCCTCTCTCATGGGGTCTCTCTTCGGGAGAGCCTCACCTAGTACTTGGGGTGGTCTGTTTCATCAGACCTCCTAAAGAACGGGGCTGCCTGGTTTTCGCCAGGTTAGCCAGTGTAAGTACCCCAGTCCCTGTCAGGAGCCTTGCGCCCCGGGGGATCAGGGTCAAGGACCATGTGCACACCCTGTGCACTTTTTTGTGTTTCACTTTTTTGGTGTGCACTTTTTTATGCACCCACCGGGTGATAGTCTGAGTGTGTTCACACACCCCACAGGCTTAAAAAAAAAAAAAAAAAACAGCTGGTGGTCCTGGTTGTTGTGGCATGCCGACAAAGCTTTTCCACATTTCATACATGCTAACCCTGCCTTCTGAGGTGCTGGTGGTGCCCTGGCTGCGTTGGCGACCTCCTCCTCCTCTGCCTTCGCCTTGTGCTTCCACTGTGCCCCCGCTGTCAGGTGGGAATGCCACAAGCATCGCTTCTCGACCTTTTGGCTAAGATCAAGTGTAGTATCTGTTGTTATCTGCTATCTGGGTGCCACCCTGCTGTGAACATGGTTCCTCCTCCTCCATCTCCTCCTCCTCATCCTCCACCTTGTCATCCTCCAGAACTGTGCCCTTGCTGGACAATTGTGTACCTGGCATTTGTGGGTGCAGGAACCCACCCTCAGAGCCACTTGTGAATGACTGCCCTGAAAGCCTTGAAAATGATCACTGCTCCGGATGAGGATGAGGATGAGGAAGCGGAGTAGGAGGAGTTGGCAACAGGAGGCAAACTGAAGTGCCCTGCAATCCTGGGTGGTGGAAGGAGATGCGCCAAACAAATTTAAAGGGTGTATCTCACAGTAACATAATCAGCAAACGCTGCAAAATTATTAATTTTCACCTAAATGGGTGTTTATTGAATAGCAGAATAGAACAACAGTATCCAAAGGTTGTATCTCACATGTATAGATACAGACTAGGCCGCAATTTAATATTTTTTCCCTAAATAGGTGTTTATTGAATAGCGGAATAGAACAACAGTATAGAACTGGTGTATCTCACAGTAACATATGCAGACTAGGCCGCAATTTAATTTTTTTTCCCTAAATGGGTGTTTATTGAATAGCGGAATAGAACAACAGTATACAACGGGTGTATCTCACAGTAACATATGCAGACTAGGCCGCAATTTAATTTTTTTTTTTCCCTAAATGGGTTTTTATTGAAAAGTGGAATAGAACAACAGTGTCCAATGGGTGTATCTCCCAGTAAAATATGCAGACTAGGCCGCAATTTTTTTTTTCCCTAAATGGGTGTTTATTGAATTGCTTCATCTCACAGTAACATATAAAGGAAAAAATGAAAAAATACAAATTTCCCTTTAAAATGGTGATTTTTGAATAGCAGATTAGAACAGCAGTGTCTAAACGTTGTATGTCACAGTAAAATATGACAGAAAAAAACATTTTTTTTTTAATTCAGATTAAGTAGACACATATGCACTGAGCTTGCATTACATGGCCGCTACACGCCGCACGCTGCCCACCTGACAGGTTGGATACTGTTGTTGTTCTATTCCGCTATTTTAATGAAAAACTGAAAAATAATGATTTTTCCCTAAAAACTAAAAAATAATTATTTTCCCCTTAAATTGGTGCTTTTTGAATAGCAGATTAGAACAGCAGTGTCTAAACGCTGTATGTCACAGTAAAGTATGAATGAAAAACTGAAAAATAATTAATTTCCCCTTAAATTGGTGCTTTTTGTATAGCAGATTAGAACAGCAGTGTCTAAACACTGTATGTCACAGTAAAATATGAAGGAAAAAACGTTTTTTTTTTTTAAATCCAGATTAAGCAGACACATATGCACTGAGCTTGCATTACATGGTTGCTGCACGTCGCACGCCGCCAACCTAACAGACTGATAAAAGTTTTTTTTTTCTTCCTCCTCCTCACTGGGCTCAGGTCAGGGCAAAAAGATTGTGCACTGTGAACCACCTCGCCAAGACACACACGACCTGGTTTGAGTCACAGCTGTCAGCACCCCCACCCCGGGTGGACAGAGATGTATAGTAACGAAGTAGAACTACTTAAGTACTGAACTTAAGTACCGAAATGCAGTATCTGTACTTTCCTAGAGTAGAATTTTTTTCTCCTACTTCTACTTTTACTTCACTACATTTTTTCGATGATTTCGATACTTCTACTCCGATATTTTTTTTTTTGTGCTGCATAGTTACTCGTTACTTTTAAAAAAATTACCACTGCCAGAACAGTAGATGGCAGGTTGCATAAAGCTCAAAAAAATGTGTATAATGTCATTTGTAAATCAGCGCATACGAAAATAAAGGCTGTGTATAATAAAAGCTGCTATACCAAATCTTTCCAATAAAAAGAAAATATGAAACAAACAAATAAATGGTGCTACAGCGCTTAAAGTGCATCAAGAAACTACTAACAAACACAGGTTAATCATTTGAATAAATCATTTGAAATAATAAAAAACAATATGATGTTCAAACTTTTGACTTCTTTCTTTAATAACTACATAACACAGTACTTGTACTTTTACTTTCAGTACTTGAGTAGAATTTTTTTTTCAAAACTACTGGTACTTTTTACTTTTAGTACTTAAGTAGCAAATTTTTTGAAAAAAACTACTTGCAATACTTAAGTAAAAAAAATGTTGAATACTTTAGTACTTCTACTTAAGTAACTTTTTCTGCGAGCACTTCCACTTCTACTCAAGTCACTTTTTGATCGAGCACTTGTACTTTTACTCAAGTAGAAATTTCGAGTACTTTAAACAAGTCTGCGGGTGGAGAGGTGGTCTGTCCAGAGTGGCACCACCCATATATCATTGGAATGGTGATTAGTGTCCCTCCATATCTCTTGGAGTCTCGGTGTGGATGTGGTCCCCTCCCTGGGACGGTCGGACCCTCAGGTTACCCCCCATCCCCCATTGTATGTGGGGTCCCTAGGGACCATCCTCCATCCACAATCCAAGGCTCCCCCCCACAGGCCATCCTCCCCAAAGGGATTCCTACCTTCGTCTGGTAAGGTGCAAGGGCTTCAGCAGGCGATGTGGGCCCTTGGGGGGGGGGCGGCGATGCCGCTGATCACGCAATCCGCTGGGGGGGGGGGGGGTTTAATCCTGGTGGGGATCCCTTCCAGGGCCCCCCTATGCCTGATTGATCGGGGGATCCTGTAGACCATCTGGGAAAGCTGACAGACTATCGGAATTGTTGCCGGAGGACCATCCGACCACCCTAACGCCTTTTGCCGTTTTGCGGCTCTGCTTTTATGTGAGTTTACTAGCCTTTATTTAATAAATTCTTTTTAAACAATATTACACTATTGGATCCATTTCTCTCCTTATTTGATCGTGAAAATCCATCCATCCCGAGCATCCACCATTGGTAGGAGGTGCACACCAGCCACAGGAGTGACCCACAGAGCGGTGTAGAGGTAACCAGAGGATCCCGCAGCGTTCACCGGCCGTGGCCGCTACATCCACTGAGGATCCCTGCGCCTCCTTCCTTTATTGTATTATACATCGTGCAGTTCTAAGTAACCTGTATTTTCAGAAGAAATAGCTGGAAGGGACTTATTTGTACTTCTGATTGCAAACTGAACTGTGTCTATGGACTGTTTATTTTATTTACCAGCATGCTATTTACGTGTAGGAGAAGTCCCTCCACTGATCTTGTCTGCTCCCATCAGCACAGCTTGTGCCTATATGCTAATTGTTGCTAATTGTAATCTATCTGATCACCTTTGTTTGGTTTATTATCATTAGAAAATTAATCACTGGGTTTTCCTTTTACCATTTATATTTTTATGCTTCCTTCGCAATTAATGGTTTTATTTTGCCTTTTCCACTGAAGTGATTCTGATACAATTGTCCATTTTTCATGTTATTGCACTGAAGTAATTCAGAGATAATTGTCCATCTTTATTTTATACTATTGATTCACACATTTTTGGGAGATTGCACCACAGATACACCTCTGCCCACCTTGAATACATTATTTTTCTTTGTTTATTTTCTAAGTACTATGAACTTTACTTACCTGGCCCATCACCATATGTAGAGATATCATTTATGTGATTCTACTATTTATTCAGCATTTTTGAATAGCGCAGCATCATTTCTTTTTACTCATCCTGTAGACCGCATGGCGTGCCGAGGACACTTCCATTTTCTTGTAGATCAGCTGTACAAGGTTCAGCAGCCATTTTTTTAGTAGTTTCTCTATGAAATGCATTGGGCAGCCATTTTGTTGTGGTCTTCCCCTTGAAATGCATTGGGTGGCCATTTTCTCGGAGCCCAAGAACGCTGTACATCAGTGAGGGGCAAGGCTTTTACCTCTGGTGCTGACCCAGGTACTTCCTCTTCCTGTGAGGATTGTTTTCTGTACACTTCTGTACACTGGCTCTGCTCTCCCGAATATCATGCGGTGGTGAGTCTATTGGGGTCTCTGTTGGTCACACCCTCACTCTGCTACATTGCAGCTTAGTCTACTGGGACTTGTAGTACCGCTGGTGAAGTGGTGTGGGGGCATTTTTTGCAGTGTTCTTAAAGTGAAACTGCGCTGTCCCCTGGTTAATATGGAGTCCCAGGAGCAAGTATTACCTACTGATCCCCTCTTTGGTGTTGCGGGGACCTCTGGGCTGCAACCCTTGTCTGCCTTAATGGAGGCTCTTTGAAACCCTGGTGTCAAAAGTTATTATGGTCCTAAAAAAGAGGACTAGTAAAAAATGCCCACTGCCCTCACTTGCCTTATTGGAATCTTTGGATTCGGAGGTTGATATGGCTGCCACGGACTTGAGTTACCCTGAGAGGTCTGTATCATCACACTCTGATTCGGATGGTGAGGATGATAATCCTCATCTGCAGCCGCGTGGGAAAAAGCGCTGGTGGAGGCACTTATAGTGTCAATGCGGGAATTTAAAAAAATGGCAGATGATTCTACAGCGTCAGGGACGTAGGTGTTTCTTGGCACCCGCAAAACCCAGAGTCGGTGAAGGTTTTCCCTTGTCCGGAACTTTTTGATGAAATTGTCACTGAACACAGGTTAGTGGTGCAGAAGCGTTTCACGAAGCGCTCTCCCCTTGTGGACGCTGTGGTCAAAAAATGCACCGTTCCACTGAAGGTGGACAACCCAGTCTCCAGACTGAACAAATCCACTGTGATTCTGGTGGAGTCTCCAGTCTTTAAAGACCCTGTTGATAGAAGGATGAGACTCTGTCCCACCACTTACATGTGATAGTGGGCTCAATATTTAGACCGGTCTTCACAATCGCTCTGGTGTCCCAGACCATTGTGGAATAGGCAAAGCTCTTGAAGAGTGATTTGGAAGCAGGACAGCATCCCCTTGACTTTGCCGAACCGGCGGACAAAATGGTCCAAGGTTTAACATTTATATGTGATGCGTCTTTAGATGCGGCCCCTCTTGCGGCTAGAGTATCCGTGGTAGGGGTAACCATTAGACACATTGTGTGGCTAAAAAGCTGGTCTGTGGACCAGACTTACAAAAAGGCTCTGTCAGGCCTGCCCTTTACAGGGGATCACTTAATTGGTTCTTCTTTGGATGAACTTATCAAGGGTCTTACTGGTGGGAAGAGTACTCTTCTTAATCAATCTGCTCAGGGCAAGTCACGATGGGGTCCCTCTTTTTCCAGCTTGCAAGAGAAGAATCTAAGACATTTAGATAATCTGGGGGTTCCTAGAAGATGTGGTCTGGAAAGCTGAAAGATGGCCCCCTCCAGTTCTGCAGTTAAGCCCTCTTCTGTATAAAGGGGCACCCCCACTTGTACCTGGGGTGGGGGGGCGTCTTTGTTTCTCTCCGGAACCATGGACCTTCTTGATTCAATACGAATAGGTCCACAAACTGATTCAGGTCTCGACTGCGGGACATATTCTTTCCACCCAATCTACGCCTATCTCCAGACCAGTTAAGGGATCTATGGGAGGCGGCACAAGATTTGCTGTTGCAAGGGGTGATTGGGCTGGTTCCCTCTCAGAAACGCTTTCAAGGGTTTCACTAAAACCTGTTCACTGTGCCCAGGAAAGAAGTTAAGTGCATCCTATATTGGACCTCAAGGCTCTGGACCGCTTTGTGTGGGTACAGAAGTTTCGAATGGAGTCCATTCGCACGGTAGTGGCATCCCTACACCAAGGAGACTTCTTGGCCTCTATCAAGTGGGCGAGGAGCATTATCAATTTATGGCATTATCCTTTTGTCTTGCCTCTACTCCCAGGGTCTTCAACAAAGTATTGGCTCCGGTATTGACATTACTGCAACAGCAGGGGATTGCGGTACTGGGGTACCTGGACAATCTCCTCTGGGGTACCTGGACAGGCTCCCATTTGGTCCTGATGGCCGACTTAACCAGCCACGTGGTTAAGGCCATCGACTGTAAAGCAGGATGGAAGATGGCCAACTTAACCATCACTGTATGGACTCTGCAAGAGTTTGGTTGGAACATCAATTTCCATAAATATGCTCTTGTCCCATCCTCCAAACTGGATTATCTGGGACTGACTCTGAACTCAGCTTCAGAGAGGGTGTTTCTTCCTCTGGACAAACTGCACAAATTGCAGAGGGCAATTTGCCTGCTGTTATCCAGCAAACTGTCCTTTCTACAGACTTGCTTGCAAGGGCTGGGCCTGATGGTGTCTACCTTTGAGGCGGTTCTGTTCGCACAGTTCCACAGGAGCCCTCTGAAAAGAGAAATTCTTGTCAAGTGGAACAAGGATCCAAAATCTTTAGACAATCTGATCCTGCTGAGCCAGAAAACACAAGAATTGTTCTGTGTTTCAGTGGCTCGGATATTGACTTTCCTCAAAAGAGGGGTTGAGCAGCGGTTGGACCTGGGTACTATCAAAGGTCGGGTGTTGGCTCCAGCGGTGTTTTTCCAACACCCTTTAGCCACGTATTCTTTGATTTGCACTTTTATTCAGGGGGTTCACCACATGGCTCCCCCGATACGGTCCCTGTTATCTCCGTGGGATTTTAACCTGGTACTGTCAGTTCTTTAGAAATCTCATTTTGAAAGCATAGGGAGATTACGCTCGTAGAAGGTAGTGTTTTTAGTGGTTATTACCTCTGCATGCAGAGTGTCAGAATTGGTGGTGCTATCCTGCCGCTCACCTTCTCTGGTGATCCACAGAGACAAGGTGGTATTTTGACCTAATCAGTCGTTTCTTCCTAAGGTGGTCTCGGATTTCCATTTAAATGAAGACTTTGTGCTGCCTTCATTATGACCTAAGCCCAAGCATCCTAAAGAATTTTCTTTGCATTCCTTGGATGTGGTTAGGGTAATCAGGGTTTATCTGGTGGCTACTGAGTCCTTCGGAAAATCAGACTACCTTTTGTCCTCACGGACGGACCTCGTAAAGGATTGGCTACGTCTGCTGCGAGCCTGCGACCATATCCTGATGGATCAGGCAGACGGTGGTACGGGCTTTTTAATTAAGGGTCAGGTTTCACCTTTCCCTGTGAAGGTGCATTCCAAAAGGGCGCTGAGTGCCCAAGCACTTTTTCACCATCAGGCGTCATTGATACAAGTTTCCAAGGCGGAAAAACTTGACCGTCTGTGCACACGTTCACAAAATTCTACATGGTAGATGTGTTGACATCTTCGAATGCTTCTTTTGGCTGCAAGGTTTTGCAGGCTGCTGTTTAAAAGAGAATTTATTCTCTTTGAGGGTGTATGTTGTTTCTAGGTGAGCTCCAGTTGTTCCTGGTTGAGCTCTATGTTACCTGGTTGGCTAAGTTTGGCCTTTGGTAATTACGTTCTTTTCTGATTTTCCATCCCTTATGTTAATACTGCATTGGGACGCCCCAATGGTTAAGAAGAATATGGAGCTGCGTCTGTCGATGAACGATAGAGAAAACTGGATTTTTGAGTTACCGTATAATCCTTTTCTCTGAAGTTCTTTGACAGACTCAGCACCCGCTCCTCTGTATATGAGTTGGGTTGGGGTTGTTTTCTTCTGACACTGCTTGCAACAAAACTGAATGCCTATAGCAGAGTGAGTGGGTGTATACCCCCAGGGACTGGCCCATAGGCATGGCGTCCTGCCTAAAGTCCTACTCCTGTAGGGGGCAGCATAATGGTTAAGAAGAATATGGAGCTGTGTCTGTCAATGAACTTCAGAGAAAAGGATATTTCCTTAAGTCACAAATCCAGTTTTTCCCAAAAAAATTGCATTTAAAAAACTGCTGCAGAAATACCATGTGGCATAAAAAATTGCAAATTCCAGCAATTTTTTCTCTAGGGCCTCTGCTTTAAAAAATAGATAAAGTTTTCTAGCAAAAAATACTGATTGTTATACATAAAGTGCCAAAAAAGCCAGGACTGGAAGTATTTAATATTGTACTGTCTTGAAATACTCAATGATAGGGGGTATAATTAATTGTTTACACTGTAAAATATCTTTTTACACAATTCACTTGATTTACAAAAAGATTTCTCTTCCTGTCATAAATGTCATCACAACATTTACTGAATCTTGGAAAAAGCTTGGCATACATTTTCACTCATCTCCTGGAAGTTACATGTCCGCATTCAGCAACACTTGAACTAATGACATAGTGTTCCCAGTCTGGTTCCTTAATTCTTTGACACCTGGATTCCTTCCAGCTGATGAGAACAGCTGGAAAAAGTCCCAAAAGGAAATTAACTAGAAATCACGTATCCTTGTGGTATTTTCTTCTGAAGGAGATTATTTTATGTTGGCACAATTAAAATATTGTTGATCCAATATTGTTTTGCAAATACTGTGGTTGTCTTACATTTAGATTTATCTTGTAGGTTTTCACTGTCTTCCATTTAGATGTAGCTGTGCCAGTACATTCTGCTAGTCTATAAATGCTTCTTATAAACAGCTCATATTTTCTTTTTATATACTTCAGTTGTTTGCCACTTCATATATGTTACATCCTGAAGTAAAATTCTTTATGATTGTGTACATTTTCCACTGGCTTCATGTCCGCACTTTAATAGTTTATGCATTTTGCATTCCAATAAGATATGCTCAGAAAGTTTTATATTTGCTAAACCAGAGCTATTAACAGAAACACTCATTTTCAATATACAGTATATATTATTAAATAGCAGTGCAACTGAATCAAAACTTGTTCTAATTACTAAATAAAATAAACTCACCAAATTAGGTGTCCACAATAATAAGCAAAAGAAAGGCACATTCATATAAAACCAACAAATCTTTACAGAGACACACACAGTACAGATTAGTCCTTGTAAACTGTTCACTGGCAGGGTATATAGGAATAATTGCTAAGCTAACAGGTTTAATGCTTTATGGTTTCAGGACTCTGTCTTTACTATAGCATATCTGCAGAGTTGTATAAAGTACTGGAAACCCATACTTGAGTAAAAGTACAAGTGCTCGATCAAAAAGTAACTTGAGTAGAAGTGGAAGTGCTCGATGAAAAAGTGACTTGAGTAGAAGTACTAAAGTATTCAACATTTTTTGTACTTAAGTATTGCAAGTAGTTTTTTTTTTAAAATGTTGCTACTCAAGTACTGAAAGTAAAAGTACAAGTACTGTGTTATGTAGTTATTAAAGAAAGAAGTCAAAGTTTGAACATCATATTGTTTTTTATTATTTCAAATGCAGCTTTTATTTATACATACAGTAGCATTTATTTTCGTATGCGCTGATAATACACATGTTTTGAGCTTCATGAAACCTGCCATCTACTGTTCTGGCAGTGGTAATTTTTATAATTGTAACGAGTAACTATGCAGCACAAAAAAAATATCGGAGTAGAAGTATTGAAATCATTGAAAAAATGTAGTGAAGTAAAAGTGGAAGTAGGAGAAAAAAATTATACTCCAGGAAAGTACAGATACCGCCTTTCTGTACTTAAGTACAGTAGTGAAGTAGTTCTACTTAGTTACTATACATCTCTGCATATCTGTCAGAAAAGGACAGAGCCCCAAAACACATAAACAGCACCTCCCCTACTGGTCCCTATCACTAATTCTGAAATTGTCTATGAACACCACCACAGTGAGCTAGTCCCTTGAAATAAGTTCCCATATTTCTATCTTACCATTAAACAGTTCACCCAAAAATTTACAAAGTTTTTTTTAATAATTAAATATATATGCAGCTAGCACAAATTGGGTAACAAAAACAAAGGATTAAAATCCTTTACCTTCATGGGCATTTGTGCCTAATACAGACATACTGTCTGTAAGCAGGGCTTTTTTTCAGCTGGAACTTGGTGGAACTCAGTTCCGCCACCTCTGGCTCAGGCCCTCTGCTCCCTGCTCACCGCTAACACTTGTAAACACAGAAGTCCAGGTTCTGGGTTTACAAGTGACAGCTAATGGCTCCAACAGATCCGATCTTCTACTGAGTGCAGGATGGGGACAAGGGGGATGCAGGTGCCGTGTGGATGCCACCCCCCCCCTCCCCTCCCATGGATGATCTCCCTGAAAGTGAGAGAGTCTGAGCCACCTACAGTGTAGGGGGAGGTATTAGAACTGGCTGGGTGCTTCAGCTTAAAACAGCAACATAAGTAAGACATGTGGAAGATGGTGTAGCTTTGAAGAGGGGGGAGAAGATGGGGGCAGTGAGGGGGGGAGGGATTTAAGCAGAGGTCCGAGCTAAAGAGGGGTAAAAATGAGATGTGGATGGGGGTGCAGAGGTAAGCAACTCTGGAAGAAGGCTGCACTCTGTATGCAGCGCACCCCTGAACACTATGTAAAGCCAACATTTTTTTTACATTTGGAAATTTTAAGGAAAGGTTAAAACCTGTCAAACTTTTTTTTGGCATCTATGTCACATTGTGGAAATTTTAATACACTTTCTATCCTATAGAACAGGAAATAAGAAGTGAATTTTCCAAGAAACAGATAATCTGATGCCAGTCTTTCACCTTTAATCCAGTTACGGTGAGGACAAAGGCCAGCAGGAAAAATAAGTGAAAAGAAGATGAATCTCCCCAGCAAGGGCACAGACAGCAATGAAAACCTGACAAGGTGTTTAACCCTTCCACACCAATTTCCCAATATTTTGCTTACCATCATATCTCCATGATGCTAGCGATTTACTTTTCAAATTATCAGACATGGAACTTCCCTCTGTTTTTGCCATAGCCAGCAGTGACATCAGCTCGATATACTAATATTCCTAACCACAATGGCATTGCTGCTGTTAAACATTTCCTCTACTAGACTTCTGGGTTACTAACGGAATTCATCTTACATGATTCAGAACTCATTCTTGAAAACAACTACTGTATTTTTGATGTGAAGATTCTATATACAAGCAAACCCATAACATCTCAATGGGAAACTCTTTAGCATCTACCTTTGCCAATCTTTTTGTGGGACTTATTGAAGGGGAGGATGTTTTTCATTCTCCTATGCACTGATGCCATGTACTTACCTGGTGTCGCATTTGGTAGTGACTAACCCTGTAAGATTACATTTTTTGTTGCATGGAAGGGTACCTCCACTGAATTTGATGCTTGTTGATTTTCTCATTTCTCTTCACTGTAGTTTTGAAATTAACTCTTTTTCTTGAATTTCTTTCTCCTTTTATATGTCCATATCCATGGTAGGATCACTACTAATCTCTTCCCCAGACCCACAGACAGAAATACCTCTCTTCCCTTTTCCAGTACCCATCTTAAACACCTCAGGGAGAATCTTTCTATATCTTAATTCATTCATATTTTTTAAATCTGTTCCAGTCATGAAGAGAAGATTATGTAAATCTCACATATGAGGATGACATTTCTAATGTTACCCCCACATACCTAGATAGAGTTGCGAATAAGGCCTGAGTGAAGTTGACCAACTCTATTAAACACCCAATGGCCAGAAAATGCATCCCTTTTGTACAAACCCACAATTCCCTCTCTAAACATATAAAAAAGATCACCTTTGCTCTCGGTAAAGCAAGCCCCCTTAAGTGCATACAGAATTAGTAAGAGTCTGCAAGAATTTTTGGTTACAGTATATTTTAAAGAATATTTAAATTGCAATATTGAGGTCTGTGTTTATCTGCTAAAATGTTCTAGCCATTTTAAATGCAGTTTCGGCCATTTACCAACAGTATGGGTGGTATGAATTTCCAGTTAAATATGTTTTTTGTCCTACTCCTATAGTACGTTTTAATATATATATATATATATACATATCAATATATATATATATATATATATATATACATATCAATATATATATATACATATATACATATCAATATATATACATACATACACTATATATATATATATATATATATATTTATTTTATTTTTTTTTCTTTTAGCCTTTTTGTTTTTTCCACTTTTTCATGTTGGTTTATTCTTCTTAGCTATTTGGACCTGCATCATCTAGTGTTTGTTTTCATATTGCAGCCCCTGCATTACCAATTACCTTGTTGTTTTATTTATCCTTACACTAGGTTCACACTTATGCGAATTGGATGCCGGTTTCCCCACATCCAATTCGCATTACAGGAGACTGTGACTGGCTCTCAATGGAGCCAGTTCACACACCTCCTCACACCTGAAATAGAGAACAGGGATGCACGGAACCCCCTACTGCGAGTTGCGGCCGCAGCTAGTATGAACCCGGCCTTAAAGTGTTACTAAACCCAGGACCCTGTATTCACTATATCTGGTCTCCCACAGTACACAGAACATGAAAATGCAATTATTTTAGTAAATATAAACTGCTAAATACCTTTTCTCATCAGCAGTATATAGCAGTCTTGTGACTTCTATTAATTCCTGGTAAAGTTTGTAGGAGGAGTTTTCAAACTGCACTGAGCTTTCCTATCAGGATCCAGGACCCCTGACAGTGCTAATTGGCCATGCAGTCTCCCAAGAAAAAATAAACTCTCTAGCAATATACACCAAACTGAGTACGTGCAGCCTGACTCCAAAGGCTCTGTCTTATTTTGACATGTTCTGGAGTCAGTGAAAGAAGAGGAGGATCTGTGCATACAAGATCAAACAGCCATTTTACACAATGCAGAGCATTACCCCTTAGGTTCTACCGTGAGTATAACAAGCATAGTTTACTGCATATACAGGCTGATTTTACTGTTGTGGGTTTAGTAACACTTTAAAGCATATTTCCACTTTCACGGTCAAATTTGAGAAAATCCTACTATGTGTTTGTTGTGTTCCCATTAACACAGCATACAGTGCTGTGAAAAAGTATTTTCCCCCTTTCTGAAGACTTTCTTACAAATGTCTAAGCCTTTGGGACTCCTGCAAACCACAGTGGGAGCCATTATCCACAAATGGAGAAAACTTGGAACAGTGTTGAACCTTCCCAGGAGTGGCACTCCAAGAGCACAACAACGACTCATCTAGGAGGTCATAAAAGAACCCAGAACAACATCTAAAGAACTGCAGGCCTCACTTGCCTCAGTTAAGGTCAGTGTTAATGATTCAACAATAAGAAAAAGACTGGGCAAAAATTGCATCCATGAGAGAGTTTCAAGGGAAAGCATACCAAAAAGAACACAAAGGCTTGTCTCATATTTGCCAAAAAATATCTTGATTATCCCCCAAGATGTTTGGGCAAGTATTCTGTGGACTGATGAGGCAAAAGTTTAACTTTTTGGAAGGTGTGCGTCCTGTTACATCTGACATAAATATAAAAAAACATTCCATAAAAAGAACATCATACCAATAGTCAAATATGGTGGCAGTAGTGTGATGGTCTGGGGTTGCTTTGCAGCTTCAGGACCTGAATGACATGCCATAACTGATGAAAATTCTGCACTCTACCAGAAAATCCTAAAGGAGAATGTTTGGCCATCAGTTCATGATGGCTCAAGTGCACTTGGGTTATGAAGCAGGACAATGATCCGAAACACACCAGCAATTCCACCCCTGAAGGGCTAAAAAAAAAACAGAATTAAGGTTTGGGTGTGGCCTAGTAAAAATCTGGACCTAATACCAACTGAAATGCTGTCATATGACCTTGAAGCGGGTTTTACACATGTGCAGTACGAATTGAAGCTACATTTTTACAGCTAATTGAGTTGTTCAGCCTTTCAGGTCCCATTTTTGATCAGGATCAGGATTGCATCAGTGTCAGTTGAAGTTTACATCAGGATCGAGTCAGGATTTTATCCTGTTCACAACTGAATGATATGTGTGATTCAGAAGCATCCCCACAGACGTCAATGGGCCTGAATTCACACCCGAGCCAAACGGCATTGCTCAGAAAACTGACAGGACTCTTTTATAATTCGCACTGAATCCAGCTGCACCGGACATATGAGAACAGGCACAATAGAAAGCTATGTACTTTCACATGTCATGCGAATTAGATGCAGTTGAAAACCCATCTAATTCACATGTGTGTGAACCTAGCCTAAACAGGCCATTCCTGTTCGAAAACCCTCCAATGTGGCTGAATTAGGACAATTATGCAAGAAGAGTAGGTCAATATTCCTCTTTGTGTAATATGAAAACGTGTTTGATGACCTCAATCATTTAAGTGTGACAAATATGCAAGAAAAAAAAAAAAAGAAAACGAGGAAACGGGCAAATACATTTTCACTGCACGGTATCTAGAAATTAAATATATGTTATTTTTCTTACCTTTTAGATGTTTTTTAGGAGAAGATGCTATGGATGACTGCAAGGTTTTTGTGAATATTGTCAGAGTACGTTGGCCTAAGTCTGTCCTCTTAACCATACAATGCAAGAAACGCAGCCGCTATACCTTTAACACTTTGTTAGGACTTACAGTGTTTAAATCAAGTTAAAACCAATAATGAAAATATGCCTGCACAGTACAGACAGGGTTAATTATGGCAAACACTGCCCAGCCCCTTCATAAACAAAGAGAACTAGTAGAATTATTCCTCTCTGAAGGCTCTAAAAAAGCTATGCTGCAATTTGTATTTTTTTTTTTTTTTATAGGTTATGCTACGTGAGTGAGAAACTGTAACAAATATAAAATAAGCATTATCCCAATTTGGCTGAAAAAGTGGAAAT
This sequence comes from Pelophylax lessonae, assembly GCF_965119305.1. NCBI lineage: Eukaryota > Metazoa > Chordata > Amphibia > Anura > Ranidae > Pelophylax > Pelophylax lessonae. Next base: position 217,711,984 of record NC_138776.1, on the reverse strand, counting down.
ACACTTTAAAGGGACACATATACATATGAAATGAATTTCCTGCTTTCAGACATTTTAGCGCTGGTTCGCACAGGTTGAATATACACTGCCTGGCCAAAAAAATAGTTGCCACCAAAAAAAAGAATAAAAAAGGTCACACATTCTAATATTTTGTTGGCTCTGATTATGGCACGCAATCGCTGTGGCATTGTTTTTATAAGCTTCTGCAATGTCACAAGATTTATTTCCTTCCAGTGTTGCATTAATTTTTCACCAAGATCTTGTATTGATGATGGGAGAGTCGGACCACTGCGCAAAGCTTTCTCGAGCATATCCCAAAGCTTCTCAATGGGGTTAAGTTCTGGACTCTGTGGTGGCCAATCCATGTGTGAAAATGATGTCTCATGGTCCCTGAACCACTCATTTGAGCCCAATAAAATCCTGACATTGTCATCTTGGAATATGCCCGTGCCATCAGGGAAGAAAAAATCCATTGATGGAATAACCTGGTCATTCAGTATATTCAGGTAGTCAGCTGAACTCATTCTTTGGGCACATGTAGTAAATATCCAATAGGATAGTTACTGCATGCTTAGTTAGTTGCTTAGTTAGTTGCAGGGGGCGACTTTTTTTTGGACCAGGCAGTGTATACTCATTTCCATTCTGACTACAAGGCCACCATTTGCACAGCATTTTATTTTTTCTATTATTGGATGATATAAATAAGCAAGGTGGCTGTTTGCAACAAATGTCTACTTTCTAGAAACCCTCCTTTTTGTAAAATATCAAATTACTCCAATCAGAGTTTGTGACCCAGCTAGCAGGCACAGGAAGTATTTTTCTATAACCAATTACTTCTGTTGTAATTAACAAGCAAAAGCTACCGGTATTTACAAATTCCGATACTAGAAGGCAGCAGATCAATATACTGTATATATATTGTTTTTACACATTTTGTTTCTATCTGTCACCTTGAAAAATGGGGCCACTGAGCTCTCAAAACATTTATTGCACTGCTTCAGAATCTACTGTACTTGCAGTGTACTGGTTTTCTCTTCATTGCCAGCAATAAAAACTGACAAGCACTCCAACCTTTCCGCGCTCTATCGAAAACAAGAAAAAAAAAAGTTATGGCTTTAGCTACTCTTTAAGTGTATTTAAACCCAAGAACAAAACTGTTAAATATAGCCACTTACAGTCTTTAAATGTGGGGGTTTAAGTAGTTTTCTTTCAGACTTTTTTTCCCTTTATTTTCACCTGGTGATCCTGCCAGTGACACCCTTCCTTTTTTTTTTTAGTTAGATCATTTTTGTATATGAATATTATCTCACTGACCCAGAGCAAGAATGAAACAGAAATTCAGAACTCAATATGCCAAAGGGAATCCCATTCCAAACAATGATCACTAAGCCGCTCGTTTAGAAAGTAAAAATGAAAAATGCATGTGCAAATAAATCACATAATATTATTAGTGACAAAAAATAAATGAATAAATAGCAGTGTTCAAAAAGATGTGCATAGGAACTAGTCTAATATGCTCCGTACACACTGCAGTTCATAAAGTAAACTTCTAGGTGAGAGTTGTGATCAGATAATTAGAGTCCCGTGATAAGGTTGGGTCCCCATAAATCCACCATCATCGTGATACAGCTCCCATCAGCTGGCAACTCACCCCAAATTATTGCCCCCCATTCTTATGGTCAGGGCTCATGCTCAGTGGGATCACTAGTAAAACAAGGGGGAATCGTCCTTAACTCATTCTCCTCCAACGTCTCCTCCTCTCTCATGAATAGCCCATCAATATGAACCATAGAAAAGAAAAGAACTCCACTAGTGCAATATGGTCTTTACATTGATTTATTTACTCATATTACAAACCCACAACAAAATGCACTCACAAGGTGTTATAAAGCAAAGCGTATGATTAAAAGTAGGGGGTCTGGGGTATTCCCATAGTCCTCACCACCTCCACGCTGGTATACTGGATACTAGGAAGCAGCCTCCAGCAGATTTTCCAGTGTGCCATGTAGCCAAGCTCGACGCGTTTCGTCACTTCCGACTTCGTCAAAGGGGGTTGGCCACACGGCACGGCAGACCGGTTTATCAATCCTCTCCTCTCTAAAACATTTAACCCGTTCTGAGCTCAATAGTTACCTTGCATCTACAGAGTACCATACCTTTTTAGCATATATGGCACTCTGAGCTGGATATCCGTCTGTGCAATTAACCCATTCTGTACCCAATCACTCTAGAACGGCTTTCATATAAGCGGAACTGATCAGCATCCAAACTGAAAACCAGTTAAGATTAGACTAGGCACAACAGACAGTAATCATTGACATTCAGGGCAGTATTAACCGTCTATATTGTTAACCCTTATCATGTCAAAATACCTAGAATATTCAGAACCCCATAAGGATCCTATAAAATTATATGTAATTCTTGAGCTCAGTAGGGGTATTATACAATAAAATATATAGATTTGTTCAAATCATTACTTGGCCAGAATAAGCATTTCCATTGAAAATTGGATAATAAACATTATCATTCAAAATTGAATAATAAAATAAAACATTAAAAAAGCACAATATGGACACACTACTAACTGTAATCTATGAAAATATTTGAGATAATGATCTCAAAAATTGGAGATAACAAGTGGGTAACCCCACCAATATGAAGTTACATATCATCAATAAAATGTACTGGAATCAAATATATAGTATAGATGAAATAAAATTAAATAGGGAACTTAACAAGTGGCTGAGGAACTGGTGTAGGAAGGAAGGGTTTGGGTTCCTGGAGAACTGGGCTGACTTCTCAGTCGGCTACCAGCTCTTTAGTAAGGATTGGCTGCACCTTAATGGTGATGGTACAGCTCTTTTGGGGAGTAAGATGGCCACCAAGTTGGAGGGGCTTTTAAACTAGGAGACGGGGGTGAGGGCTCAGAAGTAGAGTCAGGAAGGAGGGAGCAAAGGACAGAAGGTAGTAGTGGAGTCAGCAGGGACAGTAGTTCCATACCGTCAATTTGTCCATCTGTGCGGGAAAACCTCAGACCAAACAGGAATAAAAATAATCACCATTCACTATCAACTTCCACAAAACTAAGAGGGGTATATGCAAATGCCAGGAGCCTAGCTAATAAAATGGATGAGTTGGAAATGTTAGTACATGAGGAGGACATAGACCTTGTGGGAATAACGGAAACTTGGTTGGACCCCTCACATGACTGGCTGGCCAATATCCAAGGGTATTTGGTGTACTGGAAGGACAGGGTAGGAAAAAGAGGGGGAGGGGTATGTCTCTATGTCAAGAATAATATAAGGGTGATAGAGAGCAGAGATATTATGGAAGGGATGAGTATGGAGTTAGAATCCATGTGGGTAGAACTCCATAGGGAAGAAGTAAAAGGAAAAGTAATTGTGGGGGTTTGCTATAGGCCACCCAACCAAAGGAGGTAGAGCTGGAATTTATATCAATGTTGGGTAAAATGGCAAAACTGGGATCAGTCATCATATTGGGGGACTTCAATTATCCCGACATTGACTGGGAAGAGGGGACTACACACTCACAGGAGGCCCGTCTATTCATGGAAACGTTACAGGACAACTACATGTCTCAGTTGGTGGATTCTCCTACTAGAGAAAATGCAGTCCTGGATCTATTGATCACTAATGACCCAGACCTAATCTTGGAGGTAGGAGTCCAGGACAACCTGGGCTCTAGCGATCATAAGATGAACACATTTAGCGTAAATAACAATATAACAAGGCAAGAGGGGAACATAAGAACCCTAAACTTCAGAAGGGCAAACTTTCCCAAATTGTGCTCAATGATGGAAATGGTAAACTGGGACCAAACCCTGGGAACACTGACCATGGAGGAAAAATGGGAATGCTTTAGGAACATATTAAACAAATGCATCTTGCAGTGCATTCCTATGGGAAATAAATTTAGAAGAGACAAAGCCAAACCTGGCTGGCTAAACCGTAATGTTAAAAAACTTATTAGGGGAAAAAAGTGGCCTTCAAGAAATATAAATCAGAGGGCACAGTATCGGCTTTCGAGCAATACAAGGAGGCAAATAAGAAAAGTAAATATGAAATCAAAATTTGCTAAAATCAACTTTGAGAGACAAATAGCGGAGGATAGTAAAAAGAACCCAAAGAAACTCTTTAAATATATCAACAGCAAAAAAACTAGGGCAGAAAATGTTGCACACATAATTAACGATGATGGGAGGATGGTTACAGAGGACACTGAAAAAGCAACCGTGCTGAACGCTTTTTTCTCGTCAGTCTTTACACATGAAAAAGAGGGGTACAATGACCATGACTGTATGGTTAGTAGTAATACACAGGACTTGCTGCTATGGCTAACAGAGGGTGAAATCAGGAAAAGGCTGGATAAAATTAACACAAATAAATCACCAGGCCTGGATGGCGTACATCCAAAAGTACTCAAAGAACTTAGTAAGGTTATATCTAGACCACTGTTCGTAATCTTTGCTGACAGTATTATGACAGGAAATGTACCAGGGGATTGGAGGAAAGCAAACGTGGTACCGATATTCAAAAAAGGGCAGAGGCATGTCCCGGGAAATTATAGGCCTGTCAGTCTGACATCGATAGTATGTAAACTTCTAGAGGTGATGATAAAGGACTATATTGTAGAGTATGCTAAAAACAACAACATCATCAGCAGTAAACAGCACAGGTTTACAAATGGGTGTTCTTGTCAAACCAATCTCTTAACATTCTATGAGGAGGTGAGCCGTGAGCTAGATAGGGGGAGACCAGTGTATGTGGTGTACCTGGATTTCGCTAAGGCGTTTGATACAGTTCCCCACAAGCGCTTAATTTATAAAATAATGTCTGCAGGCATCGACCGCAGGGTTTGGTCTTGGATACGGAACTGGCTAAAAGGGCGTGTCCAAAGGGTGGTAATAAATAGCGCATACTCAGACTAGTCTGAGGTGGTAAGTGGGGTCCCCCAAGGCTCAGTCCTGGGACCAACCTTGTTCAATTTATTCATAAACAGCATTGAGGATGGGATCAGTAGTTCTATATCAGTTTTTGCAGATGACACAAAATTGGGCAGGGCAATAACTGCACAGCATGAAGCAGATATCCTACAGAATGACCCTGACAAAATAACAGAGTGGGCAATGACATGGCAAATGAGGTTTAATGTGGAGAAGTGTAAAGTTTTGCAATTGGGGACTAAAAACATAAAAGCACAATACACTTTAGGGGGGGTAACCTTTGGGGGAATCAAAAATGGAGAAAGATCTGGTAGTCTTGGTAGAGGATAGACTAGGCAATAGCATGCAATGTCAAGCGGCAGCTGCAAAAGCCGGCAGAATATTAACATGCATAAAAGGGATGTATTCCAGAGATAAGACTATAATCCTTCCACTTTATAAAACTCTGGTCCGACCACATCTGGAGTACTCTGTCCAGTTCTGGTCACCAGTCCTCAGGAGGGATGTGTTGGAGCTGGAGAGAGTCCAGAGAAGGGCAACTAAACTAATTAGGAGATTGGAGGACCTTAATTATGAAGAGCGTCTGCAATCGCTTGATTTATTCTCCCTGGAGAAGAGACGCCTGAGAGGGGACATGATAGCAATTTATAAATATCTCAATGGTGATCTCAGCATAGAAAAAAAGCTATTCATTCGAAAGGATGGCATGAGGACTTGGGGGCATACAATGCGATTGGAGGAGAAGCGTTTTAACCTCAGGCAACGTGGGGGGTTCTTTACTGTTAGGGCTACAAGATTGTGGAATTCTCTACCACAAGAGGAGGTTTCTGTGGGAAGTATGGTGGCTTTCAAAAGACTCTTAGACGTACATCTCAAGGAGAAAAACATTCAGGGGTATGAGAGATGATTACGGCCACACACATCTACACAGGTTGAACTGGATGGACTATGGTCTTTATTCAACCTCACCTACTATGAGAAATAATATCTAATAATCGCTGATAAAGCAATTTAAATATAATTCAATATTTAAACCTAATGGCTCCAAAGTATTTTAAAAAAAATCCATTTAGTTTCACATTTAGAAAGATCATGCACCCAATTTGGTATTCTTTCCACACCCCAAAATTGTATTCCACTAGGATCCCTTCTAAATTGTTCAGATACACTATGATATTTAAAGCCCTTTTTAATGTTCTGAATGTGTTCTCCCACTCTAACTTTCAGGGATCTGTTAGTGTGCCCTATGTACATCAGATTACAAGGACAAGTAAGAGCGTAGACAACATGGGTAGTGTCACACGTAATTAGTTGTTTAATAATATAGTCCTTCCCATTTTGTGGTGACGCAAATGACAATCTATTCTTATTATTGTTAATTGAGTGATGGCATGCTTTACATCTTCCGCTTGCCCAGAAGCCCTTCCTATTAGGGAAGAAGGTGGATACAGGTGGATCCAAGATTTTCCTCACTACCCGTTCTCCAAAGTTGGGTGCCCGCCTGTATATAAACAATGGGGATTTGGGTAAAATCAGTACTACTGATCTGCACATGTTTATGACTAGTAGCTCAAAGTACTTTTTACCAGTTAATTACCACTGTCTTCTCCAAAGATTCTCCAAAGTGCTGATGGAGCAGATATTCATCTCTCTGCTAGGCAAAACGTTATCTTCTTTTTTCCCCAGAAAGTTGTCACCCTCTTTGTTCAAGTATGGGTCAGAGTTCACCCCCAAAGCTGGGCCAATGATAAAATAATTATATTCTGGTGCCTGCACATCAGTCTTTAATCATGGCTGTATGCGTACAAGTTATCCCACATGTATTGAACCTATGCTACTGACCTCCTTCTAGTTCACTGCCAGAATTTGCAGTGTTTTAATAAACCCCAATGAGGGAGTGGGGAACTGACAAAAACATGCGATGGGGGAACCGCGCTGGTTCCCACATCGCAATAGTTTTAACCCAGCCTCCCTGTTCTTTGCAGCTAAAGCCTTGTACACACGCTACGAATTTCTGCCGACCAATCGTCCATCTTTTGTCGAGAGTGCGTGTCCGTAATGTTGGAATGTGTTCTAGACTGCACAAGAATTTTGTCGTCCGACAAAAGATGACGTAGCTACGTGCAACGCTACAAAAGAGGAAGTGAGTTTGTGGCCGTGACCCTTCTAGGCATCTCGCGCTGATTTCGGTAGCATTTGTTTGGTAAATAACATTTCGCTATATTCCGAGACATCGTTCGAGAACCAATTATGATGACCGAGGATGCTACTCTTGCTGTTGTTGGGCTGGGAGTAATTGCTCTAAGCCGAGTTCTTGGCAAGAAAAAGAAAAAGAGGACCTCCTGGTCCAAAAATTGGTTGCTCAACCGTGAGCAATTTTCCCATATGTCCTTGCTGCGGGAGCTACAGAAAAATAATCCTGATGACTTCAGGAATTATTTGAGGATGACGGATCCATGTTTTAGCCGTCTTCTTGCCTTGGTGTCCCCCTATATTCGGAAACAGGATACAAGTATGCGGGTTGCAATTACTCCTGAGCAAAGGCTAATTGCAACATTGAGATATCTTGCAACAGGGAGAAGCCTGTAGGATCTCAAGTTTACCACAGGTATCTCCCCCCAAGCTCTTGGAGTCATCATCCCTGAGACCTGCTCTGCTATCATTAAAGTCTTGCAGAAGGACTATATCAAGGTATGTTTCTTGTTTTTCAATTACATTCAATGTGTTTGTCATGTCAACATAATTTAGTTTATTTTGGATGTACATCAAATAACATATTTCATTATTTTGTAACTGCCCTCTGGCCTCATGCACATAGTTGTAAAGCTCTATTTTTTACTAAGCATTTTTAAAATTAGCCAGTAACCACCCCAGCATCCTCTCCTATGTGTCCATCAATGCATAGCCTGTTAACAGTATATTTTATCTGTGTCATTTTCTGACGTTCCCAGAATCCATTATCCCTTTTTATGTTTTTTTTTTTTTTTTTACATAGTTTGTGAGGTTGAAAAAAGACATCAGTACATCTAGTTCAACCTATGATTGTGTATGTTTATTTTCTGCTGTAAAAACGTTCAGTGTGCACAAGCCCTTAATAATGTTTAAAAGCATAGTTTTACCCACCCACTCATGCTAAATATAAAAGTCAGCATATTCAAATACTGTAGCTGGTGAATTACAATATTATGACATTAGGAGGCGAGTATTAAATGTATGTAGATGTTATACCCAAAAATGCTAAAGATTCCCCTCATTTTGTTCTTATCTTAAAGTTGATTAAGCATTTCTGTGCCAAATGTGTGTGTAATAATGTGATGTGCACAAGCACTAATTTTTATAATATTTTTTTCCTACAGTTTCCGACCAACCCAGAGCAGTGGCAGAAAGTTGCTGGCCAATTCAAGGAGCAGTGGGATTTTCCAAATTGTGGGGGTGCTATAGATGGCAAGCACGTCCGCATCATCCCACCATGTAATTCTGGATATATTATTTTAATTACAAAGGTTTTTTAAGCATTGTAATGCTTGTAATTGTAAATGCTAACTATGAGTTTATTTTTTTGGACATTGGGAAGAATGGCCGAAACTCTGATGGGGGAGTCATTGACCAAACCGAGTTTGCTCAGCGGCTATAAAATGACACTCTCAACTTGCCTTCCAGGGACCAAACAATTGAGGGTCTCAATTTTGTTTTATTTGCTCATGATGCCTTTGCTCTTGGGGAACATCTTTTGAAGCCATTCTCTCTGAGAAACCTCACCCCCGAGCAAAGTATTTACAATTACCGGCTATCCGGTGTCAGAAGAGTGGTGGACAATGCCTTTGGGATTTTGTCAAATAGGTTTAGACTTTTTCTCAGCTCCATCAATCTGGCATTGTACAAAATCAATCATGTTGTCCTCTGCTGCTGCATCCTGCATAATTGTTTGCGCAGGCATGCAGAGAGATATGTAACCTCTCAGCCAATTGAGATTGACCCTGCCATGCCAGGGCCTAGTGTAGAGGCTGAAGGACGTGGGGCTGTAGATCCAATGACACCCATGGAAGTAGCCCGTTCTGGCTTGGCCTCCAGAAGTGCCCGTGATGTGCAACAAAAATATGTCGACTATTTTGTTGGTAGAGGGGCCGTTTCTTGGCAGCAATTCCTGCCCGATACAGTATAATTTGTCTCTATATTTTATTATTTGTGAAATTAAAAAATTTAGCATTTATTCAGGAGTGTGCATTTTAATATTTTTGGTACATGCCAAAATCAACATGTTTTTTGTTCAGCATGTGTTATATATGTGTGACTTTTTGAGGGTTAATACATTGATCAGTGTGTTAATCTACTGTTGTCTCTCCCCTGCTGTTAAAATTATATTTTTAACGTGTGTTTGGTTTACCACTTGCTCCAATAGTGAAATTAGACCTTAACTGATACACGAGGTCACTATATCTTATTTATTTTTAACCACCACATGTTTCACTAAAGATAATCTAAATTGTAGAAGATACTTGTGCATTGGGGCATATGTCAAGTATCTTGATTCATATTTTTTTCATACAATTTAATATGCTAAATATGAAATCGCCAAGCTCTTGGGCGTTGCTAGGTGGCCAAAAGACCAGGGCCTTCAGCCCCCCAGGTAAATTAGATAACCCCTCTCACATTGTAAAGTAGGTCCCACCCAAGGTCCACCCAATGTCTCCTTACATTGGTGGTCATTGGCCAGAAGTCCCCCATACATTGTTTGTGTTTTTTTCTTAAACCATTAGTGTAATAGCAACTTAGCTCCACCTGTTATGTTGTGTTAATTTATGACATCCTTCTCACTGACCACCAATGTAAGGAGATGTCAGTCTTATGTGAAACTCGCTCAGTGTAGAGATACTGTATAAGTGTTATATATATAGGTAATCTAGAGGTGATGATGATCCCCTTCCCCGGACTAGCAAAAGTCCTATATCCTCCCCAAACACCCCACAATCCATATCCTCTAGCCCCCCCCCCCTTCCTGATGCCACTGGGCAAGCTACAATTTTCTTTAGTGCACAACATGTACAAAGAGAAAGTTTGAGAAATTAAATTAGGCAACTTTTGAAGATGACAGATATTAGGCAAATAAATATTAGAACACCCATTGTTGAATGAAAACATTTTTTATTAACACACATTCACAGGGTTAGGGTAAGGGTTAGGGTTAGGGTAAGGGTGTTGTAAAGTGCTTAAACACCAGACTCTCTTGGGTGAGAACATCTAGCTTCCTTATAATTTGTGGGAACTTTGTTCAGTAGACATGTTACAAAATATTACGAAAAACAGTTTGTCAACTCTTCTTATTTAGTACTTTTAAAAAATACTCATATGCAGAGGAGCCCTGTAAACTTTTGGACACCTCTTGCACATCAACAATTAGTGGCAAAAATATAGGCCATAACATTTTTAGATAAAATTGGGGAAAAAAAAATATCCCAAATAACAAAAAAAAAAACATAATACAATCCAAGTAACCTTAAGATTTTGCTAGCAGGTCAACAAAGTCACGCATTTTGCATTGTAAAGCTGTAGCTGCCTCCTTTATTTTTTCTAGTTCGGAGCAACATTGCAACACATCAACAGTCATCCGGGCAATTGTACAACTGTGAATAACATGACCTGTTAATAAGACAACAAAAAAAGTAAGGCAATGACAAGCAAGTAACCAGAGATGTATAGTAACTAAGTAGAACTACTTCACTACTGTACTTAAGTACCGAAAGGCGGTATCTGTACTTTCCTGGAGTAGAATTTTTTTCTCCTACTTCCACTTTTACTTCACTACATTTTTTCGATGATTTCAATACTTCTACTCCGATATTTTTTTTGTGTGCTGCATAGTTACTCGTTACTGTTATAAAAATTACCACTGCCAGAACAGTAAATGGCAGGTTTCATGAAGCTCAAAACATGTGTATTATCAGCGCATACGAAAATAAATGCTACTGTATGCATAAATAAAAGCTGCATTTGAAATAATAAAAAACAATATGATGTTCAAACTTTTCACTTCTTTCTTTAATAACTACATAACACAGTACTTGTACTTTTACTTTCAGTACTTGAGTAGCAATTTTTTTTTCAAAACTACTGGTACTTTTACTTTCAGTACTTGAGTAGCAATTTTTTTTTTCAAAACTACTGGTACTTTTACTTTCAGTACTTGAGTAGCAAAATTTTTTAAAAAACTGCTTGCAATACTTAAGTACAAAAAATGTTGAATACTTTAGTACTTCTGCTCAAGTCACTTTTTGATCGAGCACTTCCACTTCTACTCAAGTCACTTTTTGATCGAGCACTTGTACTTACTTTTAAGTATGGGTTTCAAGTACTTTATACAACTCTGCAAGTAACTGAGGTCATAATCTATAAACATTTGGGGTCAAGTTCATCATAAACGAATTAATAGTTAGTACCTACCCTGTGCATTGTTGTGTTTTACCTGCTTGCCCTTATGACACCTTTTCTACTATGAAAGTAAACAGTGCAAACATTATGTTCTCTTTGCACTGGTGTCTGTGGCTCATAAACAATTCCACCTGTTGACACAAACAGCTTACTACACCTCTCCCTCCCCCATGGTAATGCACTTTATACTACGTACATTAGCACTGTAGGGTTTCACACCTTGCTAATGTAGCAAACAGGTAGTTCCTTTTAAGCATTAAATCAAATACACAAAAATAGAAATACACAATAACCAACATTAGAATAATACTTACTTGGGCACAAAACAGGCTCACCATCACTTGGTTCTGTTTGTGTATTTTTTGGACACTCACTCCGAGTCATGGCAGGGGATCTTGGAGCAAATAATTCCAGATCTGAGGTGGTTGTAGGTGACAGATCCCATGGCTCAAATGAGGGAACTTTGGGGACATCTGGAATGTCCATTCTGTCTGAAATACAACTATAGAAGGTTAAAGAATCATCCCAAACTCACATCTGTTTGTGGCTCCCATTTCTTCATTATTTGGCTACCAACCTTGATGTTGCTGTGGTGGTAAGCTGATTTGCTCAACACTTGACTCCACCATGCTGCACTCTGGACTACTTGGCACATTACTTTCCTCCATAGTGTTCACACTGTCTTTTGGTTGATCATTTTCTACATAATAAAAAACGTGGCATGTCAGAAAATTTACAGGGGGGAATTTAGCTATGACATGGTGCACTGCTTGACAGCTGTTTTCACATAAAATATTCTGACATGTACATGGTTACCTGCTAAAAAGTAGGGAAATTAAGAATTTAGTGAGCAAAGAAAACAATTACCTTTTTATTTGGAATGTGTCATTGCATCAGGGACCATGTCTTCATTGTTTTCCTCCAATGTGGATGGAGCAGGCATGGTAGATTCCCTTCTCCTCATATGTTGTCTTTGTTTTATTTTCATTTTTCTTTTTTTTCCTATTTTAAGGTGAAACATACAATATGGAACAAATATGAGTTAGTCTAAAAAATTATTAGCAATAATATGCATAGATAGTTTATTATGGATTCATGTTTTTTAATTTAATATACAAATACATAATAAATATATAAATAAAATACATACATGACTATTTTAATTATTAAATAAAGTTTTCATAGACATATATACATTTCTAAATAACATACACCAAATATACATAATACATATTGCTTAGACACAACTATTGCTTACTTCTTTTGAGGATATGATGGATGTGACCTAGCTGCTCTTGTTTCCGATGTTTCAGATCTGACCATCTTTTTCTGATTTGGTACTTGGATCGATCCACACCATAAATATTCTTTAGAGATGAAATTACCTTCTCAAGAATTCTGTCTTTTCTGGAGTTGGGCCTTTCATAATTCTCCAGCTTGCCATCATAATCGTTTTTCTCCAGTATGGCCAAAATCCCAACCATCTCACCCTTGCTCATAGGTGTGGCTTTGGATTTATTCTTAGCCCAACCACTGCGGCCTTGACTGCAACTCCCCGATTCTGCCATCTCCTCCACAAATCTCCCGCCGACTCACGTGTTTCGCATGCAGCTTAATACTCGGCACGTACACGCCCCTGTGTCAGCGCGCCAATGGAGGCGGAGTTGACACATGCGCAGTATTTAAAGGCCGCCAGATCGTTCATTCGGCGATTCGCCATTGGACAGCTCTGTCACAGGCGCACGATCGATCGGCGAACCACGAATCATCTCGGCAAACAAAGGTACAACTTTAGATTAGAGCATGGGTGTTTTTTGGCCTATACAGCTTATATTGGGCCTATCTTATGGGAAAACAACATGATCTTTCACTATGTTTTAAATTTACGTCACCCGATTTCTTACCCCAATTTTTTGAGGAATACAGGCAGATGCCGTGTTTGTGGAGGGTGAAGAGTAAGGACTACTCTAATAAGCAAATACGAAACGCTTCTCTGCAAAAATTGGCAGATTTGTGCAAAACATTCTGCCCCAATGGTGACATTAATTATGTCAGAACTAAAACCTCCAATCTACGCAGCACCTTTAAAAGGGAGCTCAATAAAATACGAGATTCGGAAAGGTCAGGAGCTGCTGCAGATTAAATTTATGTACCAAGGCTCTGGTACTTCGAGAGCCTGCATTTCCTGACAGAACAGTCAAAACCCAGGCCATCCCTCTCTACTCTCCCTTCCACTGCGGCAGAGGGCTCATGTGCTGAAACCCAGGAGGAAGATGTAGAGGAGCCAATATATACTGACTGCAATAAATATAATGATGCTAAACAAATATTATCAAGGCAATAATTTATCCTTAATGTAAAGTCTGTTATTTTGTGAAAATAATCAAACAAACGTTACATTTTATATACATTATAACATTATAATAATGTACTAATTTCCTAAACAGGAAGGTGTCAATGTGGAGGAGCCGAGTGGAAGCCAGGCGTCATCAGAGCAGTCAGTAACAACACAACCTCCTGAAAAGAGAAGAAAAAAAAGAAAAAACTTGGAGGAGGCCACTGCTTCCTTCCCAAGCCAGGCCTCTATGGCCCTGCAAAGAAAGCCAAATAAGGGCTGATTCATTTGGCTTTCTTACAGCCAATAAATTACGCCAGATGACAGAGGACCAACGACAAATGGCCGAGGTCCTCCTACTGCAGGTGCTGGATAAAGGTGTCGGAGGAGAAATCCACGGACACACACACACCTGTCAAACTACCAGCCAACCCCTCCGCCTCCACCTCCACCACAGCCACATGGCAGTCAATGGCAATATGCACCCGATCCCCACCTACACCCATGGTCACAAGACTATACATATTAACATTTATAAATTAATTGAATAATGTGTTTTTTCTGTTCCAGATTATTATTTGTTTCTAATTTTTTTGAGCGCGGAATGCACTTTTGTTTACAGTTATATATTTTTAAATGAGAGGATCTCTATGTTTATTTTTGTATACATTTATTTTCCAAGTAAATAAAATGGTTACTAAACTACATGCCTATCTTTATTTAAAAAAAGCAAGCATCTTGTGAGTAGGCAGCAATATATGTATTATACGTTAATGAAAAGATTAATAAAGGGACACAAACAGTGGGTACGGACAGTCCGGGTACAGAAATGTCAACAATTCTGTGTTTTTCTGTCAGTATGGGGTGCTATGTGTACATTCATGAGGAAGAAGAATGAACCTAAATGATTTTAGCAAATGGCTGCAATATAACAAAGAGTGAAAAATTTAAGGGGGTCTGAATACTTTCCGTACCCACTGTAAATAGTTAGATATTTTCTATTAATAATCCATTGATAATGGCGTGGAGTTAACGCTATAAAAAAACACCATGCAGAATAGCCAAATCATTATCATCATAACAGAACACACGCCTCTTTAATTAAAAATTATACAATTATGAGCAGCAGCTTCCTTCTTCTCACATTAACCAAGATGAGCATGTGCACTGCATTTCAAAAATTAATTTGCCTGGCGCGAGACGAAAGTCCTTTCTTGATACAATGGCTATTTTTCGGGCACAAATTCTTCCGGGTCGTTATTTGCTTCCGATCATGCGTGTTCAGATTTTAGATTTTTGTCTGACGAATTCTGTAGTCTTCACGAAAATCGGACGTTGTGTTGACGGATGACAAAAATGATATAACCTGCACATCAGGATTTTTGCGGTCGAAAAGTCGGAGTCGGCTGTCGGAAGCACCATACTAAAAATCCGAAAATCGGCAGATCGGTCGTCAGACGAATTTTGCCTTCAGATTTTCTTATCGTGTGTACGGGCCTTAAGACTGCAGGGACAGTGACTGGGGAATCTCAGGCCTCAGTTCCTTTCTCTGTCTCAAAAGGGAGGCAATAAGGGTCTGTTTAGACCCTTGATATTTTACCAAAGCCCCACAACAGGGATCCTAAAAAATAAAATAAAAATTGTAAAAAATAATAAAAAATAAAATAATAAAAATTAAAAAACGACTGACACCGTACACTGCCCTACTGACAACAATCTCTGCCCTACTGACACCATCCTCTGTCAAAGTCCACTGCTGCGCACACTTATGAGGGTAATACAATGGCGCTTTTCCACTGCATGGAACCGAACGGTTCGGCTCGCTTTTGTGCTTTTCCACTGCTGGTACCGCATGGTATGGTGTAGGAACGGTTCGGTACGGTATGGTACGACGACGCTTTTCCACTGCATGGAACCGAATGGTACGGCTCTCAAAAACAGTACCTACTCGATTGTGGTTCCAAGAGGTACCATACCGGTACCATATCCCACAATCCTTTGCATGCAGTCACTACTAGCCACTGATTGGTCAGAGAATCCCAACCACCCGGTTGTTATCCCACCCACTTAATTTTAGTACTACTTTAGTGGGAAAGCAAACCTATACCGTACCGTACCGAACCGTTCCAACACCGTACCATGCGGTAACAGCAGTGGAAAAGCAAACCGGGCCAAGCAGGGCCGAGTAGAGCCGAGCCGGTACTTGCAGTGGAAAAGTCCACAAGAGTATAGAGGAGTGTTTGAGAAATGGATTTGATTCTATAAAATACAGGGGTCAATTCACGAAATGCAAATAGACTGTGCACTTTGCAAGGGCAGTTGCAGGAATTTCCATCAGAGCTTAGTAAAGGTGGTAAAGCTTTCCTTTTTTCCATAATTCAATCACATACAAGCAAAAAATGCTTTTAATTTTTTTTATTTTCCTTGCACCTGATTTGGGAATTCTTTACAAAATGAAGCTGTACCAATTTTACATTTAATAGGAAAAAAGTGTGCACAGTCTATTTGCCTTAAGTAATACAACTCCATAGAGTCTGATTCCTTGTAGCCCTTTTTCTTTTTGCTCAATGTATCATAAATGAGCCACCTGATTTGCATTTTGTTTTTAAACACCCTGTTATAGACTATGAGATATCAGTCCTTATAATGGAAGGACATAAATCATTGCTGTGGAAATACCGACTGGCGACTGGTGTAAAAAAAAAATAGTTTCAAAAACCATCAACCTAAAATATTTTACCACCCTTTACCTAGATGGTATATGCCCTTTAGGCATGTCAAGAGGCTAAGACAAGCTGATTGGATGGTGAGTTTCTAATGTCACAATCCATTAATTCCATGTTAATACTGTACTAATGTTTGCTGCATTCCCTCAGGTGCATGTGCAAGTGCTTGAGTTTTTTTAATTCTTTCCAGCCCAGTAAACTACTAAAGTTATGAGACCCAATGTCCTTTTGAAAGCGAACAAAGACATTGCATGGAGGTTGGGATCAAAGGAATCATGTTTAAGTTGTCATATTTTGCTGAAAAATATAGGGAAGGGACTTTGGCAAGTTCAGTATAGTTCTGTTAACTCTTCACACCTAGGGGTAAAATAGCGACTATTGAGGAAACAACTCCATTAAAACAAGTAAAGTATTGTTGTCACTGGTGAGTTCTCATGCATGATTAGCTGTAGTAAAGGGCAAAGCAGACATTGGGATGTAATAGAACCCCGATGTCTCCATAAAGAGGACCTGTCATCTGCACACACTATCACATAGGGGAATTTTAGATTGCAAGCTGTAACAAGCAGAGCCCTTTGACTCCTCCTGTATTGGATTGGATTGTAACTCTACTGTTTGTCCTAACAATGTAAAGCGCTGCACAAACTGTTGGGGCTATATAAATCCGGTATAATATTATAATAATAATATTAATCATTTGTGAGTCCCCTTGTGTAGACAATAAAGTTAAAGTGTTACTAAATCCACAACAGTAACAGTCTGTATATGCAGTAAGGCATGCTTGTTATACTCCATGGAAGCTAAGGGGTTAATCCTGAGTATTGTATAAAAAGGCTGTTTGATCCTGTCTTCTCTTATCTCCTTTTTCCACTGTCCCCAATCCATCTGCTGATAGTATAGAGCCTTTGGGGTTACTCTGCACATGCTCAGTTTGATGTGTATTGCTAGAGAGTTTTTTTTTTCTTGGGATGGTGCATGTGATCAGCACTGGGCCAATCAGCACTGTCCAGACAGAGGATTAGGGGACCTGGATCCTGATAGGAAATCTCAGTGCAGTATGAAAACTCCTCCTACAAGCTTTACCAGGAACTGATAGAAGTCACAAGACTGCTATATACTGCTGATGAGAAAAGGTATTTAGCCGTTTATATTTACTAAAATAATTGCATTTCCATTTTCTGTGTACTGTGGGAGACCAGATATAGTGAATGCAGGCTCCTGGGTTTAGTAACACTTTAAGTAAAGAAAAAAAAAAAACACCACATGTGAGGTATCACCGCAAACATCAGAGTGAGAGCAATAATTCACAGTTAACTCTAAATGAAAACCTGTAAAGGTTTTTAACTGCTTTAGCCCCAGAAGGTTTTACCCACTTAATGGACAGGTAGTTTTTTGCGATACGGCACTGCGTTACTTTAACTGACAATTGCGCGGACGTACGATGATGTACTCAAATAAAATGTATGTTCTTTTTTTCCCACAAATAGAGCTTTTTTTGGTGGTATTTGCTCACCTTTGAGGTTTTTATTTTTTTTTTTGCTATAAAACAAAAAAAGACAGACAGTTTTGAAAAAAAAAAAAAAGCAGTATCTTTTACTATAAATATTTTTTTGCTGTAAAACATACCCACTAATACAAATGTAAAAAAAATCAAAATTTATTCATCAATTTAGGCCAATATGTACTCTGCTATATATTTTTTGGTAAAAAAAAATCCCAATAAGAGTAAATTGATTGGTTTGCGCAAAAGTTATAGTGTCTACAAACTATGGGATAGATTTATGGAGTTTTTATTTTTTTTACTAGTAATGGTGGCAATTAGCAATTTTTAGCGGGACTGCGACATTGCGGCGGGCAAATTTAAAACTAAGTGACACTTTTTGGAGACCAGTGACACCAATACAGCGATCTGTGCTTAAAAAAAAAAATCCCTGTATAAATGTCACTGGCAGGGAAGGGGTTAACATCAGGGGCAATTGAAGAGTTATGTGTGCTCCTAGGGAGTGCTTTCTAACTTGTGGGGGGTGGCCTAACTGGAGGAAGACAGATATCTGTGTTTCTGCTTAACAGAAACACAAGATCTCCATCTTCCGCTGTGACAGAATTTTTACATAGGCAGACCGCTGTTCTGTCTCTCCTCCGAAAAATTAGCGGGTCCTGGTGTCCAATCACAGCGGGAGCTGGTCGCTGGCGGTGCATGCATCCCAGAGCACATCAGTTTGCGCTGGGGGGGCTGTCCTACCGCAGTATACTATCTAGGTGGGGTGGTCCTCAAGTGGTAAAGCATCTGCTTTTTTGAGAATTTTATTTTAAAAATTTCCCTTTGAATTAATAAAGTATTTTGGACCTGAATCTTTTATATTTTAGCAGAAAATTGTATAATATTGTGTTTGTTTGCACTAAAATTCATTTTAATGTATTTGTTTCCTAAAATATGTGTTTGATGAATAGCTGTGCAAATATTGTGCACCATAAAAAATTGCAACTGAGACCATCCAGACCTCCAGGGTCTCTGCTTTCAGAAAATAAATAATTGTTTGGAGATTTAAAGTGGTTGTAAACCCTTACCTATTCCCAGTGAAGTGACTGGCCTCAGGTGATAAACAGAGATGAAACATATCATTCTGTATAAGCTGTACCTGTTTATTTCCAGCCATTTGTCCTTTACACCCTTGTAAAACTCAGATGAGGATTTTTCACAGACTCACTAAGTAGGGGATGGGGAGCTGCAGTTACACACTGTACAAGAGTTCTGAGAGCTGATTGGAGGGAAGGGACACATCCCCTCCACACAGCACATAGGAACAGAGCTGAAGCTTTCAATCACAGGCTGTGTGCTGGAGATCCCTCCCCTGTCACCCTTTTAGCTCTTGGTGTCAGGAAAACTTGTGCTCTTGCTGATAATAGAGGAATGAGGCAGCAGAGAGAAATGACACTGAAAAAAAATGGCTGCTTTGAAGACAGGCAAGTAAACATTATAAAAAATGCATATTTTAACCACTTGCCGACCGCCGCAAGTATATATACTGCGGCGGTCAGCCCCGTGCAGGCAAAGTGACGTAACGGTACGTCACTCGCCTGTGAGCCAATAGGGGGCGAGCGCGCACCGCCGGAGGCTTGCTCCCACCCCCGCTCGTTCACGGACACCTCCGCGCGAGTGACCGGTGGATCCAATGTCCGCCGGTCACTCGCGATCGTCAGTTACAGAGGGAGAAAGGCAGACGGCTAATGTAAACACAGCCGCCTGTCATTCTCTCTTGTGTAACAGCAGAGATCAAACGGTCCTGCTATGTAGGACCATAGATCTCTGCTGTTACACACACAGCCACATCCCTGCACAGTTAGAATCGCCCCTAGGGACACACTTAACCCCTCCTTCTCTAATAAAGTTAACCCCTTCCCTGACAGTGTCATTTTTACAGTAACAGTGCATATGTATAGCACTGATTACTGTAGTAATGTCACTGGTACCCCCAAAAGTGTCAAAAATGTCTGTCAAGGGTCCGATCTGTCCGCTGCAATGTCGCAGTCCCGCAAAAAAAAATCGCAAATCGCCACCATTACTCGTTAAAAAAAAAAAAAACAACAAAAATGACAAAAATCTTTCCCGTAGATAGTAAACGCAATAACTTTTGCGCAAACCAATCAAAATACGCTTATTGTGATTTTTTTTTTACCAAAACATATGTAGCAGAAAACACATTGGCCAAAAACGTTAAAAAAAATTTGATTTTTACATTTTTTTGGGGAATTTTATATAAAAAAATGTGAAAAATATTGTTATTTTTTTCAAAATTTATGCTCTTTTTTTGTTTATAGCGCATGATCAAAAAATCGCACAGGTGATCAAATACCACCAAAAGAAAGCTCTGTTTGTGGGAAAAAAAGGACGTCAAACTTGTTTAGGTACAGCGTCGCACGACCGTGCAATTGTCCATTAAATTCACGCAGTGCCGAATCGCAAAATAGGACCTGGTCAGGAAGGGGGTAAAATCTTCAGGGACTTAAGTGGTTAAAATGCAATTATAATAGTTTTTTTTACTAGGGAAAAATATTCATAGAGTACAATGTATGGTGGTCAGAAGAATATACTGTACATAGTATGTTACATAATCCACACTGCACACTCTGTTTGCTGTGCAGTTTGTTGAACACTCCTTACTGCAAGAGTCCTAGAATGCAAAATGCAGTGGGAGTACTTAGCACACATTTAGAAAAATATATCTCCAGGAACCCCCAACACACACATACACCCATCAAAAAAGGAACCCTTCTTATCTTCTTCCTATCCCCAAACAAAAATTCCATTCCTACCAGAACGAAACCACCCCCCCCCCCTAAAAAAGACACACCCTAAAATCACCGTTCACCATTCACTTTTGCCCCTTTACACCTCTTGCACTACCTGCCCGCCATTTGCCTCTTCATCCCTTGATCCACCATGCTCCACTACACCCCCCTCATTCACCGTTCTCTCTTGTTCATCGCTCGCTAACAAAATTCTCCCAGAGAAAGAAACCAACCACCACTCACCTCTGCATCCCTTTGGCACTACTGCTAACCTCTGCCCCCCTGCACCCATCTACTACTACTCACTTCTTTACTCCTATTTCTCAAACTCACATAGAATTGTAGCACCCTCCTACTGTAGATAGGTGATAGAATTAGATACAGTATATTTTGTTCCAGCTCACTGTAATCAGTGCAGCTGTGTTTGATTGTTCTGGTCTGTGTTTTAGTGACTGCTTCTCCATGGTTGATGCAGAAAAGTTCTGGAAGTTAGTGGGCAGGAACAGTCTAATCAGTAGCTGAATATTCATACAGTCCTGGCTAATCCCTGGAGAGAGATGCCCAGATGGCAACTGGGAGTCTGTATAAATACTCTAAGACTGAGAGCAGTCTTTTTTTTATATCAGTAGGATATCAGAGCCTAGGAGGCTACCAGCCCCCTAGTCAAATATGCCATGTGCCTGTGGATTTGTTGGAACTTCAGTGGAGCTAGCTGGAGGCCTACTATGCTGGCAGCTGCTAAAGCTGACTGAGGGGCTGCCGTCTGAGGGTCTAGTCTGGTACCATGGAGTGAAAGTGTCTGGAGGAGATTGAAGAAGTCAACCAATATTTCCAAGGATGGTTTGTTAGTACAGACTAGTGAGAGAGATCCTGCCGACTGTGTGTATTTGCCATCCCTCTTGTGCTAGAGTCAGCATGTTTAACAGCTTCCTGCCCACGCTATAGCCCAAAGACGGCTACAGCACGTGCTTACTTTGCCAGGAGGGCGTAAATGAACGTCCTTTGGTGATCGCACGTGGGTGGCGTGGTCTGAGTTTGCCGAATCCTTCAATATTCACAGATTGGGGTAAAGGTCCAATCACAGTGACCCTTTACCATGTGATCAGCTGTCAACTACACGGCATGAAGCAGATATCCTACAGAATGACCTGGACAAAATAACAGAGTGGGCAACGACATGGCAAATGAGGTTTAACGTGGAGAAGTGTAAGGTTTTGCACTTGGGGACTAAAAACATAAAAGCACAATAACACTTTAGGGGGGGAACCTTTGGGGGAATCAAAAATGGAGAAAGATCTGGGAGTCTTGGTTGATGATAGATTAGGCAATATCATGCAATGTCAAGCGGCAGCTGCCAAAGCCGGCAGAATATTAGCATGCATAAAGAATGGGATGTATTCCAGAGATAAAACTATAATCCTTCCACTTTATAAAACTCTGGTCCGAACACATCTAGTCAGAATACAGAGCTGGTGGTGGTGACATTGTACGGTGGTTCCTATAACTGACACCAATGACCCTGTATTAAATGTACTGTGTATTGCTCTGGCACTACATAAACAAAGACTTTTGAAGGACTCTGTTCTTGCTTAGTTGGATGTTTTGGATTATTTATGCAATTTATGAACTTTATTTATTTGCACTTTATGAAAGGAGGGTAACACCATCCCTGCGCTAATGAAATTCTAAGAAAAATAATCGTTTTTTTTTTAATTTATGTATAGTTGTCACTGAGGCTTTATCAACTGTGCAATGTGAAAAACACCTGCAAGACGCACACTGCTATGCGACCCAAAGTTGTCGCTAAATAAAGCAGATGTGTGTGATGCAGAGTAGCAAAGCCTTTTGCAGTGGACTTAAAGCCTCAGTGACAAGTTAACGCCTGTTCTTGTTGTAAGCGTTAAGTCCACTGCAAATGGTGTCACACACATCTGCTTTATTAGGAGCAAAAGAAAGGCGCGGTTCAGCAAAAAAGTCATTTTTGAAGGTTTGGCATGCTATAATTCTGGTTCTGGACATGCTACAGAGCTGAAACTTCACAGGTACACTTTTTAAACTTTTTAGACACTAAATCCAAAGAAATCTCTTTTTTTTTTTTCAATAATTTTTTTCAATAATAGGCTCTCTATCAAAAACGACAACTTTTAAGAACTTGTTTTTGCCTGATTCATAGTCCCTGGGGCATGACCCAGAACCCTAGGCACTTTTTAGGGGCATTTATTAGGTTTTATGGCTTCAAAACTGTGTTTTTTGATTCCCGAAGTTCGGGTCCCATTGATTTCAATGGGGTTCTGGAATCCAAACCGAACTTTCGGGAAATTCAGGTGGTCGAACCAAACTTTTAAAAAGTTCGATCATCACTACTCAGGAGGGATGTGTTGGAGCTGGAGAGAGTCCACAGAAGGGCAACTAAACTAATTAGGGGATTGGAGGACCTTAATTATGAAGAGCGTCTGCAATTGCTTGATTTATTCTCCCTGGAGAAGAGACGCCTGAGAGGGGACATGATAGCAATTTATAAATATCTCAATGGTGCATAGAAAAAAAGCTATTCAGTCGAAGGGATTGCATAAGGACTCAAGGACATACAATGCGATTAGAGGAGAAGCGTTTTAACTTCAGGCAACGTGGGGGGTTCTTTACTGTTAGGGCTACAAGATTGTGGAATTCTCTACCAAAGCAGGTGGTTTCTGCGGGTAGTATGGTGGCTTTCAAAAGACTCTTAGACGTACATCTCAAGGAGAAGAACATTCAGGGGTATGAGAGATGATTACGGCCACACACACCTACACAGGTTGAACTGGATGGACTATTGTCTTTATTCAACCTCACTTACTATGTAACTATGTAACCAATGACGGCTGATCACAGGATGTAAACACAAGACGGTTATTGGCTTTTCTTTCGTCATGCTGACAGCCTGAGGAGAGAAGAAGAAATCCCATAACCGGCTTCATTTAAAGGGACATTGGTCCCAACAGTGCCCACCAGTTCTGCTAATCAGTGCCCACCAGTGCTGACAATCAGTGCCCACCAGTGCAAATCATGAGTGCCACTCATCAGTGCCACCTAACAGTGCCTATAAGTGCCTATCCGTGCCACCTCTCAGTGCCCTTTAATGCTGCCTATCAGAGCCCTTCAGTGCCACCTATCAGTACAGCCTCATCAGTGCCCACCAGTGTTGCTTCATCAGTGCCACCTCGTTAGTGCCCATCAGTGCAGCCTCATTAGCGCACATCAGTGAAAGAGAACAATTACCTGTCTGCAAATTTTTATAGCAAATTATAAAAAATGCTTTTGTTTTTTCTTTCAAAAATGTTGGTCTTTTTTGGTTTGTTTAGCAAAAAATACAGAACCCAGTGGTGATAAAATACCTCCACAAGGAAGTTCTGTGTGAAAAAAATAATAAAAATGTCATATGGGAACAGTGTTGCATGTCCGCGCAATTGTCATTCAAAGTGTGACAGTGCTGAAAGATTAAAATTGGCCTGGGCAGCAAGGGAGTAAAAGTGCCCAGTGGGCAAATGGTTAAAGAGGACATTGTGTTCTGAAGAGCCCAGTCTATTTAATTCTTAGTTAAAGGACTTTGTTGTGACTGTCCAGAGAGGAAGAATAATCTTCTCAAGTTGCTGCTACAAAGTTCAGTCCATTGTTTACTTGTGGAAGGACTTGGCTCACAGTTCTACAAGAGAAAGTTCAGAGTTCTCAAATCGTTACCAAGGATTACTGGAGTATCCTACCATTACCCACTACCTATCCAAGTTCTTATTAAAGCAACATAAAAAGCATAGCCCTAGATTGGTTAAAGTGTCACTAAACCCACATCATAAAAAACTATCAATAATTGTTTTATTACAGTACATGGTCAGTCAGTCACTATGAGATTTGTTTTCTGTATTCTGCAAAAATTCTAGTTAATTGTGCTGCTCTCTGTCGCCACCTTCTGTCCATGTCTTGAATTCCCCTAGGGATTTTGCAGATGTGGAGGCAACTCTGCACATGCTCAATTTTTAGTGAATTTCTATGCTAAGCATTTCCTCCACATTTCCTCCCTATCACATCTGAGCAGCTCATGTGAGTGTACAGTCACTCACACATGTGGCCCTATACACAGTGGTAAATGACAGCCATTGCCAACACCATGTTATTGCCAAAATAATAAAGGTTTTATTTCAAATATATACTGTATTTGTATGACATTGAAAAAAGTTTATTGATACGAATTATTTATTTTTACTCTGTATTTCAAATGCTGTTTTTTTTTTTTTTTTTAACATGTGACCAGCAGAGGACTAGATGCTCCTCCTTCTCGTGTTTCTCTGCAGACAGGCTGGGAAAGAGCTAGGTCATGTGACAGCTAAAAATCGATTAGGAAAAAGGTACTTAGATTTTTTTTTTTTATTAAATAATTACAGTGCCATTATACACATGCAAAAATAGAAGGGACAATGTAAATTAAACGATGTGTGTTTAGGATCACTATAATGAGCCTGAAGAGTAACTGGAATGGTGCGCTTAGCTCTGCGGAAAAACTACTGGGAAAATAACCCCCGGCAATTTACTTAGCAGGTCCTACAGGCGTAGCGCTACAAAATGGAGCCTTTGTGACCCCTCCTTAGGCTCATATTCAATGCAGACACCTACACTGCTTCCTAAACTTACATACAATGCAGCCCCCTGCCTTCCACACAAATACATGCAGTGCAACTCCCCTTCTTTCAGGAATGCAAACAATTCAGCCCCATCCCCCTGTCCTTACATATACATACAATGCAACCAATATTATCGATAATACAAATCAGCGCAACCTCCAATTCCGCTAGTGTATAAATTAAATCAAACAAATTAAAATTAAACAATTTTGGCGGGGTTATGTTAATGTCCTCCAGGACTTGTAGGATATTTGGCAGCTTCGATAGACTAGAGAAAGTGGGAGAGATGACACATAGTTACAGTACATAGTTAGTCAGGTTGAAAAAAGACACAAGTCCTTCTGGCTCAACCAATAAAAAAACAAAAAACAGTAAAGAAAATTAAACCATACAATCCCATATACACAATCCTATACCTGCAGTTGATCCAGAGGAAAAACCCCAGCAAAGCATGATCCAATTTACCACAGCAGGGGAAAAAAATTCCTTCCTGATCCCCCGAGAGGCAATCGGATATTCCCTGGGGATTAACTTTACCTATAAATATTAGTACCCATTTATATTATGTACACCCAGGAAAGAATCCAGGCCTTTTTTAAAGCAATCTAGTGAGCTATCCAGAACCACCTCTGGAGGGAGTCTATTCCACATTTTCACAGCTCTTACGGTGAAGAAACCTTTCCGTATTTGGAGACAAAATCTGTTTTCCTCTAGACGTAAAGAGTGCCCCCTTGTCCTCTGTGTTGACCTTCAAGTGAATAACTCAACACCAAGTTCACTATATGGACCCCTTATGTATTTACACATGTTGACCATATCCCCCTTAATCTCCTCTTTTCAAGAGAGAATAAATTCAGTTCCTACAATCTTTTCGCTGAGCTCCTCTATGCCTCTTATCAGTTTGATTGCCCTTCTCTGCACTTTCTCCAGTTCTACGATATCCTTTTTAAGAAGTGGTGCCCTAAACTGAACTGCATATTCCAGATGAAGTCTTACTAATAGTCTTCCGGTGGCTACGGTTTTGTGGATATGGTTGCTATAGAAGCAGTTTAAGAATCTATTTAGGGCTTGGGCAGATCGGCTCTCCTACCTACTGAGGAAGCCCAATGACAGGCCGCTACCCATCTGGGAGGGAGGAGACGAGCCTGTGACGTCACGCTACCACGCCCATGCTTGAGCCAGCTGATGTGGTTGTCAGAAAGCTCATTTTAACTATTGTTTTGCAAGTGGATTTTAGTGGGGGCTTTTAATAGAGTGTCAAACGAGAAAGCACTATGTATATCAGTCCTTTTGTTACATGTGGTCCATTTGTGGAGTGAGAGTACAAGGGTGAGAGTATACCAGGGTCCAGGAAAAAGGAGAGCTGATCCCCCCAGGAGATTTGGACAAGTTATGATGATGAGCGTGAACCTGATGCTGGCTGTGAGCAGGTTTTTCACCTGGTTTTGGGAGTGCGTACAGGATAGGAGGAAAGTAAAATTATAGAAAAGCACCGTGGGTGGTTGAGCACGTTTTCCTATATACCACTGCATTGGATTGCTTTGGATTTAAAAGACTTTTCAATGTTTATTTACATTTGTGGAGACTATTCTTTACAATATTATGTTTATCAGGATGATTAATGGACTTTATCACATGTTTTTTAGTTGAGCTGCCCTATATGTTTAATTAAAATACAATGCAACCACTCTCACAAATTCAAACAATGCTGCCCCTTTACTGCACATATACAAACAATGCAGCTCTTCTGCCCCTCACATGTACCTCAAACATACAATACTACAGACATGCAAACAATGCAGCCCCCCTCCCCTAACCTTTACAATCAATGCAGCCCCCTCACCCTGTGGTTTTTGTTCGGTAAAGTCCATTCATTCCAGAATCGAAAGGTTATAAACAAACAAAATCTTGAACTACTTTTGAACAATATTTGAAAGTTCTGAGAATGGAGTATGGATTTTCGCTTATACCCACACTAGTATTATTTCAAATGAAAAGTCATACGGAACTTCTTAGGAAAATATGTACAAAAATGATCTGAACATTAAAATGTTGTTCGAAAGAAGTTCAAGATTTTGCTTGCTTTTAACATTCAATTTTGGAATGAATGAACTTTACAAAAACCACAAACACTGTTAGAAATTCATACACTCAAAAAAAAAAAATTCCATCCTATTTCTTCAAATTCTCTCATCACCGCAGTCAAAAACAAACAATAATTTAACCTAGTTAATGATTAAAAGAATGGAAAAACATTCTTACAATGAAAAATGATGAAGTAGTGTATGCCCAGCTTTAGACATAAGATTGTCACCTAATCTGTACTAGTGATCAGATGAAGTGAGTGTCATTAGTGATGTCGCGAACCTAAAATTCGCTGTTCGCGAACGGCGAACGCGAACATCGGCAAATGTTCGCGAACCGGCGAACCGGGCGAACCGCCATAGACTTTAATAGGCAGGAGAATTTTAAAACCCACAGGGACTCTTTCTGGCCACAATAGTAATGGAAAAGTTGTTTCAAGGGGACAAACACCTGGACTGTGGCATGCCGGAGAGGGATCACACAAAAAAAGTTCTTAAAAATTGTAATTTTTTGATAGAGAGCCAATTATTGGAAAAATTTTAAAAAAAATAAAAATAAAACATTTCTTTGGATTTAGCATCTGGGGGGTCTAAAAAGTGTACCTGTGAAGTTTCAGCTCTGTAGCATGTCCAGAACCAGAAAAAAAAATAGAATTAGGGTTAGGGCTAGGGTTAGGGTTAGGGCTAGGGTTTGGTTTAGGGACCCTAACCCTAGCCCTAACCCTAACCCTAACCCTAGCCCTAACCCTAATTCTATTTTTTTTTCTGGTTCTGGACATGCTACAGAGCTGAAACTTCACAGGTACACTTTTTAGACCCCCCAGACAATAAATCCAAAGAATTTTTTTTTTTTTTTTTTTTTTTTCAATAATTGGCTCTCTATCAAAAATGAAAATTTTTAAGAACTTTTTTTGTGTGAAGTTTCAGCTCTGTAGCATGTCCAGAACCAGAAACAAAAGATAATTTTTCAGTAGAGCAGGGACACCTGGACTGTGGCATGCCGGAGGGGGATCCATGGCAAAACGCCCATGGAAAATTACGTAGTTGACGCAGAGTCGGGTTTTGATCCATAAAGGGCATAAATCACCTAACATTCCTAAATTGTTTGGAATAACGTGCTTTAAAACATCCAGTGTGTGAATACGATCAGGTATGATGTTTTATCGGTCAAGTAGTGTAAGGGTTACGCCCGCTTCACAGTGACAGACCAAACTCTGACAGACCAAACTCCCTGTTTAACAACAGTCAGTCAGTCAGTCCATTTGCACAACCGCAAACTCCCCATTTGCACAAGGTTGGATACCAAGCTAGCCATGTCCCGTTCCTTGTCCTCACTGACATCATTGAAGGTCTCTTCCTCCACCCAGCCACGTACAACACCAAGGGTCCCCGAAAGGTGACAACAAGCCCCCTGGGACGCCTGCTGTGGCTGGTATTCCACCTCCTCAAAGCCACCTTCCTCCTCTGACTTCTCTTCTTCAGACTCCTCTCTCTGCGTTGCCACAGGTCCAGCAATTGACAACGACAAGGCTGCTTCTGGTGGTGATGGGGACCACAACTCTTCCTCTTCATGCTCATCTACAGCCTGATCCAGTACTCTTCGCAGGGCACGCTCCAGAAAAAACGCATATGGGATGAGGTCGATGATGTTGCCTTGGGTTCGACTGACCACCAGGGTTGTCACCTCCGCAAAAGGACGCATGAGCCTACAGCCATTGTTCATGAGCATTCAGTAACGCGGCCAAAAAATACCCAGCTCCGCAGAAAGAATGAAAGAAAATGAATGTTTTTTCTATGATAAATTATCCTGCGGATCGATTTTGGTCTGTACACAATGAAGCAACGACCTTATCATCTGGGGTGTGCCAACACAATCCTAGAGGTGATCGCTTCATTGTGATACGCAAGCCCCTTCACCACGACAAGGTAACGATCACGAAGGGGAATTGACACATGTATGTGCCTTTTTTTTTGTTTTTTGTTTTTTTGCAGCCACAGTGTAGCACCAGAGGCCAGAAAAGTTAGGCATGTACACATGCATGAAAAAGCAGGTATTGTTGCAGCCGCTGCTATAGCAGCGGCCTGAAAAATTGAGGTTTTAAGGCAGAAAGTGCACTAAAACATTGCGGCTTGAACCGTAGTTGGTGGCGGAGACGTCACGTAAGTCATCCGGCATGCAGAGAATGATTATATACAGCAGCGTGTGGACCGTTTTTAGGCCAAGACATCTCAGTCATCACCAGGCCTTTTTTAGTCAAATGCATCCCCCACTGTCAGTCCCTTCGGGATCCATGCCTCATTCATCTTAATAAACGTGAGGTAATCAAGACTTTTTTGACCTAGGCGACTTCTCTTCTCAGTGACAATACCTCCTGCTGCGCTGAAGGTCCTTTCTGACAGCACACTTGAAGCGGGGCAGGCCAGAAGTTCAATGGCAAATTGGGATAGCTCAGGCCACAGGTCAAGCCTGCACACCCAGTAGTCAAGGGGTTCATCGCTCCTCAGAGTGTCGATATCTGCAGTTAAGGCAAGGTAGTCTGCTACCTGTCGGTCGAGTCGTTCTCTGAGGGTGGACCCCGAAGGGCTGTGGCGATGCATAGGACTAAAAAAGCTCCGCATGTCCTCCATCAACAAGACGTTTGTAAAGCGTCCTGTCCTTGCCGGCGTGGTTGTGGTGGTAGAAGGAGGATTACTTTCACCTCTTCCCCTGTTGGATTCCCGTTGTGCTGTGACATCACCCTTATATGCTGTGTAAAGCATACTTTTTAACTTATTTTGTAGCTGCTGCATCCTTTGCGACTGCCGGTAATTGGGTAACATATCACAGACTTTCTGCTTATACGTCTAGTAGCGTGGCCACCCAGTACAGGTCGTTCTCCTTCAGCCTTTTTATACGAGGGTCCCTCAACAGGCATGACAGCATGAAAGACCCCATTTACACAAGGTTGGATGCCGAGCTACTCATGTCCAATTCCTCGTCCTCACTGATGTCATTGAAGGTGTGTTCTTCCCCCCAGCCACGTACAACACCACGGGTACCAGATAGGTGACAACGAGCACCCTGGGATGCCTGCTGTGGTTGGTGTTCCTCCTCCTCAAAGCCACATTCCTCCTCTGACTCCTCTTCCTCACACTCCTCTTCCAGTGTTGCCGCAGGTCCAGCAATCGATGGTAAGGCTGTTTCTGGTGGTGGTGATGGTGACCACAACTCTTCCTCTTCCTCTTCATGCTCATCTACGGCCTGATCCAGCACTCTTCGCAGGGCACGCTCCAGGAAAAAAACATATGGGATGATGTCGCTGATGGTGCCTTCGGTGCGACTCACTAGGTTTGTCACCTCCTCAAAAGGACGCATGAGCCTACAGGCATTGCGCATGAGCGTCCAGTAACGTGGCAAAAAAATACCCAGCTCCGCAGAGGCTGTCCTAGCACCCCGGTCATACAAATACTCGTTGACCGCTTTTTCTTGTTGGAGCAGGCGGTCGAACATTAGCAGTGTTGAATTCCAACGTGTCGGGCTGTCGCAAATCAAGCGCCTCACTGGCATGTTCTTTCGCCGCTGAATATCTGCAAAGTGCGCCATGGCCGTGTAGGAACGCCTGAAATGGCCACACACCTTCCTGGCCTGCTTGAGGACGTCCTGTAAGCCTGGGTACTTCTGCACAAAACGTTGCACAATCAGATTCAACACATGTGCCATGCACGGCACATGTGTCAACTTGCCCAAATTCAATGCCGCCAACAAATTGCTGCCGTTGTCACACACCACTTTGCCGATCTCCAGTTGGTGCGGGGTCAGCCACTGATCCACCTGTGCATTCAGGGCGGACAGTAGTGCTGGTCCGGTGTGACTCTCTGCTTTCAGGCAAGTCAACCCCAAGACAGCGTGACACTGTCGTATCCGGCATGTGGAATAGCCCCTGGGGAGCTGGGGGGGTGCAGTTGGTGTGGAGCAAGACGCAGAAGAGGACTCAGCCGAGGAGGTTAGCAAAGAGGATGGAGTAGGAGGAGTAGAGGAGGTGGCAGCAGGCCTGCCTGCAAGTCGTGGCGGTGTCACCAACTCCTCTGCAGCAGAGCCACGCATTCCATGCTTGGCAGCCGCCAGTGGGTTTACCCAATGCGCAGTGTAAGTTATATACCTGCCCTGACCGTGCTTTGCAGACCAGCTATCAGTGGTCAGATGGACCCTTGCCCCAACACTGTGTGCCAGACGGGACATGATTTCCTTTTCCACAATAGAGTACAGGTTGGGGATTGCCTTTTGTGAAAAATAATTTTGGCCGGGTACCTTCCACTGCGGTGTCCCAATAGCGACAAATTTTTTGAAGGCCTCAGACTCCACCAGCTTGTATGGTAAAAGCTGGCGGGCTAAGAGTTCCGACAAGCCAGCTGTCAGACGCCGGGCAAGGGGGTGACTCTGTGAGATTGGCTTCTTACGCTCAAACATTTCCTTGACAGACACCTGACTGTGGGCAGGTGAGCAGGAACTGCTGAAGGTGAGAGGCGGAGGGGCGGGTTGTTGATAGGGGGCATGGAGGACAGCAGTGGTTGACGTGGCTGAAGATGCTGGACCAGGAGGAGGATGGTGGCTTTCAGTTTGTGTGCTGCTTTTACTCATGTGTTGATCCCATAGGCGTTTGTGATGTGAGATCATGTGCTTTCGCAAAGCAGTTGTACCTAGGTGGGTGTTGGACTTCCCACGACTCAGTTTCTTTTGGCACAGGTTACAAATGGCATCGCTGATATCAGAGGCAGACACACAAAAAAATGCCACACTGCTGAGCTTTGCAAGGACGGCATTCTGGTGGTGGCAACAGCTTGCGTTGATTGGCGTGCTGTCTGGCTGACCCCGGGTGCCGAATCTACATGCTGTCTGACTGCGCCACTAGCTCCTTGCGATGACCTCCTCCCCCTGCTTCCAACTCGTCTCCTCCTCCTCTCTGTCTCCCCATCTGAACTTTCCCCCTCTTCTTCTGCTCTTCGAGCAGGCACCCAGGTGACATCCACAGACACATCGTCATCATCAGCCGCTTCACTTGACAACTCAGCAAAGGCAGCAGCAGCAGGTACAACATCATCATCATCATCATCATCACAATGTACGTCCATGTGTATAATGCTGCCTGACTGAGACATATCCCCGTTATCTACATCCTCTGGCACTAATAGTTGCGCATCACTTATTTCTTCCAACTGATGTGAAAATAACTCCTCTGATGGATCAAGTGAAGCGGCTGTGGTGCTAGTGTTGGTGGTGGTGCCGGCGGGCTGGCGAGTGGTAAATTGAGAGGTGCCCGAAGCTGAGCTGGAGGAGGATGGTACATTAAGGTTCCGAGCGGAAGCTGTAGACGATTGGGTGTCCTGTGTAAGCCAGTCAACTATGGCCTCAGAATTTTTTGAGTTCAGGGTCTGTGGTGGCCTCTGAACACTGGGCATTATTCTAGGGCCTAAGGAAATCACAGCACCACGACCACGACGGCCCTTGCGGGGTGGCCTGCCTCTGCCTGTCATTTTTTGTAATGTGTTGTTACTGTTGTACTATGAGTGCAAGCTGCTTTGCCACCTTATATATATCAGTGGTGGGTGGGCAGTGGCACAGTACACTCTCTGTGGACCTGACAGCAGTCACTGGCACCCAGGCAACTGCAATTTAAAAAAAATATATATTTTTTTTTACTTTGCAAGCTGCTGTGCCACCTTATATATCAGTGGTGGGTGGGCAATGGCACAGTACACTCTCTGTGGACCTGACAGCAGTCACTGGCACCCAGGCAACTGCAATTTAAAAAATATATATATTTTTTTTTACTTTGCAAGCTGCTGTGCCACCTTATATATCAGTGGTGGGTGGGCAGTGGCACAGTACACTCTCTGTGGACCTGACAGCAGTCACTGGCACCCAGGCAACTGCAATTTAAAAAATATATATATATTTTTTTACTTTGCAAGCTGCTGTGCCACCTTATATATCAGTGGTGGGTGGGCAGTGGCACAGTACACTCTCTGTGGACCTGACAGCAGTCACTGGCACCCAGGCAACTGCAATTTAAAAAAATATATATTTTTTTTTACTTTGCAAGCTGCTGTGCCACCTTATATATCAGTGGTGGGTGGGCAGTGGCACAGTACACTCTCTGTGGACCTGACAGCAGTCACTGGCACCCAGGCAACTGCAATTTAAAAAAAAAATATATTTTTTTTTACTTTGCAAGCTGCTGTGCCACCTTATATATCAGTGGTGGGTGGGCACACAGTGGCACTGCAGTGGGCACAGTATACTCTGTGGACCTGACAGTCACTGGCAGCCCAGGCAACTGCAATAATAAAAAATATTTTTTTTTTCAATTTATTGCAACAAGATGCTGTGCCACCGTATATATATCAGTGGTGGGCAGTGCACTGCAGTGGGTACAGTGCACTCTGTGGACCTGACACAGCACTCACTGCAATTATGACAGAGGAAAAAAAAAATATTTTTTAAAATGCCAGGTACTGTGCCTGTGCCACCCGAAATGAGTGTGGTGTGCACACAGTACAGTCTGTGGTAGGTCTGTGGCCTCTCACACACAGCGGGCAGGCAACTGCAGTCACAGTGTACAATATATATATATATATATATATATATATATATATATATAGAAAAAACTCTATTACCTTACCAGCCCTTAAAAGGGCTTTTGGGGACGCTAAATATATATATATGTATATATATATATAAATAAAAAAAAAAACCTCAATTACCAGCCCTTAAAAGGGCTTTTGGGGACACTAGATAGATAGATATATATATATATATAAGAAGAAACAACTCAATTACCAGCCCTTAAAAGGGCTTTTGGGGACGCTAGATATATATATATATATATATATATATATATATATATATATATATATATATATATATATATATATATATATAAAATTACACAAATACCAGCCCTTAGAAGGGCTCTTTGGGGTGCTGTCCTTACAGCAGTAGTGGACCAAGAACACTGCAAGACCAGGAACACTGACTAACTGTCCCTAGCTTAACAGCAGCAGCAGCAGCAGCAGCAGCAGCAGCTCTCTCCCTACTCTCACTACACACACTGCTTCAGAATGATCTAAGATGAATGCTGCCCTTGCTTATTTATAGGAGGTGGGAGGGTGTGGGAGGGAGGTATGCTGATTGGCTGGAAATGTGTCTGCTGACTGTGAGGTTCAGGGTCAAAGTTTGCCTCAATGATGTATTATGGGGGGCGGACCGAACATCGCATATGTTCGCCCGCAGCGGCGAACGCGAACATGCGAAGTTCGCCGGGAACTGTTCGCCGGCGAACAGTTCTATACATCTCTAAGTGTCATCTCATACCTACTGTATAGACAGCTTCAGATTTTATTAGATTATCACAAGAACTTCACACAACACTGTTTCTTGGTCATTGAGCTTTATTGAGCTTAAAGCCTATTGCACTTTAGTGTGCAAAGTAATCCATGCTTCATGAGGCATCAAAGCAAACGCAGGCTGCTGATTCTGGCTGCACTGATGAGCAGCCATGCTTCCTGCGTCTATTCAGTGGATACCGTATTTGCCGGCGTATAAGATGACTTTTTAACCTTAAAAACATCCCCCATAAATAGGGGGGTTTAAAAATCTCCAAGGTAAGTACCCAGGGTGTAATCTCTTAAAGCGCTTGGCTGGATGTGCGGGAATACTGTACCGGTATGTACTGTAGCTTCGGCTACATACGTTATACCGCGCTGAACCAATCACGGTGAACGATGTATTCTATTATTGAATACAAAGCCTGCTCGGATTGGTGGAGTCAGAGAGAGTAACTTCATCAGCCTGCAGTAACGCTGAGTAACGCTAGTCACGGCTAGGCCACTGCTTCACTTTGCCCTCAGCTGTGAAGTATATTTGAAAGAGCTTTCTGAGGTAAACTGTATCCTGAGCTAAACTGGACTGTACTGCAGAACAACTTCAGGGCCCTTCCTGGCACCCCCTTTGTTCCTAATCTTCAGGGTCAACTACTTTGTACACTGTACCCCCTTTACTCATACACTCCTTGTGTTAGCTAGCTCCTTGATCCCCTGACCTCTCTGGAGTGGTCCCCTCTCCTAGGCAGACCCTTAGGCAGATCTCCTGGTACTCACGATACTGTTTTTACAAAGATGATTCAGCCTGTAGCTCCACTGGTCAGCAATCTGGATCCTTCTGCAGCTCAGCTCCACACACCTGGTTCACTAGGCTGACCGCCTGAACCACCTTCCTCACACCTGCAGGAGGAGAGACAGCCGTCCACCTCCTCCTGGGACTTTGCTCCCACCAAAAGATGCCCTGTCACATGCCCCCTCTGAATTTATAGCTAATCCCAGGATGCATTGCAGCAATGCCCACCCACTGAGACAGCCATAAACTCTGGTGTGCTATTGGTTAGGTTTCCTCCACTGTCCAACAAGTTCCCTTATTGGATACAGTGGGGAGACTCCCTTAGACCCAATAAATCACACCTGGAAACATGTGACAGGCTAAACTAACAGATCAGGCTCTCCTGATAAGTCGAAAAGAGCCACCAAATGTGTTTTCCTAGCACCTACATAGGAGGGTGCTACATACAAATAAATACAAATAATACATGTAGCGCTAGTGATTGATAGTAAAAAATGACATGTGTATAGATAATAACATTTTGTGAAAAAAAACATGCACCACTGGTGAATACCATAGAAAAATAAAATTAATAACATAACAATAAATATGTGTTAACTTGAAAATTGGGGGGTCGTCTCATACGCCCAGTCGTCTTATACGCCGGCAAATACAGTAACTGGATGAACAGCCCTGCATGGGAAAGCAGTAAATTAGAATGATTGTGTTTTTTACAAATGTACAAGGTGAGTGAAAGCATCTGATGTCCATGCATCTGCGTGGCACTAAGTCAAAGTTTATTCTCGGTGAGCCAAGGAAATTGTTCCCTGCCCTCTAAGTGCCGGTTCACACTGCAGCAGCACGACTTCGGCACGACTTGCACGGACTTCATAAAATGAATGTCTATGCAAGTCGCTCCAGGTCGCCCCGAAGTAGTGCAGGACCCTTTTTCTAAGTCGGAGCGACTTGTGTCGCTCCTATTAGAACGGGTCCTGTAGCAGTCAATGGACCGCAACAGTGCGTGACTTGTCAGGCTGACAAGTCGCCTGACAAGTCGTACTAGTATGAATGGACACTTATCCTAAAAACAAGGCTTTTGTTTCACTTCGTATGATACTTTTATAAATAGCTGCCAACACAGTCACTGCGGTATAAATATCTGTAACAGGTCAGCTTTTGTTTTATCAACAGTCATTTTTGAAAAAAGAACTGTACCCCTTGCAGCAGGCAGTGTTTATCACCAAATACCTGCATACATGAGGGCGTGTTTTGTCAATATTACTAAATCCTATTCAGCCCGAGGTGACAGAGTAACACAAGCAGATGAATTCCCACTGTAACTCTTCATGTATGACAGCCTTGTACTGTACAAGAAGAAAGAAACTTCTATGTATGGCAGATTATTAAACCTTGAATCTGCAGAACACAAAAAGAACAAAGTGCAGAACAAGGTGCAGAGCAAGTTTTCCTGATTCAATTCCACAAACAATTATTTCCAATACAACTCCGTGTCTGAGCATCTGAAATTATAAAAAATGGATCAAACAAGGAAATTTAAATACAAAATAAATATATGCTCATATATGTCTATTTTTTATTTATTTTTTTGGTTCCTTAGCAAAATGCATGTACTGTATATGCCTACTTTAACTGTATTATTAAAGCTTACAGCCGTATTAAACCCAAAACCAAAAGTGTAATACGTACAGTTGTGCTCATAAGTTTACATACCCTGGCAGAATTTATGATTTCTTGGCCATTTTTCAGAGAATATGAATGATAACACAAAAACTTTTCTTTCACTCATGGTTAGGGTTTGGCTGAAGCCATTTATCATCAACTGTGTTTACTCTTTTTAAATCATAATGACAACAGAAACTACCCAAATGACCCTGATCAAAAGTGTACATACCCCAGTTCTTAATACCGTGTATTGCCCCCTTTAACATCAATGCCAGCTTGAAGTCTTTTGTGGTATTTGGGGATGAGGCTCTTTATCTTCTCAGATGGTAAAGCTGCCCATTCTTCCTGGCAAAAAGCCTCCAGTTCCTGTAAATTCTTGGGCTGTCTGGCATGAACTGCACGTTTGAGATCTCCCCAGAGTGGCTCAATGATATTGAGGTCAGAAGACGGCCACTCCAGAACCTTCACTTTATTCTGCTGTAGCCAATGACAGGTCGACTTGGCCTTGTGTTTAGGGTCATTGTCATGTTGGAATGTCCAAGAACGTCCCATGCGCAGCTTCTGGACTGATGAATGCAAATTTTCCTCCAGTATTTTTCATAATATACTGCATTCATCTTGCCATCAATTCTGACCAAATTTCCTGTGCCTTTGTAGCTCACACATCCCCAAACATCAGCGATCCACCTCCGTGTTTCACAGTAGGAATGGTGTACCTTTCATCATAGGCCTTGTTGACTCCTCTCCAAATATAGCGTTTATGGTTGTGGCCAAAAAGCTCAATTTTGGTCTCATTACTCCAAATAACTTTGTGCCAGAAGGTTTGAGGCTTGTCTCTGTGCTGTTTGGCATATTGTAAGCGGGATACTTTGTGGCATTTGCGTAGTAATGGCTTTCTTCTGGCAACTCGACTATGCAGCCCATCTTTCTACTGTCTTCAAGTACCTCCTTATTGTGCATCTTGAAGCAGTCACACCACATGTTTTCAGACAGTCCTGTATTTCACCTGAAGTTATTTGTGGGTTTTTCTTTGCATCCCGAACAATTTTCCTGGCAGTTGAGGCTGACATCTTAGTTGGTCTACCTGTCCATGGTTTGGTTTCAACAGAACCCCTCATTCTCCACTTCTTGATTAGAGTTTGAACACTGCTGATTGGCGTTCTCAATTCCTTGGATATCTTTTTATATCCCTTTCCTGTTTTATACAGTGTAACTACCTTTTCCCGCAGATCCTTAACAATTCTTTTGCTTTCCCCATGACTCAGAATCCAGAAACCTCAATGAAGCAATGGATGAAAGATGCAAGGGTCTGTCAGGAGTTCAGAAACTCATTGACCTTTTCTACACACACACCAATTACAAGCAAACAGATCTCAGGTGAGGATAGTTACCTTTAATAGCCATTTAAACTCCTTTTTGTCAACTTGTTTGTATGTTATCAGGCCAAAATCACCAGGGTGTGTAAACTTTTTCAGCATCCAGAGAGGCTGATCAGGTACCACATATGCATACAGGGGCAGACTGACAATTAATGGGGCCCCTGAGCAAAAAGAGATCATGGTGACCCCTGTGTTCATATTCAAGCCACACTCACACACAGCCCCACCAACATACTGCAGCTCAGCTCCATAGAGTGGGAATTTAAACATCTATTGCAGCATAACCTGCATGGACTTTCTTACCTTCTTTTCATAGAAGCCGCTGGGCAGTTCCAAGTTTAAAGCTGGCTGCCATTCAGCAGCCATCTTTATAACACAACCAGGTTAATTTTATGAAAGCAGTGGGCCTGTGTGTGAGATCATAATATGGGCCCCAATAGCAGAGAAAGAAGTGTGCGCCGTGGAAAACATTGGGTGTGGCTCTTGGGGGGTTGTAGATAGCGCCTGCTGGTTACATAGTACAGTAATGCCTCGTACACATGTTGAGATAATTAGCTACAATAAAGGGGGGCAAAGTGGGACTTTAACGGTGCAAAATGATGGAGAAAAATCTGAATTCTCAAAAATTGTACATTTTATTACATATAGGAGGTGAGGACAAGACAGTACATCAATATAAAATGATAAAATCAAAAAAATGCACTCGAAAATATCAACTCTACATGTTTCGCCATCTTCATAATAGCTTCTTCAGGAGTTTTCATAGACATTTCTCGAGAGTGAACATTTCTAGGTAACAAACAGAAAAAACATAAAAAACATATCCTGTATATATACATAGGGCTTATCTCAATGGTCCTAAAGTTGAGTGCCCAATTGATTTACATATTAGGAAGACAATGATACCAATAAAAGTACCTTAAGATGACCTGAACCCTTTCTTATGCCGAGGGTGGAGGTAATGGAGGTGACGCCACCCAAGCGAGCACAGAGGGGGAGGGGGACCGAGACATCCAACCTCTTAAGGTTGACCCATAGAGAGGGTGACAGCCAAGCTAGGAATGATGGATAGAGATAATGAGACCAGAGCATGGAAATACACTTCAACCCAAGATTGCTATATCTCCAGTTGTCTAGGACTAAATATCAGGTTGAAAAGTTGCTA